>NC_043759.1:9235397-9567897 GCF_902148845.1 Salarias fasciatus
CTCCTCCTCCTCCTCCTCCTGATCTTCCTCTCTCCCCAACAACTTCTAAAGTCATGCTCCAACCGCTATTTCAGACTGAAAATCACAGTCCATGACAAATGTTTCCTCGCGTGCATCCCTGTGCCTTCTTCTGTTTTAACAGTTTTGCAGCTGCTGGTTGTGTGCTGTTGGGTTGGTTTTCGATTTCGCAAATGAAAAATCCATAAATGCAGTCCAGATCACAACAAATTGGGCAGTTCTGCATTGATTTGTCCTTCAGTCATTGTGCTTCCGGACACTGATTTTCAAATAAAATAAAAAAATACTTCATTAAAACGCCAGCTGTAATTTCAGGGAGTTGACATAAACATTTGTGGTGGAGAGCCTTTTTAGCACAAAGTGTGCCTGTTCAAAATTAATGGGAGCGATCGACAGGAAGTCGATTTCTTCGACTGAATATTTCTCTGTCCACATATTCAGGGTTGTATCCCTGAAAAATGAAATGTTCACAGTTTTAATGCTGTTGGCTTTAATCACTCTATACAGAATTGAACACATCACCGCATTTGTATTATTTCCTTATATGAAATGGACCTGCAGGCCTGAAATTCCCCAGTTTACACACAGATGGAGTCGAGGCGTTTCTGAAAAAGTTCCACCTTGGGAACCATTTTCAAAAAGTTGCAGTGCTGAACACCCAAAACACGATGAAATGAATTAAAATAATTTAACATTTTCTCCATTTACATGAGTGATACAGTATCACTGGCGATATTGACAATCTTAATCTACTAATCCTGTCAGTTCATGTGGTGCTAATTACAGTTCAATGGAGATAGATATTGTACAGTCAAAATTAATGATCAAAGGTGTTGTAGCTTTTTTATTTATTTTTTGTTTAGCTTGTTTGTAGGAGGCATTGGCCATGCCACACGGGAATCAACACATGATACGTGAACACTGATTAAAATCGCTTGTAAGATATATGTACATTTTCTGTCCTTTCCAAAACTGACATTGGGTTTTCATACAAAATAAACTAATGTCTGAGGTAAAGTTTTAGCATTTAAAAAGTGTTTCCATTTGCTTGTCTCGTCTGTAATGTGTTGAATGAGAGCGCTTTGGACCACTGGACAGGATATATTCTACATGCACACATAAAGGTCCTTAAAAAGAAACCATGGAACCAAAATTAGTTTTCTGAGACCAAACCTGAACGTGTGCTTTTCTGTGTCGTGCTTTTTACGTTTCGCTTCAGCACTGAGGTGAGACTCTCTTCATGATGTGCCCTGAGAGTCCCGAACATGCTGCGTTTTCATTCTGCACACGTGACCCTGTGAATGTCTGGGTGTGTGATGAGCACGCTCTCTCTCTTGACCCATAAAACAAACTTGTGAAAATCTTCTACACTTCTTAGCCGTGTGATTTTTATTCACTTTGTTGTCTCGTAGTAGTTCTGCTTCACTCCAGTCCCAGGCCACTTTGCATCCTTTGTAAACTTAAAAGACAGCTGCACAGAGTTGGAGACTCAAACAGCTTGAAGTTAAAATTTCTGGAGCATCTTTTTCCTGTAATCCGCTGCTTTTTTTTCTCTTTTTTTTTTTTAAATGATGACAAGACAAACCGAAGCAGCTCATGCACTCAAATTACTCGAGTGTCAGAGTGAGATGAGTAGCTTCGTGTCAGATGGATTGCTTTTTATGAAAAACCCCAAACCACATTTTTCCATTTTGAAGCGTCTGCTGTAACAGTAGCAGGATGCAATATTGGCACACAGACCTCAATAATTTAGTTGATCTAATTACACCAGTTACAAAGCGCTGATTGTACAAGTGTGTAGCTAATGGTCAGTGTTCAGGTGCTTCACATTTAATTTGACTCATTTAAAAATCAGACACTTAAAAAAAAAAAAAGAAAAAGAAAAGCAATGCATTTCATGCCAGATGACTCATTGCAGACTTGGAAAACGCATTAATAAACACAGCCAGGGATTCCCAGAGCAGCGTGAGCTTGGCGGCTCGGTCTCGACAGCACAGCCAAAGAGATGCTGCATAATAAGCTAACGTTTTAGCACTTTGCAAGGAACGAAAGGCAAGGGAAAGCCTGATGGCGGAAAACAAAAATATAAGGGGGGAAAACAAAGGTGAGTGGGAATAAGATGAAAGAAAACGAAGGGAAAGGGGGAATAAGAGGTTCATTCTCTCCCCCGGGCTAAGTAGTGGCAGATTGTTCAGCCTAAGGTTGGACATGCCCAGAGGTTTTGTGAATGAAATGGACACCTTGGCACGGCGCCCGCACATTACGCTGCGAGGTTTTCTCCTGCTTTCCTTCCCCCTGCACCCTGCTATTCATCAGGAGACTTCCCAGACTGCAACATGTTGGAGTCCAGTTACCATCACTCAGCAGCTCCCAGGAGTCTCCCACCATCTCTGTCCTCCCGTCTTCTCACTTCGTCTCTCCAAACACACTCTTTTAATACATATTACTTACATTTTTTGCGGAAATATAGCTTTGTTTCTTTTTTATGTGGAGAAATCCCACGAGTCCAATCATGATTTTGTTGTTAATAATAGCGGGCAAAAAAACATTTTCAATTTTGAATATTTCAGACCCGTATCCCTGTATCCACACCAGTATCTGTGCTCCTATTCAAACTGAAGAATGTCAGCATTTTGCACGACTCTGATGTTGGCCGATAAAAGTTAACACATCAGTTTCGTCTTCAATGTTTTTACATCATGTTACTCACAGCTTCTGCTCGTTCACTTCGTCAGCTAGCACTCACAGATGTTCTAATTCTTTACGAAGGAAGATCTTTATGAGTGAAACATCCAGTGTTGTACATAATTTGGAACTCAAAAGCTGAATTGTATTCAGCCTTCTTATGACTCAAACAAATGCATGAATCATTACATTTGTTGTAATGAAGCCTTCTTAGAGAATCGCCATGAACTGTGAATATTTTTTGCTTGCTGTTTTGGCTGTAAGCAGCTCTGTTGTTCCACCCCCTTCCCACGGCGGACAGCCACTGTGGTTGTTGTGAAGTATTTAGCAGGTAATTGCCTGATTTGCCCTTGCCTGTTTGTTGGGAATGTAACATAGCTAAGAGGAAAGTCAGTGATGGACTGAGATTCACCAATTAGATGGAAATGTAACTTCAAATGAGGGCTGACAGTGCCAGCCCCACAGGGCAGGGGCATTTTGGGAATGATGTGAAGAATTCTATTGCATCGCTTGTTTGTGCAGTGATGTACATTCCTTTGTGCGTAACATTGCAGAACATCAGCAAGTCCGACATGCTGCCTTTATTATTCGATATTTTAAATTATTTCATCTGTTAAATTACACGTTCCTTTTCTTTCTTTCTTTCTTTCCCCTCTCATCCTTCCCTGTTTTCTCTGCTTGTTGCATCAATCTTCTACTTTTAACTCCAACATCCATCATCCAACCTCTGTCCCGCTTTGTCCACTATAAGGACATACGTTGATTGATCTGATCTGTGAAAGTCAACAGTCAGTCACAAGGGAAACAGAGAGACCGTTACTCACATTCATGTCTGATAAAGACATTGAATGTAAAAGCACAAATGTAAAAAAAATAAACAAAATCTTTGCAGATTTATGGATATAAAAGTATAAATGGATTATCAAACTGCGTAAACATGCACAGTAACTTACAGTAAATGGTGCAGACGTATTGTTAACACTGGTATCCCATGTTGCTGTATCAGTCGTGAGTTAATTCAGCTGTATTCCGCTGTAACAGCAGGTATCAGTTACCTGTTATTCATTAATTAAAGTCTTCTGATCAAAGCCAGAGGAACTACCTGGCGTGACGTGATCACAGCAGCGGCAGGTGCAGCACGGAGGCTCTTCATCAAGGTGGCTTTTCACCAAAGATGATAAGACTTGATTAATCCCTCTGCTATAGAGACATCGGAAATAGTATCCTGAATTGAGATCTAGATCCAAATACTTTTTTAACATGCTACACTAATGTCACTCTTTGAATGTTCTGACAGCGGGTATCATTCATATCGTATCCATGTTCCCTTTTCAGCCGTGGTAACACTACAAACTGCACTATTTTAACATTTCATCAACCCACATATCACAGCCTTTTCCCTTTCACCCTGAGGCTCTGACAAGGAGATATAGCTGCGATCATACACACATGCTGCTTTTATTGATGACAGGGGATGTTTGCGTCTGCTCCAGCAGCCAATCAGTCACTCTGAGCACTGATGAAAAGGCCCTCAAAGAGAGAGAGGCCTAGATCCAGTCTGGAGGGGGGGCTTTGCCCCGTCAGCATCCAGTCTTCCCTGTATAGATCCATGGGGGGAGAGGATGGGTTCTCAGGATACCTACCTCTATCGATCACACCCCATCCCCCCTTTGTTTTTCCCTGCCTATGCTCCGTCTAACCATCCCCCCTCCCAGAGAGGTAAAGCAGACACAGGAGCTCTCATTTAAGCTGAGTCCACACGTGAGTGTGTGAGTGTGTATGTGTTACGCTTGTCACCATGTTTGTATGTTTGTGTGTGTGTGTGTGTGTGTGTGTGTGTGTGTGTTTTTGTGCATTTTTAGGAGCTGGAAGGCCGACACCATGAATCCAGACTGCCGTCTCGGAGGACTTATAAAATATTGTATTCTCCACTGTTTGGGTGAAGGGAGGAGGCTGTTTATCGGCTGCAAATGCTGCAAAGAGCTGGAGAGACGTTTTTTTTTTTTCTCCAGCATTGTTTGGTGTGTGTGTGTGTGTGTGTGTGTGTGTGTGTGCGTGTGCACACTGAAGCTTTGATGACTTTTAATTTTCCCTCGTTACCCAGACCCACATCCCACCCGGCCTGCTGTGCAGCTGCGTTGCGATTGCTCCGGGCTGTGACCTGAAAGCACCCCACCGCAGCTAAAATACCGCTGGATTTCGGCGTGCCGACGGCCCCGCGTCGTGCACGCTGTCCGTCTCTGTCCTTCTCTGTGCCTGGCAGGCCGATGTTTTGATCTGTCACAACAAGTTTTGCGCGGCAGGCGTGTCAGAGACAAGTCACGCATATGGTTTGTGTCACCGGATTCCCTCAGGTCAGACGAGGGATCAGGGATTTCCCTTAGTGACACCTTGTAATGGTGTGAAGCCTGGTGTAATATTCTGATTGTTTGTGTGTACACTTGCACACACACACGTTTGTCCATGTGTCATTTTTTTTCCTTGAGAGAAAGCTTTAAGTGTTTCAGCAACATTTGTACTTGGCACATGACAAACATCAGGGACAGATGTGTTAATCTGCGCTGAAGCCTTTATAGCACATCTTGGCTTCAAAAAGCCCAAATTTCATTTGTGTCCCTTCAGCTCAGATTGACCGTTCCCCACTGCGTCGCTAGGAAATCCTGAATCAGTTGAAAATTACAGTTATTATTGGCTTCATTACAACTGAAATGGTCAAATGTTTCATGTTATTGGCCATCAGTAAAATATTGGTTGGGTGTTGCACCTTGGCGAGGAGAGTAAGCAACTGTAAAAAAAAAAAAATGCTGTTTTTAAAAAAAGAATAAATCCAGTTTTTATTATGCACTGAAGTCATAATTTAGACCAAAAAGAAGTCCTGATTTCCAGGCAAAGACTGGTAAAACCCCGGAGAAAAAGTGGCACAGAGGAACAGTAGTTTATTAAAAAAACAACAGCTTCTTATTCATTCTCATTGCACAAAAGTCAAGCCAATTTAAGTCTCAGCCCTCAACAGCAGTGCTGGTTTTTCACATGGCTCCACTTTGCTTTACGGGCAGAGTGACGTGTTTAGGTAACCTCCTCACTTGTTTCTGGCTCTGACAGTGATCAGTTAATGACAATCACAGAAGATATGGAAGTTTCTTCAGGAAGATTTTTAGAATTTGTGCAAAACTTGTAAAAATCAATGATATTTCCATCAGCATTGGTGTGTTTCTCCTATTTGCTTTGAAAAAAAAAAATCAGGTAAACTATGAAAAACACTTTAAGCCATGAATCGTGTACAATCCTGGTCAGTTTTATATTTTTTCCCATAGATTTTATAATTGTGTTATTTTTTTCATTTTTCTGATGTTAAAAAGGTTCTAACTGATTTGATCTTCGAGATACCCTTAAAAGTGTCCAAGGCTGAAATTTCCACTTCTAAGACCCGGACACGTGGTGAATTTATTTGAAATGGAGACACTGCGCACTGACAGTCCTGTCGTTTAATAGGCCTGCTGTAATTGATCCTATCATCTGTGTCGCCGTCTGAATGCGTGTCTGCGCCTCACATTGTCATGCCCCCTGCGAGCCTCAGCGGTGTGACAGCAGTGTCACTTATGATAGATGAGGCGACATACTGCATATCAATAATGTGTCAGTTCACTTTACGCTCATCCATATATCCCTTTCTCTTAGAGAACGGCTCCTATCTTTCAAATGTGCATGTTCTGTGACTAATCCTCCTCACCAGTCGGCACTCCTGTGAAAATAGGACAGTTTTTGAGACTGCTGTGTTTGGAGCTTTCTGTATTTTCCCGGGGGCATATTCCCTAAAGAGGAAGATTAATATATCAATGGATGACTTGATCATAGTTACACACACACATATATTGGTGTGTGTGTGTTTGTGAGTGAGAGAATCTGCGCAGTTCAAAGGGGGCCGCCTACTTTATTTGCATGTCTGGAGTGAACATCTATCATCATCATCAAGCGCAGCAAAAGCGTGAGGCAGGCGGGCGCCGCCGACACTCTCGGGATAGAGACGCGACGCACTTTCAAACCTTCGCTGCGGCAGCATCAGACGCTTCCTAAATGCCTTCACCTGCGGGGAAACGCACACTGCGTGCACACATGCACTGATGCAAACAGACAGGTGATGTTCTGTGACACTTTCTCTTTGCTTGGCGTTGGCTGCAGCTGTATTTCCCCGTCATTTCTCCTTGCTGCTGACCAATCCCAGTATAGAAATGAGTGATTCAGATCTAAAAAAAAAAAAAATCATACAGGATCGCCCAGACGTCACCATTTAAACTCCCTCCTCCTTCATCTCCAGCATTTTCATTTTTTTTCCAGTACTGTTGGCCAGAGTGGCTCAGTCCATTCTTTTGGTAGCCAGAGGGGTTTGCAGAGCAGCTCCGAACGGGAGAGGGGAGAGCTGGAGTGGTACAGCCTGATAGATAGAGGAGCGAGAGACAGTGTGTGTGAGTGGAATAGTAAAAAGAGCCCCCGAGACGAAGAGGGGGTGCGTGGTGGGAGGGAGGGAGGGAGGGAGCGAGAGCGAAGGAGGGAGGAGTATGGTGGGGTGGAGGCACGGAGCCAGAAAATTGCATTGCGTGCTCAGTGATTAGTTTACCTCCTGGGTCTCATTCTCTCTCACTCCTCTCCTCTCACTCGCCGCTCACTCCCCAGGTTCTTCTCCACCTCTGGTAGCTTTTCCTGGTGTCTTTGTCTCGCCACTTTGCTGCCTCTCGCCTTCCTCCACTTCCTCTGTCACTACATCACACTGTCACTCCTTTCTATTGTCTTCTCCTTGCCCGCCGTCTTCCACTTTCTTAGCGGATATCTCCACTGCCTCTCCTCTCTATCTCTGTCCTGCCGCCCCCCCCCTCCCTCCCTCCCTCCCTGTGTGCTGACTTGGCTCTCGCCTCCATTCTTGTGTTATCTTCAGGGCTTGAAAAATGCAAAATGCCACCTGACCTGCAAGCAAACTCATCAAACCTTGAACAAAAATTGTGCTGCGATTATGTGTTTTTATTGGGATAGTAGCTGTGCAAACAAAATAAAAAAGCTCACAGGCACAGAGGAGATTGGCACAGACAACTTCCAATCAGTCAGTAAGTCAGGAAGCATTTTAACACCATAAGCCAGCCCGGCTAATTATAGTCTTAAGAGCAATAAACACGAGCTTCCAGTGTCTCGCACCGTACAGCAGAAGTGCTGATGCTGAATGGAAGCCAGCCCCCACACGTCCCTTTTTGGTTTGGTGCTCTTTGAAAAGCAAGTGGGTCAAGCCTTTTCTTCTTAATCCGTACATAATCTCGCCCCTCTAGTTGAAGAGCAACCACAAAACAGTGCATCAGGGGCGGGGAGACGGACTGAAAGAGAGACAGGAGGAAAAGGGGGAGAGAGAAATAGGATTTCACTTTAGGCTGTCGGCGCATTTTCATTTATCAACAAAAAAAAAAAAGGGAAGATTTTTGCTGAAGCCACAATAGTCTGCATTCCTAATATTTCAGCTCGAACGGTCAAATTTTCGCTGTAATTTGTTGTGTCTGCCTGAGTGTACCTAGACTAAAGATTCAGCAGTCTGTTTAATATGAAGAGCTGTGAAAGTAGCTGCAACGTCGTGTTTGACATAAATATAGCCGCAGTCGAAAGCTTTTGTGAAAAGCTTTGGAAAAAAAAAAAAAAAAAGAAAGAGAAAGAATGGACCTGGAGGGCAGACTGTATCACAGTGTGCACTGAGGGAGGAAAACAACATTATTATATTGAGTAGGAGCTGAGGGAATTCATCCATCCATCCATCCATCGAGGGTCAGGGTTGTGGGGCACATAGAGCTGATCCCAGCTAACAAAAGGTGAAAGGTGAAAGCAGGGCTCACACTTGTCTGGGGTGGGGGGGGGGGGGGGGGGGGGGTCAATCACGGTTACGTTCACAGGTCACATAAAGCCCACATTTCACAGTCCCATAATAACCTTTAGAATCAAACTTCAAAGTTTTTCTTTGTTGAGAGAATACTTAATGAAAATATCTATATTTTTGTTAAACCAAGCAATCACTACCAAGCAATACTATAATCTCGACATAAAGCCAATTGCAATGAAGCCTTTTGGTGCAAAATACAGTGAAATATCAGTTGCTGCATTGCGCATGTGTTTTTTTTTTTTTTTGCAAATTCAAATTCCAATTTTGTCCCACTGACCTCATGTTTACCACCCTTTTTACTAGACAGTTCCCCTGTCCATCACAGCGCAAATACAAAGAGACAAGCAGTTACAGTTACACACATTTGATTCATTATTTAACCTCACCTCTGTGTTTTTGGACTGTTAGAGGAAACTGGATTTCTCAGAGGGAAAACAAAACACAAGGATAACATGAAAACCCCACACGGAGAGGCCTGAACTGGACTCGAGCCCATGGTCTTCTCATTATAAGGGGAGCATATCAACCATTATTGAATGTTTAGTCAAGTACCAACAATATGGATCTGCAGCTGATCAACTGTAAGCAGAGATGACTTTTCTTCATCCTGTCAGAACTGAATATTACACAATGAGTGGATTTAAAACAAATAAAAAGCTTATATTCCGACATGTATGTTTTGGAAAAACTCTGAAGTGAGATGTCAGGTTTGTGGCTGAAGCTGGCATTACTGCGAGTGCGGTGAACACTTTCCTCCTTTATGTAAACCCTACTTGATTTTATTGGTCCGAGCTGCATTATGTACTTTTAATTTCACCTGTTGAATCCAGTCATTTAATTAAGCCTGCCCTTCATTTGATTACCCATCTGGATATTGGATAGTGCAGCCAAAGCACTGTTGATAGCTGCTAATGCCTGGCTGAAGTGATCAATAGCCTAGCGTATCCGAAAGGCAAGGCAGCGTTCACCTCTTTAACACTAATACCGAATCCGCACATCCTTATCCGTATCGGGCTTCAGTCCATTATTGGAGAGTGACCCAAAATTATCTTTAATCAGCCTGAATCTGGCACTCGTCCATCTGACAGCAGGAAGGCCTTGATCAAGTGATTTCTTGTAGCTCTTCTCCTTTCCCATCCTCTCTTCAACACGATGCCCTTTCCTCTCATTTCCAGGTTTCACCCTTCTTTCCCCCCACCCCCTCATTCTGGTGGTGGTGCGATGCCATGTGACCGCAGCTCGATGACTTAGGGTACCTGAAGACTGTTGCTAATGGTGACAAATGACTGTTTCGCAGAGAGTCGAGGAGGGAGCGTACGGCTGAGACGAAAGCTAATGTTCTGGTGTGAGTCCATGCTGGCTAATTGCACAGTAAGAGGAGAAATGAAAGAAACATTTCTTGCTGTGTCCATTAGTTTGAAGTGCAGTTTGACATTTCGAGTCATCAAACGGCTTCGCTTTGGTTGCAGTCGCGATCCTACGCCACATCTGAGCTCTTGGTGTATTTAATGGCATTGCGTGTCTTGTTGACATTAATGAAGCTGCCATTAACAATATCAACAACGTTTTGGGTGAAATACCACAATATGTGGTCAAAAAATATTTATAAAAGTGTTAGCTTGTGTCCTTTAGTGTGTCCTCGAGAAAACATTGTCCATGGTACTTGGTTGATGTGACACTCGTTTGTGCTTCTTTGTGTAATCTATGCCAGAAATCAGTAACTAACCAAAACTGTACAGTTTACGTGTCCTCTCCATTTTTGCTCGGTTGGATGTAAAAACTGTGGCGCTATTTTAGTGTTGACACTTAAAGCTCGTATCCGGAGTTCCGTTCGTTTCCAATGTATGTATCATTTTTCAACAGAGCTTAAACGTGTCAGTCTGGTTCGATACTACAATATAATATTAGCATAAAGCAATATAAAAATGTATTTATGAGCCCCGCCTTCGTCTCATAGACCCCCATGTTATCCGAAAAAGCGCCGGTCAGCTTGAGCCAATAGATTTCGAGCTTCCGCCTTGTCTTGCTGTCAATCAACCTGTGCACGCAGCCAGAGAGCACACGCACTCGCCCAGGCAGAGGTGAGTTAGCAACGCAGCAGCCGCCGCGCTTACCTCGGATATATCCACTGTCTGCTGAACATCCACCGTAAACAGCTAAACATTTAGGATGCTGTAGGACTCAGAGGCTCTCATTTTCACCCGACAGATAATTCACGTGCATTATTAAAGGGGCGTGGCTTGGTCGCTCATGAAAGTAGAGGGAGGGCGGAACCTCGAGACGTTGGATTAAAAAAAAAAAACCTCTCTCTTTCAAAACTCCGGACACGAGCTTTAAGCGGGAAAAAATATGTAGGATGCTTTATCGCATGCGGACTTTTTGCAGTTTTTCACAAAAATCATGAAAAAAACATAAATAAGAAAGTTAAAAAGTTTTTTTTTTTAATGATTTAAGGTTTTTTTTAAAGATTTAAAAGGATTTGACAGATGAAGTCACGCACACATACACACTGTATAAAAAAATCTGTCCAGCTCTTTGCAGCATTTCCAACTGATGAACAGCCTCCTCCCTTTGCCCGTATAAATCTTTTCTTATCATTTGTCATATATTTAGATTTCTTAATTACCTGATTTGATGTGACTGCCACATGTTTTGTTTCAGACTTAACTTAGCTAAATCGAAATCATAATTGCATTAACTAAATTCACAGGCAAAACGTCGACCATCAAGCACAAACAGGCCACATCAGCTGTTGTGGCTGCGTTGCGTGTTCTAATTACAGTGATAATACTTAGTCAAGACATCAGCGCTGCTTAGCCGTTCTAAACTCTAAAAGCTGACAGGGCGAAGCAGAGTTGACACAGCGTCTCTCATCGCAGTCTGCCGCTACCCATCGCTTTCAGCTTGCATCATGTCAACTCGGCCTCCATTCAACATTCCAGCAGCTCTCGGTGAAGGAATCGCCCAAAGGCACCGGTCACAGATCGTTGTGTGTTTGTGTGTGAGTGTATCTGACTTGCCTGTGGGACTGAGCTCTAAACTCAGCCAGTGCAGCTTTTCATCCAGGGCTATTCACCGCCGTGCGGAGGATAAGGACCTATCTGATGTAGGATCACAGGATGCTGTTAAACTTGAAGCCCAGTGAGATACATAGAGCTATCAAATATATCCACAAGGTAGAAATTTTTATAAATCTAAAATATTTTCACTTTCTTTAGAAAAACTTTTGTGTTACACATCGATTTGATTTCTGTTTATGGAATTCTGGATCAATCTGACATGCTAAATTGAAGATATGTTTGCTGTAACAGTTGTTCCTGACACTGCAAAGATTGTCAAACGATGAGTAACACAACACTGATGCCACTGCGAGCCTCCTGCTGAAGCTGTGATACTTTGAATCACTGCAAAAGGCGAAGCGAGAAATGTCCTTGAGTAAGAGTCAAGTCCCTGCCTGTCTTTCTTCAGCCGGTGTCACTGAGACATCAATGATAAAAGAAAGAAAGACAGACAGAAAATCAGGGGGAAATAGTGCTGTTGGAGAGAAGAAGATATTGGCCCCATTTACATGACAATATTTCAAGTTAAACATTTCCCTGAGTGTTTGAAATTCACCCTTTATATCAGAATAAAAATCCTCTATAGATTCAAAAAATTACCTTGTAAACACCTAATTCTGAATGAAAATGACTATTCCAAAGTATACTTAAATCCAAAGTAAGCGGTTGGTTTATTCTGATTTTAAAGCTGAATTGAATAAGTCCTCGAATGTGTACATGTTCAATCTACTTCAAATTAATTCGCATCGCTCTACTCCTTTGTTCCTGTCGCAGTGATGCACATATTCCAGGATGGCCGCCTGAAACCAGCCTTGGACTCGAGTGTAGGCGAATTATTTCATGGAAATGGATATAACGAAAAGAGTTAATGGATGGAAGCATTAAGATGCAGACCTTTTGAAAATCAAGAAAGAAAGAAAAGTCACTGAAAAGTTTCCAGAAAGTTTCCCCCTGTTTACACGACAAAGGAGTCGGAGCAGTTTTGAACTGTTCCACCTTTGGAGCCATTTTCAAAAAATTGTGTTTTCAGTGACTTCAACCACAGCTGTGGCGTAAATACAGCCCAGCAATGAAAGTTTTGTATTTTCACTTGGAAACATTGTCATGTAAACAGGGCCTTCCACAGTCCAAAAAAATACTCTTGGGAGTTAAAGGGTACCTCAAAAAATCCCTTTGGTGTGAATTTAATGATTCTCTGCACTAACAATCTGTCTAGATTAGCTATATCCTCAATGCAGCCACAGATGAGTTCTGCTCCAGATCTCTGCAATCCAAACCAGTATAGAAGACTGATCCACTGAAGTAATTAGTTAATTAGTTGTATAATTTCTAATTTTGTTGCATCTTATAATATTCAGGATTTTAAGGACAATTTAGGAGATTTCAAGCTATTGGGCATTTTCTAACTTTTTTGATTGAGTCTTTTTCTTTTAGAACTTAACTGGTCAAGCAGGAGATAATGGCTGCGGAACACCTTTCACTTCCCTTGGAGGGGGGAAAAAAAAAAAAAATCCACAAGCGGAAATTGAGTTTTGACCTACAAGGAATAAGAGGTGTCAGAGAAAGTCATGAAGAGAGTGAAAGACACAAAGATCCCGAGTAACAGACGGATAGAAATGTAAATCTTCCTGATAAGAGAGGTTTAAACCTCTCTGGGAGTTGGTCCACAGAGTGACTCAGGCCGTGACTCACCGCAGCTGGCATCGCCACCACCGTTCTTACACACATACACACATTTTTTTTAATAAACCCTGAGACCGTGACTGTGGTCTGAAGCTCCCATGCTTACTGTTAGTTCATATTCCACCTGTTACTCACGATGCATAAGCTCTGCTTCATGCTGCTGTAATAGTACTTGTGATCTTCTTATGAATCAGCTTATGACATGATATGAATGCAGGCTGAGCTGCTGAGCTGCTTCCCACCAACATGACTTAGGAGACAGATGCTGGCGAGGTGTGTGTGTGTATGCGCGTGTGTTCGTGAACCTTCAAACCACCCACTCATGGGATTAGTGTAACGGTGGTCGAATGACTCATCGGTCAATATCTTTGGAGGAGAGACAGAACGGTCAAGTTTTCCCACACGGTTCGTTTCTTACACCGAAAAAACAAAAAATCTCACCAAGTTCATTTGTTTTGTTTTTAGTCAAAATGTCTCATCCCACTTGATTAAAGATAAATTTACCTAACATGTAATATTTCAGCAATATAGAAGGACTTATTTTAAAATCTTACAAGAGAATCTTCATCGTGTGACGATGATGTTGTGGCGGTAGTAGTAGTTGTAGTAGTAGTAGTAGTAGTAGTAGTAGTGGTGGTGGAGCAGCTTAATGGCTGCCTCGTGTCCCGACAGCGACCGCCGACGGCTGGGCCTGGAACATGACCCTGGCGCTGCGTCGAGTTGTTAGGCCATGCGTACGCTGCTTAACGAGCCGTGAGTGATCGCTATGATCTTACCACAAATAATTCATGAAGAACCCTGTGGAGGAGCTGTGGAGCTAAAAGGGAAGTGCATGGGAGAGAAAGGCATCAAGGACTAAACCACAGCTTAAGTGGAGTGAGGGTGTAGCGGGGGGTGGAGACGGTGGAGACCGAAAGGGATTCATCTGACAGATGTGTTTGAAATAGAAGGGAAATCCCCTATTACCTACAGCGCTGACAAGTACATATGCATGCGTGCATGTGTGTGATGTGTGTGTGTGTGGGCTTGTTCTTCTGAAGCCGTTTGTGTTACTACCTCTGGAAAGGCACAGTGGGAGTGTTAGCAGCGTGCATCACAATCGGGGATGTGTGTGATATCATGGTGCAGGAATCAGCTGCGCGCGTGTGTGTGTGTGTGTGTGTGTGTGTGTGTGTGTGTGTGTGTTGGAGACGTGACGAAGTGAACGCAGATTTTTCTGACAGCGCTGAAACTCAAAGCGTTTAACTGTACAAGTTTTTCTGCTGAAGCCGAGGGAATACAGTGTTTTATCTAAAAGGAAGGAGGCAGATGCGAGTAAATGACAACTGCCATTTATTTTTATGTCCTTGGGATGTTAGAGCTGATGTATGAATTATAAACAGTTACTGTAAAAATACGGTATATTGATGCCTAACAACATATCAGTCAGCACCGTTGATGATTTTCCGCCAGCGGTGAGGAAACATTAATCATTAAATGTGACTGCATTTGGTGTTTTTTCATAGTTCGGAAGCACAAGATGTAGTCAGGCCGCATTGAATTTCTATAATCATCATGTATGAGAAGGAGATGATGTTGAGATTTGCTGGGTAGATTGAAACATTATTTTTAATTGAATTACCTATTATGTAAAGTAATTTAACAGACTTCATTCAACCTGAACAATGTCTCCTCCACCGAAAGAGCCTTGAGTTTGTGTCCAATAGAAAAATTATCCGATGACTTATTAAAGGGCACAATCTTAGATTTTCTGCCAGTGTTGCAATTAATTAAAAAATAAGCAAAAATACAACCAACCACCATGCTGTTGGACTGTGGGAAGAAAGTGGAAGACATGCAAACTCCTCACGGAAAACCCCTCAGGCCCAACTTCACAAACGTTTTTCGTAATTTGAATATTAAGTGAACATCGCTTTTTTCTTCTGATTGCATTGCTTTAAAAATATAATATGATGCTATAATAACATGTAAGCTTTCACCATCCTTTTTTTTCATTACAGAAATTACATTCATTGATAAACTAACAAAAGAATGAATCATGCCACCAATCGAGTAATTATTCATCTCGCACCACTAGAAGTAATTTAACAAAATTCCGCTTGCTAAACTGAGTAAAATATTACAAATAACAAATCTGCTTAGCATCGACATGTTTGCCTGCAGCCATTATCATTTAGCTCAAAGCACCATGTTGCCCAAGTGCAGCCTTGCTCAAGTGGTGAGGCAGTCACAGCGGCGATGGAGATTACCGTTTCTGATGGAGGCGCCGCGGAGCGGCGAGAAGAACACACACTAATGGAAACGGGGGAATGGAGACAAAGGGCTTCTGTAGGTCCATGTGGCATGTCATTAGTTGGGGAGTGGGTTTGACTTGTTCCATCTGACATTTACCACTCTGACTGAAAATGTCACGGAATGCCAGCCTTTACCGCCGGATATAATGGTGCCTGTTACAGCCCAGAGCCATTGATCCCCAAAACTTTTGTCCATTTTGCCCCCTCCCTTGTTTCTCTTGCCCACTGTCCCGAGAAGGGCTGTCGTCTGTGCACTCCCAGATTTCCTTTTCCCACACGCGACGTCTCTCTTCGGTGCTCGGTGCATCGGCAGCCTTGGCTCAGCGTGAGATCTTCCTGTGACGGTGCTCACAGAAGAATAGAGCCAGCAGGAGCCGTCTATTGTGCATCATCGGTGACAATAAATAAGTGGTCCAAGCTTTATACGCTGTGTGTACTCCACTTGCCATGACAAACCACCCTGCAATTGTCAGCCGAACTTTCTTTTCAATTCATTTCTAACCTATTTCAGAACAGGACGCTTTTTCTTTCCTCGTTTTTTTTTTTTTTTTTTCTTGGTAAACATCCGATGTGCCACCGGGGACAAATGAGAAAACAGCATCAAAGTCAATTTAGTGTCATTTGTGATTATTTATTTTTTGAATAAAGTAAATTTGATCAAATGTCTTGTGAATAAGTATTGAAAAATGTATTCTGTTATTATATTAAAGTTCCCCCATTGAAAAGATTTCCAGCACTGCACTGCTTGTGTTGAATTTGCATGGAAAGCAGAACCAGATCGATCCTAATCTTGACCTTTAGTCTCAGTCAAAACAACAACCAAAAGCAATCAGACTGCACTTGACTATTGGTTCTTTACAGCACACTGTTCTCAGCCTCATTTCAAATTAAACACTAATCTCATGCCCAATAGCTAATTCAAAAAGTAATTATGTCGAAAGGCACTCATAAGCGTTTTCTGCTGTTGTTTGTGACGCCGCTGGAATTCGTGCCTCACTTTTTGGAACTGAATTTAGATCCTTAGCTTCTCAATTTGTTTTTTTTCTTTTTTTGTGGAGTGCTACTGTCTAGTCTATTTCTGTCCTTGCTACACTATTGTCCTCGGTTGACTGCCTTCACATCAAGTGCTGGATTTATTTGGCCACTCTGCCAGCTCAGGCAGATAGACCCTGCAGCTACCACCCAATATGCACCAGCACGAGTTTCTGCTAAGATAACTATAAACCACTGCAACTTTCTTGCTGCTTTTAGTGCCTCGACAGTCGGAGTCGGGTTAATTGAGGAGAAGAAAAGCAGCAGAGCGAGCATCCACATGGCTATTGTATTTCATTTGGTTGTTTTGATGTTTTTTTTTTTTTTTTTTCCATGGAAGGATTGATATTCTCACAGAGGATGATGTGAGTTTTCTCTTTGCGGTCCACTAAATGTTTTCCTCATCATTGTTTACTCACTTTTCTTCTATGCACTGTAATTGGTGACTCCAAACTGCATTGCATTTCAAAACAAACGCATTCCCCGAAGAAGATAATAATCTTAATTAGCTGTAGCTCAGCCCTGGACATATTGCACTCTGCCTCAGCACAGTACACAAAGAGTCTGTGTGCTTTGTCCTTTCACAAGAAGTGGTGCAGCTTTGATTACAACCGGAGAGTGATTCAATTAGCTGTATTACTGACCATCTCCCTGGTTTCGACAGTCACTTCACCATCACGAAGCCCTCTCAGTCACGAAAAATAGCCCGTCCTCCTGCCTGACAGTATCAGTCATGCAATAGTCATCGTATCACATTGAGCATTATATAAATAGTATAACAGGTTAAAAGACTATATCCTCAGGGAACACAGATGAACGTTAAACAGCTTCAATCACATCAAAAGACTGATGTTTTTTGGTGTATACATGGCAAACCAGTTATCATGTAAACCTCCTATGAAGTCCAGAAGAAATACTTGATTTTTTTATTTACATTTTTTTTTCATTTCTGACATTTTCTGTACGGTTTTCTAAACATGTTTGTGAAATGTCTGGCCATATGTTTTTCCCTTGTCAGGAGTTATTCTTCTGTTTGCCTTCAGTTTTCGGCCATATCACAGAACATAACATTAACAGGTTTGCCAAGTTGTCCAAGTGTTTATCAAACTCTTTTAGCTGGAGACCTAAAGTGCTGTGACTCCACTGGACTCAAACAGAATAGCACTACATTTATGAAAATATGATAAACAACACAAGGCATCATATATGAGGAATTTATAAGAAATCTACCAAAAACAAAATCGCCCTTAACTGCCAAGTAACATCAATGGTTTTAAATCGCCGTTGCTCTGAATCTCAATAGTAATCAAGTTATTTATAAGTCCAGAGATGCTGCATAACATGTAAAAATCCATTTTCCTGATATAGAACTGAGTGACACACTAAAACGTTCTGTTAGAAATGCGGGTAAGAATGCCCTCTAGTGTTATCCTGCCTCCAATGTCTGCACTGCTCTTGTTTTTGGCACATTAAATAAACCTCAGTGCCTTTTGGCTTTAATGCAGTCAAGCTGTTATTATTTTATAAAACTTTACAATTGAGCCGAACAACTGTGACAGGTGGAAACCGTCTGATCCTCTGCCTTCTCTCTCGCTGCAGGTATATCCGCACCATGTACCTCGGCATACAGAGTCACCGGCAGAAAGAGAACCAGCGGCGGTTTTACTGGGCTATGATGTACGAGTATGCCGATGTCAACATGCTGCGACTTCTAGAGACCTTCTTAGAAAGCGCTCCTCAGCTGGTGCTGCAGCTCTGCATCATGATCCAGAGCAACAAGGCTGAGTGGCTGCAGTGTAAGGACCCTTCTCTTACTCAGAATATGGAACATGTGCTCAAAACGTGCCAGCGTCGCTTTATTCGCCGTCGTTCTTCACTGTATTCGCTCCTGTCATTGCTCTCGTTGTCAGAGTCACCGGTTCTCTCTTGCAATATAGTTCCTCTGGGAGGCCCGTTCAATCATAATAGGTGATGTTCAACCTGATAGGCCTGTCTATAGAATTACCATCAATACCTGTGCTGAGAGGCAACATACTGCTGTTGTGTAGACAATCCTTTGTCATTTTTCATGCAGCAGGTTACTTTTTCTGACATGTCTGTTCTCTCAGTGACACAGTGAACTCTGTAATAATGTGGCTTTTCAAACGGGTTCTATTAATACTGTACCATTTATTTTAAATGGACCAGGAGATAAGACAAGGCAAAAGCACAATTCTAATGGATGACTTGAATGTTTTTTATCCAGCCTCTCCTGTTTAAAGAACTGTCTGGAACTCTGATCTAGTATTCTTGTCAATGTGCGTATTTTATTGTTGTTCTCTCTGTTTGTCCAGGTTTTTCTGCCATGTCCTCCCTGGTGTCCCTGGCCTGGGTGCTAGCCTCTTACCATAAACTCCTGCGTGATTCACGTGACGACAAGAAGAGCATGAGTTACCGAGGTGCCCTGGTGCATCTGTTCTGGCGCCTTTTCACCATCTCTTCGCGGGTGCTCTCCTTTGCCCTGTTTGCCTCCGTTTTTCACATCTACTTTGGCATTTTTGTGGTGCTCCACTGGTGCGCCATGGCTTTCTGGGTCATCCATGGCGGCACCGACTTCTGCATGTCCAAATGGGAGGAGGTACTGTTCAACATGGTGGTGGGCGTGGTCTACGTGTTCTGCTGGTTCAACGTACGTGAAGGACGGACGCGGTACAGAATGGTGGCCTATTACGCCGTGGTACTGTTAGAGAACGCCATCCTCAGCTCCCTTTGGTACGCGTACCGCGACCCAGCCACCACCGACGCCTATGCCTCTTTTGCCCTCTGTGGCGTCTTCCTGTGCTTTGCCTCAGGTGTGGCCTGTATGGTTCTCTATTATGGGGTCCTACACCCTATGGGCCCCCGACTAAGGGTGCTGGCCAGCTCCTGCTGCGCCGAGCTGCTGTGGGGCCTTCCTCTTCCCCCTGAAGCCGAGCCGATGGCTCCCACACCGGGACCTCGCGGCTCCCAGGCCACCCCCACGCGGGGTCTGGCGGGGGAATACGTGGAGTCAGACGAAACAGCCACGGACACCTGCCTTCCTGTTTTCCAAGTGAGGTCCACGGAGCCTGTGGACGCAGCCGGGAGGCCCATCCGGCCCGAGGGTCCGCTCATCAAGATAGACATGCCCAGAAAACGTTACCCGGCCTGGGACGCACACTTTGTGGATCGGCGCCTGCGCAGGACCATAAACGTGCTGCAGTACATTAGCCCCAATGCGGTGGGCATCAGGTATAGGGACGGTCCACTTCTCTACGAACTCCTGCAGTACGAATCCTCCCTCTGAAGGCATCTTCTCTCTCAGCTCTCTCACCCCTCTTACACACAATAATGCACACTTTACCATTCTCTCATTTCTCTCCTCCTCCTCCTCTCCAGATATTATCTCCTTCTAGTTGACATTCAACTCTTACCCTCTCTGCTCTGTGATCATTCAGCTTTCCCTGCAGGAGATGTGTGTTTTGTCAACCGAAAATCTGTTAAGACACTCTAAACACACAGCTATGATTTATTTTTTCAAAAGAAAAAAAAAACACAGTACAGAGAGAAAATTATAAACTTACAGTATCTTACAGTATGTGATATATACAGAAGTCTCATATAAATCCTTCTACAGTGATAGAAGAGGGTTCTGTATGAGTGTGTAGATAACATATGAATGTTTCATTATGAAATGTGTTTAATGCATTATACTGTATTGGTGATTCAACCTGTGAATACTTGTGAAGGGCATATTGTTTGTCCCTGTGATATGGGACTGGCGCAAAGCCTGATGGGAATGATGGAGGAGAGCTTCAGAGAGGGCAGGTCTTTGCACATCCCAACATTTACTGCCATTCTTTATGTAAATCGTTCAAATATTTGATAATGTTTACTATGTCCTTAGCCCGTGGTTTAAAAAGAAAAAAAAAAGCACTAAAATCTCTCATCTTGATACTGTAAATGATAGAAAGGACGCAATCAAACATGTGTCCAGGAGAAGCAATTCAAACGCAGTTTTACTTTTTTTTCTTTTTCAAAATCTCGAATCAAAAGCGAATAAAAAAAGAAAGCACACTGACCTTCAATCAAGTTTTACTCCCAATGCAGTTTTTAGAGTGCAGGCTGCCCTCCAGTGGAGGCAAACTGTTACAGCATGCCTTAGTCTTCTTCACCCATAAAGTTGTGACAGCACAAAAACGATGAGACAATGAACCACCTGAGACGAGAAACACAATGAACAATTGTATTGAAAGAGCACAACATTTTCTAAATTGGTGAGACAAAAATCATGTTTAAGAACATTCCAAAGATTTTTTTGTAAATAAAAGAAAAAAAAATTGTTGAAATGCACTTTTCTGGTGCAAAGACAGCCTTCAAGGAATCCTCCACCATTCCCTCTTGAATCTTAGAAAGTACCCCGTTTTCCACATCGAAAAAAAAAAAAGCTTTGGGTTGATTAAAACGTTCTATTGGGAGCAAAGAAATGTATTAAGTTCTCAAACAAACAAACAAAAAAAAAGACAAAGCTGAAAAGTTATTTCTATGCTGTTGTACTTACAATTTTGTTTTCACATTTATAGCCACTGACATAACTATATTTTGCCAGAAAACACACACTTTTTAAAAGCTACGAGACACTACAGTGTTAGAAAGTGTTTCCAATCCAGAGAGGTGACGCTTAAGTGCGTAACGGCAACTGAGCTGGTACTTGCTCGTGCAGTTGTCACAAAGCCAAATCGTATCTTACAGTACTGTCTTTCCGATGTTTTCGCCCCCACCCTCGAACCAATTGAATGAGTCTGTGCACGGTGCGTGCCGTCTACGGGCCCGCTGTGCAGAATTCACACACAGGGGTCACGTACATCTCCCGGCTGAATCTGAGGCGACGACGGCTGAACTCACTCGAAAAAGAAATGCATCCAATAAAACATGCCTTGGAAGCTTGACTAAAATTCCCACAGAGGGCTATCAAACACTCCTCCAGAACAATTGCGTAACTTTCCATTTTTATCTATTCAAGCAAGTGATACATCTGAATATATTATGTGTGTTTTTTACATTGTAGTGTTTGGCATGACTTCAGTATGATACATTAGTGCAGATGCACCCAACAGGGGATGCCCCAGAGCCTCACGTGCCACAGAGATTCCTTTTACCTGGGTCACCGGCCTTCTGCTAAGCTGTGGCCTGCTGTGCCTGCTAACATCGTACTGTAAAAAGCAGATGTCGCGTCAATCCAGGCTAAAAGGCAGACGAGGGTTTTTGCCAGGGTTGGAAAGGAACACGAGGACTGATCTTGTTAAAGAGGCCAGTCGGAGGTGTGTGTGTGTGTGTGTGTGTCTGTGTCTGTGTGAGAGAGGTGATTGTTTACCTCCGAGCATGTGCTATGCAACCTGCAGTATGAAATGTACGCTTGTATGGTTGTGGGTGTGTACACATGCTCAGCGTGTGCGTCGCCCTTTCCCAGGATTCAGTTCTCTCACCGATCGTTCGGCTCCATCCTTGGTTGCTGCTCCGCCCTCTTCCCGATCTCTGTGGTGCTGGGTCTTCGATGCATCCCCCCCCCCCCCCCCCCCCCCCCCCCCACCCCCACTCCCCAAAAAAAAGAGAAAAATAGAAATACACTCTCACATTCTCTGGTAACTGAACAACGGGGTTGAGGCTGAACAAACGGAGATCCTGACATGAGAACATGCAATGAGGTACACTGCCATAACCAAGAGCTTCAACATCCACAGGGTCTGCCACCCTTCAGCTTAAAAGCGATGTTCAGCCCTGAGTAATTGAGAACTGTTGGGTCAGCTAGGGTGGAGCAAACATCCAACACACGATACGTGTCGATATATACAATGTGTATGCAAACAACCACCTTGTTCATTGTTTACCATAGTAGCCAGAGTAGTTCCTCTGTGTTGTAGTGAATGAACAGCCATGTTATTAGTCGATGAGTGAATAATCTTAAATAATTTATATTGTTAAACTAAGAGAAAAAAAAAAATCTAAGCAAAACAGCCAATACAGGGGTTCCTCAGGACCAACGAACTAGACCACTGAACCAGCTGACTCAGGGGTGTCTCAATGCAGTTCTCGTCCCCAGGCATGTCCTCAAGGGTCTCCTTTTTTTCCTTAACATATTGCATCCTGGACCACTCCTCGGCTGGGACTGTACCACTAAATTATGGTTTGCACATTTATTTATTTATTTATTTATTTTCTGTTTCTTGGGAATGAGTATTCATTCTTATTATTGGGGTTCGGGGCAGTTTTTTGTGGTAGTTGGCTGCCTGGCGTACAGCGCATCCTTTCTAAACACTGCTGACCTTTTCCAGACGCGGACGCGTGTCCAAATCAGGTGCAAATACACTGTGACTCATCGAGGTTTTGCGTGTATGTGTGAAAGAGACAACTTAAATATAGGGCATCAAAAACAAGATTATGTGCAACCAGGCTGCATTTCATTTAGTGGTGCTTAATGTTGTGAAACACAGTATTTATGCTTGCATAATTAGAATAGCAGTAATGACAGTTGATTTTAAAAGTTCAAAATTGCTCTGTGCAGTATATTTTATGTATTTCTACAGAATAATCACCATTTTGCCACATTCTATATTTAATAACAAAGACGAGCTAGAAGTCAGAGGAAAAATGGATTTTGCTTTTGATATGCTTTTCTTGTTTTCTTTCATTTATATACAGGTCTCATAAATGTCTGAATGAAAACGGATGACATACAGTCTAATGTAGTGTTCAAGCCGCAACACTTTATACCATCAACAGAGTCACAAAGAGGCCGCTTACAGAGAATTGCTTCAGTCAGGTCATCTGCCTGCTTTCCCAAAGCTTGAGATCCACGACACACAGCAAGAGCTTGTTCTTCTTAGTCCTTGTTGTGCCTTGTTACTTTGGGTGCTTCGATCCAGCCATGGCAGCCAGGTCCGCAAACAACAATGCCGATGTCTTTTTTTTATTATTATTATTATTTTTTTTTACACTTTCCTCGTGCCAGCACACTCACCAAGGCAAAGACAAACACCAAACAACAGATTCTGTGTCTGTGTCCCGAAACCAGATCAAGCCAACTCCTCATTCTGTCAGTCAGCTTGCATTTCAGTCAGTTTTCTTTTTACAGTTTCATACAAGATGTCGTCTACAGGACTGCAGCACTGTTTCCTGATTACAGTATTAAGAATGAACACAGTGACAGAACTAAAAGACAAGTACCGTGTGAAACCCAGTTATTGGTTCTGTCAGACACAAGGCAATACTGACAAACATCTTCTCTACTTGAACGTAGACTTCCTTATTTTTATGTTTGAGTAAGTGAAATCGCTACAACCCCCAGAACAATTAGCAGTTTAGCCTGCATTCAGAAATCATCATTTTGGACTGTTTAATGGAGATGCCAGCCACGATACTGAACGATCTGGTTAATGATTGTTTTGTACTTTTGTCTATGCCTTTAACATCTTATTCTGTCTTGCAAATATGAATGATTTGTAGTGCCAAGACATGAACTGTCTGTGTTGTTTGTGTCTCGTGTGAACAATACATGCTCTAGCCAAAACAACAAGGCCTGCAGTTTGAGTACAACTTGGAAAATGCTGTTCACAAAATGGCCAGTGGGTATTTCTTTACATTCTAGAAACAGGCCCAAGTAATGATTCACCTCTGAACAACCTTATTTTTTGGTTTTTCAATCAACTCCCAGCATGCCTTTGGAACTCATTGTGAGGTGAACTTCAAAATTAAGCATGTGAGTGCTCTCAATTGAACAACATACCCTCTGATTTCTGTATTAATGTGTAGCAGCAGGCCATCCTAGTGCTTGACCTGGTTTTAGTCTTTACCTTTGTGTCATGACCATCTGTTTGACCACAGGGGGAAGTGTGTTCAGATGGTGAAATTGTGCATTCTCTTCTGTTCTTTTGGGTTTTGTTTTATTACCTGGTGCTGAATAAATACATGTAAAAGGTGCTACATCTGTGGACTGCACAGTCCACTTCCTGGCTTTCAGAGAGCATCGCCTTCCAGTTTCCTGAGAGAGCCTGCACCCAACACGGAGTTACATAACTGCTCTACAGGCAGCACCTCAAACTCACAGTTTACAGCTCAAGTCAATTCTCTATGGTGCCATTTTGATTTTCCAATCTGCACAAAAAACTACAGTTACTCTCCTGCTCATAAAATGTCTATTTTCCTGGTTTCAGCATAAATTCTGGTTTAATTTAACTAAAAATCTGCACTATTTTTTTTTTCTGACAGAATGAAATGGCAGATGACAAAATGCATCTTTTTAGCAAACGCACAGGAGCACAAATGTACTTCTGCTGCTGCAATTGGAGTTTTTGAAAAAAAATATATAAATATATACATAAATATATATATATATATATATATACACATCTATATAGAATGTGATTGCTGTGTTGTAACTTCCTGTCATCTATATGTCCTTAATATGTGTGTATCTATTTTTGTTGTTATTGTAGAATTGGCTGTACTATTTTGTTTAAAAATGGATTTTGATAGTCCAATGAAGCGACTATGGTTGTTATTATTAATTACTGCTGATTTTCGGAATTGTTATCAAAGGTGTTGGGAAACATTGCTTTGTTTATATTCAGTCAGTTTATAGATTGTGTTAGCTTGTTCGTGTATTTGACAAAATCTATCAGGATTACTCCCTAGGCTGTATGAGTTATTTGGGGTATTCCAAAAGATGGCACAATGTGAGAAATCTAATGCTATGTCGCATCTTTACTGACATGGACTCATACAACGTATGTTGTGACCGAGAAACATATAAGGAATGATTTCTTTGATGTTGTTAAATATAAAATGTAAGTAAATTGTTTCATGGGATCCCCGTTCTTTAAAAAAGCAAAACTGATGTCCAGTATTGTACCTTCGCCCTATTTTTGGGAACAATATGAATATTATTAATAACATATGGTGCTAAAGTTCTTTTTGTATGGTTTGGTTTTTAGAAGAAAAGAGAAATATTATGCTGAAAATGTAATGTTAAGCCTTACTGTAGATTCATATATCAGACTGTTCATCCCAGAAGAGAAAAATAAATATAGTATTTGAAAGTGAAATGTGTCAGTAGTAAATTCATATAAATGTTTTTTTTTTCAACCCTGTATGAAGTCACTAATTATGTCTAAAATGTGAGACAATAATCATTCTTATATCCATAAGCTGGAGGCCAAATAGCCATTTCAGATCTGATAATGATTTGAAAAATGGAGAACTAGGATTTTTATCCTTCAGGAAGGCCTCACTTCTCACTTATAGAGCTCATATGACAACAAACAAACAAGGATGCTTCAGACAGTTGAAGCCCAAACCGATCTTCACATAACCACTGGTGTAAAGCTTTATAGCAGCAAACTGCAAGTCTGTTTCACTTAAGTGGCAAGAGGAAATATTGTATTTTGTACCTATGAATACAAACAGTTAAAATAGGGGTAACATATTTTTGTGTGGAACAAGCACATTTATTAACTTTAACCAAAACTGCTGCCTATTTGACCATCAATGTTCCCCTAACTACGAGCAGGGCAGACATACCCAAGACAGGTCATCAGTCCATTACAGGGCAAACACACACGTTCACCTAATTGTTTTTGGTCTGTGTGAAGAAACACACAAAGCACTAACCACAGTCTGAAGCTTAAAATTTTACTTAATTAGCATGTATTTTCCTACCTTTTTACCCACCACTTCAAACTTGCTCATAAACACGCTGTATCAATATATTTTCATTCCTTAAAACATTTCAACTCAGTGGTGTAATTACAGTCAAACACAGCGCAGCATTTACTCCACGTACATAATGCAAAAATATGAAGAGTCTTCGGCCACTTTTTTTTCTGACTACACCTTTATCATGAGAAAAAACATTCATTCATCTGCTCCTTGGATGAGATTTAGGGAGTGTGTGGCCATGTATATAGTGAGACAACGATAAAAATAAAAAGAAATGCACTTTTATATGTGAACTCACCCTCATTAATTCAACGCACCTGTGCAGCCAACGCCGTTTTTTCATATCCTGTCTGTGTCTTTGTCCCATTGTCTTATCTGCCTTGATCACTTCTGCTGTCCTGGTAACACTGGGAAAGTAAACATTGGTTATAAACAGTGACAACATATTGTTTCTCTCGACAGATAAACCGCCGTCTTGTCCTGGCAATAAGCATCAATCATTTAGCATATCTCATTAATGTCAGTACTTAGCTGCAACAGACACTATCAGCTGTAAGTATGGTCAGTCCACAGCAAACAACCTCAAAATAAAGCTGTAGTTGATTGGCCCAAACGTTCCACCAACCTGAGCAGAGTGAAGCAGCATGTAAGAACAACAAAATATAAGTTTAATGAGGATATATAGACCATACACATGTATATTAATCATAATCCGATCATCAACAGAAAGGTTTCCGATTACACCTGACACTTAGTGGCCTTATGACGTCACCCTGCAGGGAATAAAACTTTTTGAACAAATATGTTTAGTTTATTAACATAGTATATTTGGACTTAAAGTCCAAAACAACTTAGGAAATACAAAATATTGAAATACAAGCCTATTCAAATTGCAAGCTCTGATTTGTGAGCACCACAGTGATGTTTGGGTTTTTGTCTCGTGGCTCCGTGTCGCTGCCCCTCCTCACGCGGCAGGCTCACGGTGCTCACGCGGCGGCTGCTGTTTTGGTTCGTGCACAGCAAAGCATGCTGGACCTCAGTTCAACGCCCAAAATGGCGGCACGATTGAAAAGTTTTGACTGTTTTGTCCGAGTTTGTTTTCCACCCAGATTCTACCTGTAGTTGTTTTTAACTGGGCGGACACGGCCAGCTTTTCATATCGGTGTCACACAGGCTTTTCTGTAGTTCTATGGCACTCAGGATGGCGTTTTGCTGTCACTTGATAATCGAGCATCACTTTACCAACGCTAGGCTAGGCTAGGCTAGGCTAGCATGCTAACCGCTGTCAGATGAGTACTCGGCTGAAAGGTTTGCCTTATCTCTCGTGGATGCCCAAGCTGAAGTGAATATGAAGGAGAGAATCTCTACATAGACATGGATGATGATGTGAAAAAAGTAAAAAAGGTAAGTAGGACTTTTGACATACTTTAACAAGTTATCCACCTGCTAACTTACCGGTGTTTCGGTTGAAATTGTTTCCTTGTTGACTGGTGACCGATTTCACTGAGCTTCCGTCGTTGCTGCTAGTATGGCATACGTTAAAACTCACAAGAGGTACAACATGTCAAAACGTTGTTGTCAGTGTGGTTAAACGACGTTCACCAGCATAGTTCCTTATTTCTGTCGGGTTTTTAATATTTGTTGTTACTAGCAGCCACAACAGACAGAAGGATGGTCAGCATTTAACAGGGAAACCATTTAATCCGAAACATCGGCTAAGTAACTAGCTTCAGCTGCGGGCTAAGTTAAGTAGCCAGAGTTTTCATCTGTTGAACATCTACTGACATGAACACCGAGTGAATATATTCAACCCTGGTAAAAACTCTCCGAAGTAGCAAAGATGCCTTAAGTTGGTTAAGTTTGAATAGTTTCTGTCTGCAGAAGTGCAATAACGGTTTGTATATCTGTGCTCTGCTTTCCTCTTCATACTTGTACATATATACATTCATGTGTACATCAATGTTTTTATTCTAGTGTTTGCTGCAGATATTGTGCTCAAGGCAGTTTTCTATCCGTTCAGTTACCTTACGTCAATTAGAATGAGTTGCATAAAGCTCATCGGTTTCCAGTTTTTTTACTCACTAGGGTTGAAAGAGGGTAGAAAACAAAACAACCCTAACAACACAATGTGCAATGAAGTTACAGTACTTAAACGATGGCCCAGTGAAAATGTAAAATCAAGTCTAAGTGTAAAATAATATTGATCGTAAAAAAATATTTAAAATTATAATATACATCTTAGACGTTGATAAATAGTAAGATGAATGATCTGATTGTAAATAACCACGACCAATAAAATAAATCATAATAAAGATGTTTTGTTTTTTTTACTTGAATTTGGTGATGTCTTTCTTGGGGAGGTTAATTCTGATGTTGAAAGCATAAAACCATGGTCACCAGTGGATTTCATTATTTGATCACAAGAATACCCCTGATTTCCAACAAATTCATAAAAAAGCAACCACCCCAACATTAACTCTTAAAGTTAGCGCTGCTATCTTATAGCCACATCCAAAATAAACTGAAACCACGATTCAAGAATTCCTTCTGCTGCATCTTGAATCATTTTTTTGTTATGTTTTTAGTTTGTAGGCAGGATGTTTGTGGTCAATCTGTGCTAAGGCAAAATCTCTCTAAGGTATTGAAAGCACATCTCCGTTTCCTCGTTATAACAGTCGAGCATCACGTTAGATCTGTGTGCTCAACAACAGCTGTCAAACACAGCAGTTATCAGTGTCACTCACACTGAAGGGAATGAGCGCTTCTTGCTTGTGCTGGCCAGTCTACGTTCTCCTCCACCTACTGCACAGCACAGAGTGATCTTTAGCGATGTGAAGGCAGATCCTTGTGATCGGGACTGATAGTCACCTTGAAGATAAGCCCCATAACGTTTCCTCTTGCTGTGGTTGGGAGGAGGCATTCAGGATATTGCACTTCTTTCCTTCTTGCTGGTGCATGGGGAAAACTAATATGCAGGACATAGCAATATTATGACCTCAGCACCATGATTGGAACTGAGCTATCTGAGGTTCATATCTATTTCTGTGATTGTGCTAGTCAATAAATACTTCATAAGAAAAATAGCACAATTTTCAGTTCAGCCTTCTCTTAATGAGGCAGGACAGACTGTGATAGCTAAAATATAGTAAAATGTAATGTCTAATGAAGTTTCCACTCAGAATAGATAGTCAGCAATGATGGATTGCTTAGATTTACACAGATTTTTGTGTGAGAGGACATGAGAGAGGACATACTTTTTATCATTCGATCTCTCTTCTACTTTATAACAGTGAATGTTGCTATGATACAAAGCTACTGGCTTCTTCATGTGTATGCTGATAATATTGTTGGAATAGATTTTTCCTCCTCACTGGTTTGAGTTGATAATATTTGTGCGTGCAGTTCTTGTTTGTTCCACTTGGTGCTGATAGTGGATAGCGGTTTGCTTCATAGAGATTTAACTATCATTGTACAGAAAATTCTAGCCTGTCCATGGCTTAACTACATTAACTGTTTCGCTTCAGAGATTTTATTTAAGAAAATGTGTGCACATCGAGGCAAAGATGTGTGCTTAGGAGCCGAGCTCAACCAAGCTGTACATATTTTTAACCCTCGACCCTGCTGAAGCTGTCATTTCTTACCTTCAAATTATGATTGAGCTACCAGTTAATGTCACTGTGATTGCAGTTCACTAATGGAATGGACATCCTGAGGACAAACACGTCATCTATATCAACATTCAAACATGGAATACCTCATTTAATCTGAGAACTGATGGCATGTGTGTTTTCATTGCTCTCTTGCATTTTTCTTAATGGTTTAATAAGCCTGCACTTGCTGTCAGCTACTTGGTCATCACTGCAGAAAGAAGCCATTTAGTTTTCTCAAGGGGATGGAGGGACTTAAAGCACCACACATCTCATGGCTTTTCACACAGGTCAACTGTGGTGATTCTTGTCTCACATGTCACACAGAAAAAGCCATTAAAGATTAATGCACTTGTCTTCAGCGGAGGCAGACTGTTGAATAATGCAGCGGTCATACAAGGTGCGCATACTGTTGCATCTAAAGTCCAATCATGTGTCAGCACATCTGACAGGAATCCAATTATTAGATCAATGGAGGAAATGAAGAAAAACTGTTCCCACCAGCATTGTTACTTTAGTTTTTTTTTTTTAATTGTGCATGTGTGTAATTTTTCCTCGATTTCTCTGCTTCTGACTTCTGCCTGGTGGCCACCACTGCTGTCAATCCATTAACAATCCACACTATAGTAATTGCACATATTTTGTGAATTAATCACACTTTTCTTTAATATTTAAAGCCGTTGTTGTTATGATTAATCATAGCATTATCATGTTGTGTATGGGATTGTGTTTTATCAGTCTTGCACACGTGTTGATGTAGCAATGAGAATAGAGTTATTTAATGGCTTGGTCTTTATGACTGACTTCTTGGATGCAGAGTCATGTTAGCATGTTTTAATGAAATCTCTGGAAATTAAAGGAATGGCCCACAACAGGCTCAAATCCAGCCCACCAAACAACCAAGGTAATTGTAAAAAAATTCAAAGAAAATGTAAATTTTTTAATAAATCTCTTTAGGGTAGTGGACGTAACTGAGATATCTAATATGTTGCCATGACAGCTAGCTCCCTCATTGCTGGCAAAGTAGCATTAGTCTCAGAGCCATGCTGTCAGGGTGAGTTTCTAAAAACATGCATAATTCATTTTTTGACATTTCACTGTATTTTGCTCCAGAAGGTTTCATTAAAATTGTCTTTATGTTGAGATTGTGGTCATGTCCAGTATTAATAGTTTGGTTTTGTAAAAAATATAAACTTTTTCGTCATATACTTTGCACCACTGCAAAGAAAAACTTTGAAGTTTAAATTGAAATGTTGTTATGGCACAGTTTTACCGGTCCGGGACACTGTAGATAGAGTTGAACTGTTTGTGGCCCCTGAACTAAACTATGTCTAACACCTGTGCTGTTGAGTGATGTCTCACCATCACTGCACTCTTCACCTTACCTTGTAAATAATACTGCACTTGTGACATCTGTGGTTAACGAATCGGAACATACAAGCTTTTATGTCCGTGTGGGCTTCCAGAAAGAAAGTAACAGTCACAAGTTCGAAAGTCAGCCCTGAGTGTCTTTCGTAGCTTTGTCTTTCTTCAGCGTCTGGACGGTTTCAAAACGGTTCAGTTGCAGACGTTTCTCCTCAGCACTTGAAGCCTCAGATGTCGCGCGTGTCACCACAGGAAGGTGTGGCTGGTCCTCTTCCTGTTCTTGTGCCTGAGTATCAAGTCAGAGACACTTCCTTTGCTCTGATCAGAGGGGGGGTTACGCCCATTCGCAGACATTCGATCTGTTGTGTCCTGTTGGCAGCTGTCACTGTGTGAGTGGAGGCAACAGGTGACTAGTTTAGCCAGAGGTGCAGCACGCATGACCGGGGGTTTGCCGTTGAGAAAGCATCTCTAGTCGCTTGTGGTTTCATGGAGAACGAGGTATGCTTTTTAAAATGCTTAGATTTTCCGTCTGGGTTGTGAGTGATGTTTTTTCACATTTAGGATGGCTTAAAGTGTCTGAGCCACAAAGTGTTGGCATTTTTTAAAGCTAAGTTGTTTTGAGTTCATTTACAGTTTGTTCTCATTGTCATCTGTAAGTAAGTTGTTGAGACTTTATAAAATAACACAGAGAAGAGCTCTCTCTTGAGACTCATCCTTACCAGTGGGTTGTTAATGTTTATGCTGAGATATTAGGAATCATTTCTCCATGGTGTTGCATCCCTTACTGGAAAGTTCATGATCACCATTGTTATTTGAGCAGGGGGTATTGAGTAACACAGGCAGGCTGTACTTCTGCATCTCACTTTGCAGCTTCTAGCTCTGCGGGGGAGAAGCAGGCTCAGGAGAAATGACACTTTTTTAGCGTCTTGTAAGCTGCTGCATGTCGAAGTGCTACATTTTGATCCAACCGAATCTACATGAAACGTGTTGTGGATGTAAACAGGCCTGTATAATCATCTCCATTCTCTTTGTCTTTATTCAATAGCCTGGTATTGTGTCCCCCTTCAAGAGAGTGTTCTTGAAAGGAGAGAAGGGGAGGGACAAGAAAGCCCAGGAGAAGTCCACCGAGCGCCGGGCCCTGCACACCTTCTCACTCTCTCAGCCGGACCATCGCATCGACCCCGACATCCTGCTCAATGACTACATTGAGAAGGAAGTCAAAGTGAGTGTGACCGGGAAATATTGGATCAATGTTCTTCACATCAATCCAGAATACTGATCAGTCTTTTGCATGCAGATGTGTCAGATTGTTATTCTTTAGCTGTTTTTTTGTAGACCCTTTCCTCAGTAATAAGTGTATCTCATGTGTCCTTCCCAGTACTTGGGGCAGCTGACATCCGTTCCAGGATACTTGAACCCATCGAGTAGGACAGAGGTCTTGCAGCTCATTGATAATGCACGGGTTAGTACCTGAGGAGAGAGAAAAAAAAACTCCCACTTAATCTGATACTTGAAGTGTATTGCTCTCTCTTTCTCCTTTTCTGAGCCAGCGACAGGCTTTTCAGCTTGGCGTGGGCTGGTAGTCTGGTAGTATTTCTGAGGAATGAATTGTTGAAAATAAACAGGCTCTCTGGCGGTGTTTCAGAAGTCACATCAGTTGGCAGGCCAGCTGACGTCGGAGCAGGATGCAGTGGTGAGCTTGTCCGCGTACAACATCAAGCTCGTGTGGCGCGACGGCGAGGACATCATCCTGAGGGTGCCCATCCACGACATTGCAGCCGTCTCGTACATCAGAGACGACTCGTTACACCTTGTGGTGATAAAAACTGGTGAGAGCCGAGAGATTGTTTTATCTAATTGCTGAAAGGGATCCTTGTTAGATCTGTCATCTCAACAGGAAGTCTATACTTTGAACAGTGTTGATGACAAATGACGACTGAGCAAAGTTGATGCAGTTTTCCATAAGTATTTGTTGATATGTCTGAAGGAAGAACACAGCAGTAGTTTGAGATTCATGGCTTTAAGAAGTAACATTGTAACCTCTGAGTGGTGTAATTTCTTGTTTTCCAGCCCAGGACTCAGGCGGCTCTCCCTGTCCCAGCTCCTGTCCTGATCTCAATAAGTCCCAGACCCTGAGTTCTCTGTCAGAGAGTGGAGCTGTGCTTGTGGAAGTCTGCTGTCTGCTTGTTCTGGCTGTCGACAACAAGGTAATAATGCACATGTAACAGTTTCCATGAGCGAAAGCATCACAATCATAATTCATAATCTCCTGAAATGAAACCACTTTTAAGACTTTCTAATGACTTCTTACGGTGAATTGTCAAAAAGTATCTGACACGTTTTCTTTTTTGTCTTTCAGGCAGCAGCAGAGGAGTTGTGCCTTTTGCTTAGCCAGGTCTTTCAGATTGTTTACACAGAATCAACCATTGACTTCTTGGACAGAGCCATTTTCGACGGAGCAACGACTCCCACCAGACATCTTTCTCTGTACAGCGGTAAGACGGAGCATAAGATTCACTGTCATGAAGTGAAACAAGCGAAACGCTGTTCAGCAGATACAGATCGGTGCATCTCTTTACTCTGGCAGATGACTCTTCAAGCAAAGTGGATGTTAAGGAGGCCTTTGATGCCGAAGGCAGCACATTGTAAGCCCTCCCAGTGTTGCATGTATCGGAAAATGATTTATTTTCTTTAATAGCTACAAAGGCGTGTTTCTTTCTTTCAGTCCTTTTCAGGTCACAATGGAGACAGAAGGAATTTCTCCATCAGCTTCCACGCCAGCGTCTCCTCAGACGAAGGCTGCGAGTGAGGGAGAGCTCAGCACCACCGCCGCCGAGCTGCTGCAGGACTACATGACCACGGTGCGACACCCCGGCTGAAAGCGTTCATTTAACCCGAGCTCACTTGATTAATGAAATCTTTCCTTTGTAGCTGCGGACAAAGCTGTCCTCGCAGGAGATCCAGCAGTTCGCCACGCTGCTCCACGAGTACCGCAACGGTGCCTCCATTCACGAGTTCTGCATCAACCTGCGCCAACTTTACGGAGACAGCAGGAAGTTCCTCCTACTCGGTACGAACACAGGATCTCTGTTAGCTTCACTTTTGTCTGCACGCTCTTCTTTTACAGCTAAAACGAGAGGATTTGTTTGCCTGAATCAAATCTTGTTTATCGAGCAGAGCTTGACTGTCTGTTGAGAGAGACCATAACTGTACTGAAGTGAAATTCTGGCTGTTGAAAGTATTTATGATTCGTAACATACAGAGATGCCAGTGTGATTGTCGGTGATGAATCTAAAAAACTAAATATGGAGACGGAATAGCTGGTCATATAGATTTAACAGAGATAGTGTGAGATAGCCTTTCCTTATGTTTCCCCTGCAGGCCTGCGTCCCTTCATACCAGAGAAGGACAGCCAGCACTTTGAGAACTTCCTGGAGACCATCGGCGTGAAGGACGGCAGGGGCATCATCACAGACAGCTTCGGCCGCTACAGGCGCACGGCCAGCTCGGCCTCCGACTCCACCACCAACGGCAACGGGGCGGCGGGAGAGAGCGGCGACAGCGCCGCCTCCGACGAGGGCCAGGGGGCCTCCGAGGGCGACGAATGGGACCGAATGATCACGGACATCAGCAACGACATCGAAGCTCTGGGCTGCAGCATGGACCAGGAGGGTGTGGCGCCCTGACCCGAGGACACCAGCTGACGGCGCCAGGCACAGCGCGGCCCGTCACGTGAAGGTAGTCCCCAGCACTGACCGAAGACTTGCTCAGTTTTAATTTCCTCTAATTGTCAAGAGGACGTCCCGCTGCCCCCCCTCACACTCAAGGAAAAACCTCAACTCGTCTCAGTAGAGTCAACAAACGCACTTGCAGACTGTAGGTTACATACAGTCGGTTGGCTTTTTCAGCATTTCAGATCACCTCTGAATTATTTTTTTTTTAAACTTGCTTTGGTTTTGTACCCATTTATTGGCAGTATCTGCCACTTGCTGTCAGCGATGTAGCGAAAGTCTCCAGTCTTTGAGAATGTTTTTTTTTTTTTTTTCTTTTTCTATTAATACCCTCAAAGACCGGAGAGTCCATCAGAAGACTGTACGTGTTTTTGAAGGTTGAGACTGAAGCCATAGTGGTTTGTGCTTTTGTATTACCATAGACCGATCAGCTTTAAGCCCCGGGAGACTCCTGGTTTCCTTCAGTTATGTCACATTTTGTGTGTTGCTGTGAGAGTGTAACATCTCACTTTACATGTACCTTTGTTTTTCCAGTTAGATTTGTGTACTGCTTCGTTTTTTTGTTTTTTTTTTACACTATCATTTGTTATCAGTGTTTACTCATCTATATATAGTTTTGCCTTATTGAAACTGACCAAGGAAATGCTGTAAAACAAGTCTTCGCTCATTTAAAGCAACTTATTGTTTTGACAAATCCAAATAGTGGATGGCTGATGTACATTTCGACATTGGTTCCTCTCATGCAGGTCATCTTGTTGTGTCGTGTGATGCCACATTTATTTTGTCGTTGTGCCTTTACGCTGCCGCCAGCCGTCTGCCAAACACAGGCGGCCGAGTACAAACTGAAGCTGCAGTTGTTCAGCAAATCATGGTTATTAAATAACAGACCATTTACACTGATTGTATGACGGTGTTTCATAATTATAAGTATCACCATAAAGGAAATAAGCGATTACTCTCTGCACCTGTCTGCTGTTTTATCAGCTTCCACCAGAGAGCAGCTTGAAGTGAGATTAACATGACTTTTCGCGCAGAGAAACTAACTCCACGGGGGGAAAAGTTTGTTAATCTCATTACGATGCTCGAACTGATCATTTGCTTGGATGCACCTGAGCCGCAGAGGAACTTCGGGGTTTCATCAAAGCAATCATGCCGCTGAATGGCCTCAAAGTTGGGGATTAGTTTTGTGAGTCTTGGGGACGGGAAACGGGCGGGACGCCTCGAGCCGAGCACATTCCGTTCCGTCAGGCTCCTCGGCGAGCTTTCACTCCGTGTCGTCACACGTGTGCTTCTTTTAATGACTTCTCTAACCACGACATGGCCGGATTGGAGCCTCTGGCAGGCCGGTTTTGGCCCACGGGCCTTATGTTGGAAGCTCTAGATGCTCCAGTTTCATCGACGTGAATGTGAGGGTGTGACTGTCTCTTTCTCTCTTCTTCACTCTGCCAAACTCAACAATTTTACACTTTCAAATAATGGTCTTTCACCTCTTTCACTTCATTTCAGTCTGTTGAGTGCTGTAGTGGTTAGTGTGTGTGTGTGTGTGATGATCCTCTGTGACGAGGACTCTACCAAGGTAAGGCTGAAGGTCCTGACCACCTCCTCTCCAGGACCCTGATGACCTCCACACCCCACCTGCTTGGTATCGTGCACCTCCTCCTCATCCTCAGCCTTATTGCAGGAACAGATACCGGTACTTTGGAAATCTTCCTCCCCAGCAGACCTGAAGACCCCGACATAGATATGTAAAGATACAAGAGGCTGCTTTTAATTATTCTGAAACTAGTCCAAAAGGAAACGCAATCTGCACCACAGGAGCTTTTTCCAAATAAATACTACGCAGGAAAATATGGCACAAAAGTAGGTTGTTTTTTGTTTTTTTGTTTTTTTCATTGCGTTTCATACGCATGCAAAACCTGGCAAATGTTTCATCTGACCTATAAAGTAATTTTCCAAGACTTTAATTGTGTGGTGGAACCTTAAAGCCCTGAGCATCTGCAGCGTGCCCTCTTTTTCCACCCGAACCTCCTGCATCAGCTTTTTTTTTTTTTTCCACAAAATTCAAACTTTTTAACATGAAGAAAAAAAAAGGTAATCATCTCTGACGCAGGAGAACGACTTTCTGGCTTTGCAAAGCTTCACAAATGACAGGAAGCTTCGTCCTCGCGTCAGAATAAACCCATGTTCAGTTTGCTCATTGTGTTTCTCTCCGATGTTTAACCGTTTCAACCCGACGGCGAATCTTGGAGAGGAGACGTGTGCTGAGACTCTCCTCCACAAAGGCTCGGCGTGAGATGCAGTCTGGGATTCCTGCCAGTCTCACCCTGCGGTTCACCTTGCTGCTCGAGTTTCCAGCGCGGCGGCGGTGAGAAAAACCTCTCTGCCGCGTCGCATCTGTTATATTTCTGGAGGAGGCTGACAGCCACATTTCCAATTGAAAGAGCTACATCGCCTCACTTTATTGAACATCGATGTGGAGGACAGTCTAAAACAAAAAGAGCTCTTAAATCGGCAAACAATTTAACCTTCAACATGACCTGCTTTTTATGTCGTGCAGAAATTCTGCTCGTCATGCTTTCGCTTTAGATATAGGGCCTGATTTTACGCCTGTCAAATGGATGCTTCCTGATTTAATGCCTGTCATTTTGTCATGCTAATGTGATGGTTTAGGCATGAAATTAGTGAAATGAAACTCCACGGACAGCAGTGAAGTAGAAAGAATCTAGGAAGACTTTATATTCTTATGTCTTTTACCAGGAAAACTGTTGTACATTTGGTCAAAGAAATTCATATACGACCTTGTTGGAAAATGTATGTAATGGCTTCTCTGGCTGCCTTTCCCACCAAAAGAGTTGTGGTTTTCAGCAGCAATACACTCCGATAAAGCTGGAGCTCATGCATGAAAATCTCCGGCTCAGCACAGTTCATTCATAAGCAGGCTCCAGACGGAGAGGGACGCCGGGATCAGCGAGCGGGCGACACCGACTGTCACACGCAAAAACACTCGTGACCCCCACACGGCCCGTCTTCACACGCCCACAAATCTGCTCCTGCGCAGGGAGAGCAGACGACAGCAGCTCATAGAGAGCTGCGTTTGAGGAGAGGAGGGAGTGAGAGTGAAGAACAGAGGAGATGAAATGGCCAAGATGAAAGTGTGAGAAACGGTGTCATCCCATCAGATATTAGAATAATAGAGGAGGCTGAGTCTGATTTTCTGGGAGCGGTGTTCCCATATCCCTGCTTTAAGGAAATGATTTTACCTGCAAGGATTAAAACTACTTCACAAGCAGTTGGAGTGCCGTGGGTATTTTAATATCTCAGTGTCAAACATGTTTTAGTTCAATGGTCACCAATGGCCAAATTTCGTCTGTAGTGGGCTAAACTGGTAAAGTGGTGCCATAATAACCTTTAAATTTAAACTTTCTTGAAGAAAAACGCAGAGTATGTGTGATGAAAATGTCTACATTTTCACAAAAACCAAACAATTACTACCAAAAATGAATACAATCTCAACATAAAGCCAATTTCTAACAAACCTTTTCATGCAAAAAATGTAAAAAGAAAAAAGTCTATAGCTGTTGCATCGTGCATGTTTTCAGAAACTCATCCATCAGCATGGCTTTAAGGTTTCATGCTGATGTCTCAGCTCGGATCAGGTGTTGTGTTGTGTTGTGTCCACTGGTCTTAAGAAATTTGCTTAGAAAAAAAAAATTCAGTTTTCTTTAAAATCTTGACCGTTGTCTTGGTGGCTTGGCCGGTCAGATTGGAGCCTCTTGCGTCCTGTTTTTGGCCCACAAGCCTTATGTTTGACACCCTTGATCTAAATAAAACAGGCCTTCCAGCTCTTTTGTATGACACTGACACCCTCACAGTCTAAGTAGTGATTTTTCATCTTTTGTTGTTTCACAAATATGTGTTTTTTGATGAAATCGTTGCCTCCACTAATTCCCTTTTTCCATGGTTTCTTCTCAAAAATGACTGTAAAAAAAAATGCTTCAATTCTTTGAAAACATCTCTCCGCCTCTGGTTTCATCACAGACCTTGAGGTTCACCAACATAATATTTCTTAAATCTAGGAAAGTCTTTAATACCTCAGCAGTAGCTCTTCTAGCAGCATCCTACCTGTAGTAAACTGCTATTTCAGTATATTTAGAACATGATTCCTTTGTTCCTCATCTGCCAGATGTGTTCATGCATCAGTGAACAGTCTTTCTGTATATTTAGCAGACTGCCGAATGATTCCTTTCTGCAAAAATAGGACTGCTTAGTAAGGTGGTTTAATGACAGCGCATTAGAAGAGGGGAAAAAACAATGACCCAGTCTTTTGAAGGATGATTTATTTCCAGTGGCCTACATCTGTAGGAACATAGAAGCACTTACAGTGAATATCAGGTTTCACCCAGTCAGTTTTTTGCTGAACTTCAGGTGATTTTATAGAGTGAGCGCTCAGTGAGTTCTTTTGTGAGTACAACTCGCATGTTAGCAGTGGAACAAAGTAAACCCACTGCCTGCAGTGGTCTCTCCAATTATAAATGCAACTCCAGCAAATCATGCCGGGCCATAACAAGACCGCCGCCCGCCTACAGAGTTCTAAACATCCTACTTCAATGTTTATCCATTAAACTGAACCATGTTTTTGTCTCAGGCAGTGGAATCTGAAATGGTTATACAGATAATGAACGATACTTTGACATGACTGCTTGCTGCGTCAAACTGAAATAGACATACAGGATTCCATTTAAACCAATTTTTGAATAGTTACATACACTGATATTTAATTATGCATTTGCTCAATCTTGGGCTGATTTGAAGAACACATACAGAACCACTTTAGGTATTCAGTAGCAGTATGACTATATAATTTTAATTAGAGAACAATGACGTTCTTGAAAATACTTTAGTCTAAAACCCACAACTACTCATTCGTGTCACAGTAACCTAAATATCTAAAACCGGAAAGTGAAGCACAGCAATCAGCAGAGAGAAAAACGGCGCGAGTTAATGTTCATCTTGGTGACGCCGATGAGTCTCAGCGGCGCCGAGAGGCCGAGGCCGGGCGTGACGGGGCATTCGCACAGCAGGTCCGACAGCTCGTCCCGCTCCTCCAGGCCGAAGGTGGCGTCGTTGAGCATGCGGCGGTGCAGGTGGCACGTCTGCTCGATCTTCAGCTTGTTGATGTCGCTGCGCAGCCGCATGAGCTGCCGCGCAAGCTGCTGGTCCTGCAGTCGCATGTCTGTCTGCAGGGTGGAAATGGAACGGAACAATCATGCAAACAGCAGAGAAACAGGGTGAAGAGATGATTTATATTGTTTCATTAGGATGAAAAGTTAGGTTTGGTTTTAGTTTGCTCGACTGTTTTCAGCTTCAGTCCAGGCTTCAATAACTAAACGTGATGGGTTTGTTTGATCAGTAAGCCACTGCCTTTTGAAGACCATAATTTATAGGAAAAAGGTTACCAATCATATATTTATTACGTCTGATGGATGTAGTAACATTCACTTCAATGAGGGAACAGTGAAGTGAATATGCTGTTCGTATGTCCGTTTTGAAGCTACGTAGCCATATTATTGTTGACTTGACAGCAATAATATATTGCTGCCACCAGTTTAGCCGTGGTACGCTGATGTCTAAACATTTTCATCCAAAATGCATTTCTGAGCTTCGTTTTCAATTTTAATATTGTTTTCAGTAAAGACAGAGCCATCAGTATTCGTGTTGAGACAATCTGATTGGCTGGGAACTGTGAAAAATTAAGTAACGCCCCATTTTTTTTTTAGAAGAAACCAGACTCAATATAAGATTTAAAACCCAATACACCATCTAGTGGGAGAAATTGGAATTGCAAGTCTAAATGAGCTGAAATATTTGATCTTGCTTGGCTAGGTATTTGTGATTATACTGATTCACATTAAAATAAATTACCACATAGTGTCCTCTTAACAAATAAGGCAGCTGCATTTCCAAAACCATCAATTCATTTTATCCAGTGGACATTTCAACTGAAACAAGAAACGATACACGATTCAGGAAGTTTAGATTGACCTGAGGTACTTGTGTGCAGCCCTCATTGTGTAACAAAATCTCCAAAGCAAACTCACAGTGGGACATCCCAAACAAAGGTCTCAGCATTATCGTCATTTTATTCACTGTTCATATATTCAAGCGTGTGGACAAAGATGATGATCTTCTCTCTTGCCTGCAGACTGTTTGCTACCACGAGCGGTGTGAGTGCGAGCCCTCCTCGATCAGAGCCTCTTTGTGCGCTCGGTCCAAGCTTATAAGCCATGGTTGAATGTGCAGAGTAATTGAGCAGAGCAAAAATAATCAGACTTAGAAAAAAGAAAAAGAAAAAAACCTGCAACAAGAGGCTGGGATGAGAAGATGTGAATCTCCTGGACGATTGTGTGCATTCCTAAACTTTAATGAACATTTGGTGTTTGAACCTCACAACAGTGAAATCAATAAGCAGTTTCTCACCAGTTCCCTTCGGAGCCAGACGAGAGCTTCGTCGATGCTGCTGAACTTCTTCGACGCACCTGACGGCAGGCTGCACCGATTCACGTCTGAGTTCACTTCACTCTCTTTGGCAGCGGCTTGTTTGCCGTCGGGCGCCACCTGGCCGGGCTCCTGTCCACTTCCTGCCTTGCTGAAGCGCTCGGCTTCCAGCCGGGCTTTCCACTCCAGGTACGAAGGCCTCCTGGTCTCGAGTCTCAGTTTCTCTGTCAAGGCCTTCAAAGTCATTAGATGATCATCCGTGGGAAAATCTACGCCTCCTGCGCAGTCCGTTTCCTCCTGGCCATCTGTCCTGCTCACTACAATCTGCGGCGCTTGGGGCAGGTCCATTATCACCCCGCGTGATGCAACAAAATCCTAAAAAAAAAATGGTTGAAATAAGAAAACTTGTGCTTTTGTCCTTCAAGAATTCACATTCCTGTTTTTCCACTCTGTCAGCTGTCAGATGGACTGTAGTATGGATAACTGGTAATATTAAAGATAGGTCCTCCTCAGAACTGTAGAGATGGAAGAAAAAAAGAGAGAGAGGGGGTCATGAAGTGTTTTTCTGGCCATCATTTCAAAATGTCAACAGACAAAAGTGATCAGAGAGAAAAAAAGCCGTAATTTGGTTGATTAGATCTTATCCCTGAAACACTAAGAACGTGCACACAGTCTCCTCGTTTCTGTAAACATCAACAATTCACCTCTCGAAATATCACATATCTCAGGATCAGTCCACTGGAAAAAAAAAAAAAAAACACACACACACACACACCTCTGGGATTTTCATTTGATAGGAACTAATTGTTTCCATAGCAACGGCACTGTCACTACAAATGAATCAGCAATTTTCCACCTGCTGTCCACAAGCCTCATTAACCAGCCTGAAGTGACAGACAGACCACTGGGCAGGGGGGCAGAGACGGACAGTTTCTCCCATAAATACACTAATTCAAGTCTAAGACTTCAGAGTATGAATCAGGAACGATGACAGCTCATAAATGGTTTTATTGGATTTTTGGGGTACTCCTCCTCAGCCATGGAAAGTTTATAAGGAAGGGATTCTTCCCCCATTTGGTAGATATAGCAGCCATAAAAAGAGATGGGATGTTTAGTCAGGATCTCAGTCTTAGAATACCTTCAGAACAAATGTGGAGGGATTTCTGAAGCGTCACGATCTTTCATTTAGATTAGCTTCACAGTTTATTTGGCACATGTGTCAACATTTCACACCTCAAGTGTGAACTTCAGAGTGCTGCAGGAAGATTGAGGGACGGCTGATTTTGTTGAGGTTAGCGCAGAAACACTTCAGTCTCAACCCAAGTAATGCACTGACAGAGATTACGTGCCGTCATACATCCATCCACATTAAAACCGACGCCACAGAATCCCAGCACACTGTTTAAAGATGAAACACACACTCCTCAGTTTGAAAACCTTCAGATGAGATTAGATGTCATAAAGAAAACTATTTTAAAAATCAAAGTCAAAGACTGAATTTTATTTATAGTGTCATAAAAAAAGATTACACACACGCGCACTGTGAACAGTGGTAGAGTTTCAGCTTCTTCCTGCTTACAAAGAATTTGAGCACTCTGAAAGTGGTTGGTGCTCACTTCTTCCATAATGGCCACAGCAGACCAGCAGTGAAGTCACTGCCCTTGTGTCTAATGATAGGTTTGGCTGGATTGCAAAGTAAAATAGACTTCAGACTGTGCTGAGTAGCTGACTTATGAATATGTGGAGAGTGGATCCTTTATTTATTCTCTACAGGAATAAAGTGAGTCTCTGGAGACCACATTGTTGCAGGGGAGCATTAAAGCAGGAGCTTTTTTTGAAAGGATTTGAAAAGATCCGGTGAGCACAGCGAGGAAGTGGTTTGGATCATAAATAGGAGTTATAAGATTTAGACGAACTTGAGTAATAAGTGCTTAAACACAACGAGCTGTGACTACAATTATATTTGCACAATTGCAGCCCAAGTCCCCCGACTCACTTTTATCAAGGTAATCCAGGGGATTGAGCCACTTTAGAACTCCATGTGCAACGCCAAATTTTACATCCTGAGATCAAAAGCAGTCTGGGCTTGTGAAACCTCAGGGGAAAAAGAAATCCCCACTTATCCTCATCATACAGAAGCACTAAGTGATCAGCTTGGCCCATACATTCCTCTGGTCTCAAACTCCAGTTGCACATAAATACAATTTATTTTGTGGTGTTGGACTGGAAGACGCCAAAACCCGGTCTGGCTGAAGAGCCCGGCCCGGGGGAGTCTTGCTTTACTCTCTGGAACACAGTCGCGTCTACATAACAAGCACAACCACAAAGCAGCTACTCTGGCTTCCTGCAGTGCAGACACTGTATCCTGCAGTCAATAAGATCACCTGCATGCATTCAGCGGTTTTGAATTTCAGGGTTGATTTACCGGACATGTGAGAATGCAAAGCATCACCCCTGAAAATCATTATCAGGCTTTTGTCAACATGCACAATTCTATAAACACCCAGCCTGTGCAGATCAGTGGGTTCAATTGTGTTGGCAACAAAAGCTTAAAGAGTGTCACTCTTTAAGGCATTGAGATAAGAAGAAAACGTTCAACCAAGGTCAACAGGTGTTTTATGCTGAATGTGAAGAAGTAACATTTGTCAAAAAATTCAAGAAGTGCAAACAGAAATGTTATTATCACACACAGAACGGAATGTAATTCAAGAATGTGGAATTGGTTAAAGTTAACTATTCCTTACTTTTTTCCAAACATGAAACAAACAAAAGTTCGTTGTACTTAATATTATTTTAAGAAATGAAATTAATGCTAGTTTTACCTTATGCCTCCGCGAGGTGAGCCTGCTTCATTTACCTCGTCGTTCGCGTCTCCCTCTTCATCCCCGGTCCGAGCAGACCTCCACCATCCTCCTCCTCATCCTCCTCCTCCTCCTCAGCCGCCCCGGTGCACTTGTTTTTGAGCAGACAGCTCCCGGAGGAGGGGATTAAGGGGGGCGGGCGGGAAGCCTGCGTCAAAGTTGTGGTTGCCTGGAGACGCGGTGAGGAATCCCGCCGCATGAATATTACAACAAGCGCGCCACAGTGTGACACCCGGGCGGCGAACATTTATCTTTATTCACAAAACAACGGGACGAACGATGGGTACAAAATAGATAGGAGTAAAAAAAAAAAGAAAGAAAGAAAAACAACAACACAAAATACTAAATTGCACATGAAATACATTTCATACCGAATTGCAAATTCACTGAGAAAAACTTTTACAAACTTATGTCAAACTAGACACTCCAAGCTTTAAGATTAGGGCCATCCTAAAAGAAACAGTGCCTGGAAAATGTTTCGATTTGGATTTTTTTCAAAGTGCTGTACTGTCATAATTCTGACTTTTTCCTAATAATTCTAACTTAATTTTTTTTTTAATGTGACTCTTCTTCTTGTAATTTTGACTTTTTTGTCATACTTTTGACTTTCCCCCCCAAAATTTTAGACTCTAATCTCAAAATTATGACATTTCTCTCACAATTGTTTTCATGACAAAAGTCAGAGTTCTAATTTTTTCAATCTTTTTCTTTTCTTTTTAAAGGATGGCCCTAAACTTTTTCTGTAATCAAGTGTTTTTGGTGATAATGGCTTCATATAAAGTCACCATAAATAAATAAACATAAATAATAATAACTATATTATTCCTTTACCTCAATACTGCCTAGGGTGTCTACAGATTGTGGTGGTACCCTTCAGGGTTGATTGTCTTGAAGAACATAGTGCAGGAGACAACAAGGTTCTGGGAATCTGCCACAAACCAGGGAGGTTGTGCTGTGCTCATAAAGAACTGATACAAATCTGCCTTTTTGTAGTGTTGAATATATGAAGATTATCTGCAGAACAGTACTATTTTTAACATATTATGCAGTTTATAAAAGTGTTATAAAAGATACAATCACTATAAAATGTGATTGTTGTGTCACTCAGTGGAGGACTACTATGGCATAACTCTGAAATACCTTAACCATAACTCACATCCTAATGACGGTAGTTTGTAATGTTTGCTGATATTGAATAATTAGTTTCCTCTTTCAAAGTGCTAAAATGGAGATCAGTCATGTGATTTGAATCCTTTCTGAACTGGATGCTTGTGTTTTGCTTTGAGTTTGGCTCTTGCTTCTAATTTGTGAAATTACTTTTTGGTAACATTTTTCCAGAAAAAGAAAAGTGTGTTTGAAATTATGAAAGTGCAACAAACAAAAGTCATTAAGTTCACCATTTCTTTTGATAATACAAAAAATGACATGGATGTGTAGTGGTTAGCACTCACATCTCAGAGGATTCCCTGCAGAGGAACGGTGTTAATATAAACTTATAAAGTGAGTTCTTCTAGGTCATCATCAAAGGAAGCGATGGCGCAGACGGCTGGTCTGCTGTCTGCAACATGCACGCTGTTCACGGAGGATGCTGGAGGAGTGGAAGACCCTGAGCTGAAGCTGAGCAGCCCTTCCCTTCTTGAACGCACCCCATTGATGGCTGGAGGACTGTTGAAGACCTCCGTTTTACCGCCGCCGCCAGCAGGTGATGTGTTGGGTGCACCAAAGAGCTGCTGCATGAGGCTGGCCTTCTTGTCCTTTCCTGCTGCTTTTTCTGACTCCGCCTCTCTGAGGCTGAACACTCCGACTGCATCTGAAGCGGATTCCCGGTCTTCCTTGGGGGGAGGCGGAGGGAATCCGAGGGAAGCCCGGGAACCCGAATTTCCGAATGACGGAGCGTAGCTGCCAAACGCCAAGTCATCGCTGGAGATCTGAGACCGAAGTGCTCTCCTCCCCGGCCCCGCGGCGACGGCGTCACTCTCCGCGCCGGGCCTCCTCCCGCCGCTGCCTTTGCTCCCAGCACCGCCGGGTCCCGACCCCTCCGACTCTGTGAGGAAGATGAAAGAGTCCCGTTTCCTCTGCTCAGGAGGACGCGAGGCAGAGTGATCTCCAGAGGCGTGACTGGACTGGGAGCGACCCGACCCACCAAACATCACGTCCTGGACTCCGTGGTTTTGAAAGTCGATTTCCCGCATCTTAGCCAGCAGCTTGTCTTTCCTGCGCCGTGCCTCCTCCGCCGCTTGCTGACTGGCTAGATTCTCCTGGTTCCACTTCTCCACCTCTTCTTGAACGTGACCGTGCCTCCTGTAGCTTTCTTTCTCGGTCATGTTTAGGAGGAAGTTCGTCTCCTTTCTGTCTTCATCCTTTTCTTTCTTAGACTCTGTGAACACAAATGTAGTGAAAATCAGCCCGGACACATTGACCTGTATCAAAACTCCTCATTAGTTTGATTTTTTACCTTCTCTTAGTATCTTTGCCTTCTCTTCGAGCGCGCTCAGCGCCTGTTTCTGCTCTTCTTTCACCGGTTCTTTGTCCTTATCTCTGCCTTTCCCATTGCTGCTCTGCTCCTCCCAGTCGGGCAGCCTGCTGCCAGCGTCTGCCTGTTTGTCCGCTCTGTTCAGCTCCTGTTGGCAGAAACCGTTTAACCAAACGAGCTGAAGACCGAACATGAGGCCGGATCGTCATGAACAATGTGGACGTTTCACCTTGAGCGACAGATACTCGTCGGGTGGCTGTTCGCAGGACTCGTGGACATCGCTGATGGCGGGAGGCGGCGTGGGAAAGTCCAGACTTGACGCCCTGCCTTCTGTCTGAACCGCCTTGCTGCTACTCCTGCTGGGTACTGCAAGTTAGAAAAAGAGTACACGTTTCTGTGGAGTTGTTTTTTTCTAATAGCATTGCCAATATTCATGAGCCTGCAGCCTGACGGAGTGGAGATGAAACTGATCATACGTACCTTTCCTCCCTGAGCCGATGTCAGCCTCCTTCCTCAGCGCAGGTTTCGCCATGCGGTTAGCGTAAATATTTTTGGCATCAAGTTCTCTCTCCTTGTCCTAATTACAGAGAAAAAAGTACAAAATCAGTATTTCACACTAATTCTCTGTCAGTTTCTTTCAGAGAAGGCTTCCGGTGTGTTTCGGTGTGTGCACACCCTGAGTTTATTGGTGAGCTGATCCAGCTCTTCCTGCAGAGTTTTGATCTCCTCATGAGCGCTGATGGTTTTCTTCTTCTCTGCTACCAGCTGCCTCTGGAAGCTGCTGTTGCTCAGCTCTATGCTGCGCTCCAGTTCCTGCAACACACAAATACCTTCATTTAGAGATCATACCAAAATGTCTGTGTTCGAAAACTGATTGATACGTTCAGTAAGTACCCTGATCTTCCGCTCTGCCTCTTGCGCCCGTGTCTTCTCTTCCTCCAGCCTGCGATTTAGCTCGTCCCTTTCTCCTAATTCTCGCTGGCTGACCAGCTTTTTCAGCCGTCCAATGGTCACTTGACTCCTCTGCAGCTGCTCCTCCCGGTCCTTCAGCCGCTTCTCGGCCACACGCTCGCGCTCTTGCGTGCGCCGGAGTCTCTCGCGCAACACCTGCATGTCGTTGGAGTGGCGCGTGAGCAGCTGGGAGATCTCGCTTTCAGTGTCATCGTATCGCTGCAGGGCTTTCTCCTGACGCACCTGAAGCTGAAACAGGGAAAAGGATTGTGGGAGTTCGTCAGCGCACCCTAACAGATCTGTACAAGAGGCAAACAATCAGGATGTGGCTGCTCACAGGTAGAAGGTAGACGGATGCCTACCTGTCTGAGAATTCGATTTTCCTTCTGCAGCTCATCCGTGCGCTGCTGCAGTTCGGCCAGCGCATTACGCAGTTCATTGATCTTCAGGAGGCGGGCCGAGAGCATCCGCTTGGTGACCAGGTCCAGATCTTTCGGTGGAATGGACTCTTTGCTTTGCGAACGCACGCCCCTGCGAAGCTGCTGGGTCAGAGGCTGGCCACCGGGTCGCTGTGGGCGGGACATACCGCGAGATCCTACAACACCTGGAAAGGAGAAGAGCAGGTAGGTTTGATGATGTGCTGCTGACCTCTAGGCAGGGTCACCCTTGTGAAAGAGAGCCTGATCTCAGTGGGTTTTATCTGGTTAAACAAAGGTTAAAGAAAAGAAAAGGAAGACAGCAACAATTAAATACAAATGACTTTTCTATGGTATGACTGAAATATCAATGCACACAGTACATTCAAGACATCTCAAAGGTAAACATGAAAAATATTAGGCTAAATACTAATCAAAATCAAACTATATCTTTAATATTTCAATCTGAAATTTTAAAGTTGGAGATTTTTTTTTTGTTTATGGCATTGTCAATGCAATTAAAACAATTTATTAAAAAAGGATTTTTGCCTTCTTCAAAAATCAGGATGGTAAATTTTACCTTACAGTGCCATCAACTGGACAGTAAAATAAATTCATCTGGTGAGGATCAGGATTCTTTTTGCTTCAGTCACCTGTTTTCTGCAGAAGACTGTTTGCCCTCTTTGCTTGCAGCCCTCTTCGTGGAACAGGGGATGGGGTCCGCGACGGTGAGTATGGTGAACATGAACGATCTGACAGAGACTCGTTCTCATAATCCTCCGAGTAAAACGACTCGATGCTTCGTCTTCCTGACTCTCCATCCGACACCTGATCCCGGTCTGGATCTGAATGCCGGGTTCTTGTTTTTGATCTACTCTGGACACTGGACTCTTTTTCTTCATCGCTCTCATTCTTGTCCTGCTGGTGCTTTTTGTGCTTGTGTGAGGACGATGCACGAGAATCTCTCTTTGTGTTCTGAAGACTGACATCCCTGTTGTCTTCATATGGATCAGGTATGTTTTCAGATTCCATGCTGTCACTTGCAGAAGCTGAACTGAATCAGAAAGGAGAAAAAAAGACTATTAAAGTATTTTCTTCAGTCACAAACTATTAAGTCTTTGATTTTCCATACTGTATGCCGCAGTCATGATACAACTTATATGTAATGAAATTTTATTTTCCATGAGAGTAAAGTAAGTATGGTATCAGTCCTCCATACAATGGCTTCCAAAAAAATATATAATACACTGCCCCCATCTGCCCTGATCAATTTATTGAAAGACTGCTTCATTATCTCTGACTGTGGTCAAATACACACATAACCACATATTTAAATTATTTTTGTGTGGTGCAGTTCTGAGCAGCTTCCTTAAGGAATGCCCTGATGTACAAATAAATGAGTGTCTCTGTGTGGCATTACATCTCGTCCTTTTCGTGTGTCTAGCAGGATCAAATTTGCCTGAGGGGGCTTAGATCACACAGTGAATTCAGTGTGCAGGTCATGTTATCGTCTGGTCCTTTCATCAGGGTTGATGATGATTAAGCACATATCTATGGCAACATTTGTACACAGAGACAGATCACTGTCAGTGAGAAGCATGTAAACCAAGGCAGAGAAGTCCTGTCTGAAATACTAAGCTATAAGAAGAAATTTGGTTTCCCTCTGCAGCATCTCTGACATCTCATCTCAGGTCTCAGTGTTATGTTGTGAGGGATCTGATTGACACATGTCAAACACCTCTGTTGCCTTTATTACACATCTTGCTTCAACATAATTCAGTGTACATGTTTTAGAGAAACTTGGAAAATACGTGCCGTCAGTTTCAAGCTCTGTAGTGATAAATTGAGTTGCTGTGTTGTAGTAGAGCCGCAGTGGCCCGTGCAGTGTGACTGAACTGATTGGATTAAAGCAGGCCGTGTGCTGTTGACAGGTGCGGAGTTGTTTGTCACACAAACAGTCAAGTTATGCCCGATTGGAAATCCACACATGTCATTTGTCCCTCCGCAGACGCTCGTGTCATGCACTTGAGTACTTTGTGTGAAAAAGGAGCACATTCAGTCTGACGACGGAGGCACTGGGTGTGTGATGTCCAGCTTCTTGCCTCCTGATGCTAACATAGCAACAGAAAGCTGCCATCAACAGGTGGGGCGTGTGCTGAACGCGCCACTGAAACCACGCTGTCTCTTCTGGCTCTTGAGTTAAACGATACAGTTTAACCTGATCACTGAAGCAATGTCTACATTTTTGTTTAGACTCGATCGGCTCATGTTAGCTGTATAGCTTCAACTGCTAGCAAGCTAGCAACAACTTTAGCCAACTTACCGTTAGAAATGAAAAGGATTCGTTGTCAGCCCTTTGTGGAAGTAAACGATCATGGCTGACGCTTTAAAAACGAACACACGCCATCACAGAAACAAGAAGAGCATGATCCGTGGCGGCCAGGGGTGTTTTGAGAGCACTTCTCCCCGTCCACGCCTCGAGCTTTGCTTCAGTGTAGCCGCCGACGCGGAACCATGGCAACCACAGCCCCCCGCTGCAGTACCACACCTACCACCAGAGGGGCGCTGTTGTCATCACAATGCGTGCGCCCCAGGTCGTTTGTTCACATCACGACACAAATCAGATCCATAGACTTTAGGACCGAATCTGTGGAAATGCAATTTTGGTTCTTAAGATGTTTTTAAATTCAGTTTTATACAGGCTACTAAGGAATTTTAAAGCAAATCATGAAAATAATAATGATACAAAACAAAGGGGAACAAAATGCATAGATATTTATTATTAGATGACCACACATGACAGCTTGGAAAAGCTATAAATAATAGGGAATGCAATTCTGTCACTTGTTCTTAAACCTCAGATTTCATGGTTAATGAATATATGCCCATACCTTTAATCCTAAAAACGAATGAATTCCCTCGAAACATTCAACCAAAACATATAATAGCTAATAATTTGCTCGACTTTAGTGTTTTCACAGTGACAAGTGTGCCAGGAATAGTAAATTCACATTGAAAACTTAAATGCGTTTCCAACGATTCATATTTGATTCATTCTTATTGATCGTGACGGAAAAGGAAATCGACATTCTCACTATGAGATAGCTATGAATACGACTGGAACCTGTAGCCTGTGTTTATTTTGACAGGCAGGAGCGGAAGTTGAGTGTAGCACGCGCGTGTAAGTGCGCGCGAGCGCGTGTCTCCTCCGTGCGCCTCTCTCCGCCGCTCTCTCATCATGTCTCGGTGTAAACAGCGGAGCGGAGCTGCTTCGTCCCCTCTCAGCTGAGGCGCGCTTCAGTTTCCAGCGTCGGGAAGGACCCGGGACCCGCTGCCGCCACTCCGTCTGTATGTCGACCGTCAGATTAATTTGGGATTAAAAATGGTCATCAGGGTTTACGTCGCCTCCTCAAGTGGATCCATCGCGGTGAGTGTCTGCACACATTTCAGAAAACTTGCTGGCAGGTGTTTTTGTTTATCATTATTGTTTTTTTTAAGCGAAATAAATGAGACATTTAAAGCAGGAAATCTTTTCGCACAGCTGAATGTAATTATGTAATGTGGAGCGCGCCTGTACACAGGCGGTCAGCATCATTCACACAGGTAAGGAGAGGACCTCACAATTCTGTGAGCATTATTCAAGTAAAAATAATTTGATCCGTGCTTTGCCCCCTAAAATAATATATTTCATCATTTAAACAAACGTAAATGAAGAATCCTATATTCAATAGTACTTTGTTTCCACACCTGAGCGTTTATATAACATTTTACAATCCTCGTTTAGCTTTTGCAAACAAGTAATCCTGAGTTGTTTACAATTCCATGCAGCTTCATGGAGATCACAATAACGGGTAAATAAAAAGATAAGCCAAACATGCTGTATATAATGCCTTTAATCTGCCTGCAGGTCTCCTCTGGAAAATTAGATCACGAGACAACCTGAGCAAATGCAGGTCGAATAAATACAACAAAAAGGCACTGCAATAGATGCTTTGCCTGATTAGGAAGAAGAAGAACCAAAAGCAAGTTTCACAGACTACCTTTTGAGCAAGTACTATTGTTGTGATGGGTGTATAGATGAGAGTATTTGTTTTTGTAACTGTTGTCAAGATTGTTTTTGTATTTTTATTATAAATATCAGTGAATGTCATTCTTCCATGATCATATTAATAACCTTGATGAGTTGTTCCCTTCAAAGGTCTAAGCCTAAGAAAGGACTTAAGAAGTAAGCAGCAGCTGAGCTTAATCCAAACATAATGCTGATTTACTTCTGTTAATACTGAAAAAATGGGGTGAAATTATTAATGGAGGAGCTGATTATATGAAAGTAAGTAGTAAACAAAAACCAACCAAACATCTTTATCATTGAATAGCTTCAGCTTTCTTGTTTTCCTGATTTTTTTTTTCTTCCTCCTTTATAGGTTGAGATTTAACCTGTTGGGCTGAAAGAGCATTGTTTCTGCTTTGTCCATTTTAATTCTCAATAACTTAATAGATTCTTGAAAATCTGACTAACAATCTACATTTGTCTCCATGATAATAACTAATAAAAAAAGAAGTTGTAGAGTCTTGTAAGTGAACAACATGCACTTGTTGAAAAGGAAGCAGGGCTGATACTCTGAGCTGAAAATCATCAAACAACACTCCTACATGGATGTTTAAAGCATTAGGTAATGGAACAACCCGGCAATATATTTACTTTATCTTGAGAAGAGAAAGGCAAAATTTTGGAGGGTTTACACAGGAGTTATTTTTAACCTTATGACACATACATGCAAAACACCCAGACTCCCTCCTTTCATTAGTACAGCCGTGCACGCTTGAGTAGACCCACCATTTGGGTCAGCTATGTGTGGAGCTCATGTGAATTCAATTCTCCCCCGTATGCTTCTGAATTGAGTTAAGAGCAGTAAAGAGGAGAGGTGAGACTGTACCCACGATGGAATTTACTGTCAGAGTAGATTAGTGAAAGAGCAAGGGGGGGGGATAGATAACATATAAGTAGTAGAAGGTGAAACAAAGAAAATGTGGGAATGACAGAAAAAAATTCTTATCGAAAAATCCATAAACTCATGCAGGAATGAGGACAAAAATGGTGGGACTCAAAGGAAAGCTAGTGACCAAATAACTGCAGCGTGTGTCTCTAAAAATGTGCAGTCTATAGTTTAATACCATCAGATTAGTGGGGCGGAAATGATAAGCACAGAATGAGTGGGATGCAAATGAGGTTATCCCCCCAGCCTTCTGTAAATACATGTGTTGTGTTTGGGTCTCGTCAAAATTCACATAATCTGACCTGCTGCGTGGTGAAAACAGAGCGTTGAGAAGAATTAAAGTTCTCTGTCTTTTTAACAACAAAAACATGACAATTTCCAGGGTTTGTATGGATTTGAAAACGACTCTCTCCTCTGTTCAGCTATCTGTCTCTTTGTCTGTGACCAAAGGATTAGTTTTGTCTTAACCTTGGACTAATCCATGTGTTTTGGAAAGTGCCGTCCAACAGTGTTATGTGCCTTCATATGGAGTAATTTGAGTGTTTGTATGCCTTTAAATCCCACACGCACACACACGGACACACAAAATCTGAACTCATCCATCCAGGCTCACGCTCAGTGGGGGGCCTCCTTTATTATTTAAACCTGCTTGCCTTTGACTTCAGGGGACCAACATGTCATTTATGCTATGAAGTTCTCCGACGCCGACATGCAGGAAAGCCAAATAACACAAATTTAGATGGAGTTCAGCTCTGGAACGAGATCTAAACTGCCACGGGTCTCACCAAATACTGCCAGTGACTGTCATTTACCTTCTCGTCGGCTTCGATAGTTCAAATAAAGTTGTTTTATGACCAGATACAAAAGGAGCTTTTAGAGTCTGACAACAGGATTTGGATTGCGTGGTTTCAGTCTATCAATGACTGTCCGGAACAATCCCTCTCTGTCTCTGAGGTGGAACAATACCATCATTGTTGCTCCAGATTTAGTGCACGCTTATGTCCAATCCAAGTGTACATATGGGAGAGACATTTGGACCATTCCCTTTGCAGTTTTGATAGATAATCCAGGCAAGAAGAGATACAATGGCCCAATGCTCTTGTAAAACCATCCAACAGCGAGGCAGACTGGGCTTCTAAAATTATCCTCTGGTTTTCTTTCCCACACAATCACAAACAGCGTAATGCAGTACAGTGACACGCAGTGTCCCAGAGGGCAGAGGTCAGCCCTACAGGGAGCTGCCCCATCCTTCCCAGAGCCCGGCCTTTGAAAACACTCTGCTCTCTGTATAAGTCCGTGCAGCGTTTGTGGACATGGATCTTCGTTCGTCGTTCTTCTAGAGACGCAAACATGAGTTTAAATGTGTGTAATTCATTTTCAGGAAGTATTTTTAAATGTCCCTTTCCATTATTTTGTGTTTTTCCTCCTTCTCTTTGTCCCGTTGTCTCTCCTGTCCAGGTGAAGAAGCATCAGCAGTCGGTGGTGGGTTTCCTGGAGGCAAATCGCATCAGCTTCCAGGAAGTAGACATCACCATGCTGGAGGAGCAGAGGCTCTGGATGTACCGCAACATCCCCAAAGACAAGCTGCCGGAGAAAGGCAACCCACTCCCTCCACAGATCTTCAATGGGGATCGCTATTGTGGAGTATGATGAATACCTCTTTATAATACTTACTAGTCTGCAGTTAAGGTCTAGTCAGGTTTTTTACAGTTTTAATTAGAAATTAAAATTAATTAATACCTTAATTGTGTCCATTCTCCAGTGGCTGGCTCCCAGCTGTTAGCATCACAGTTAGCTTAGCTCAGCTGCTAGAGGTGGAGAGGAAACAGAGCCGGACTGACGAAAGTGGACAAAATACTCCTTCCAGTGGTCCAGGGGACGGCGTATTAGCACGTGAAGTAAATCCAAGTGGTTATAAAACATTTTAAAAGACTTGCTTTCTTTTCAATCCTTTAAAATAACCTTTTGATGCACACAGATCTGCAAAAGCATAGTGCTCCGCGGAAGGATATACCAGCGCACAGCGGCTGAGTCTATGGCTTCTACTGCTGTGCTCCTTTTAAAATGTTTTATAACCATTCGGATTTACTTCATGTGCTAATACGCCATCCCCTGGACCACTGGAAGGAGTATTTTGTCCACTTTCATCAGTCCGGCTCTGTCTCCTCTCCATCTCTAGCAGTTGAGCTAAGCTAACTACGATGCTAACAGCTGGGAGCCAGCGGCTGGACGAACGGACACAATAAAGGTATTCATGAGCTTATCTCACTTTGTAAATGATAGGGATAGGGCGTGGGTCCAAAATCTTCGGAGTATTCCTTTAAGGATAAATGTGTAAATAATGTGTATTTTTCACATCTCTGATTAGCTGCCAGACTTTTTCAAATTTACACAATGGCACAAGATGTTGTAGAAAATGAGTTTTCAGGTTACTGTCAGGCCATATTGATGTAAGACAGTCCGCGGTAAAGCTACCTACATTATCGAACCGGTTCGATCAGTGCTGGCCAGTCTCCGTCCTCCGCTGAGACTGCACGCTACTCTGTAATCCTGCCGTAATCCAGTTTCATGGACGGGGCAGATTATCTGCTGTGCCTGCCACTCTCACTGGCCAAGGTAATCCAACATCACTCTGCAATGTCACAATCACATTTATAGTTTCACCTTATATTAAAAGCAGCACTGGGAGGTCTATTTGGAGGAGTGCTCACTCCAGTCTTTTTGAGATTATGCCAACACCTAACATGTTTTTTTCCCTCCCTCCCTACAGGACTATGAAGCCTTCTTCCAGTCGAAGGAGAACAACACTGTGTTTGCATTCCTCGGGCTCAGTTCTCAACAGTCTGTGAAAGTAGGTGTACACACACTGAGGAAATGAACTGACTAATCAATCAGTTTTATCCTCCTTCAAACCACGATATCCTCCCTGTCTCTACATTGCATAATCAGCAGCTGCTGCAAGCTGTTTTCTGATTTATTTGATTCATGACTTATTGGCTTTTCGTGAACATCAGGCTTTTTTAGGGAACGGGAAAACGAGAAGTTAGATTAAAAGCATTCCATACATCTCGGTTCAGCGGCTTCAGTTTATTTTATAGATGTCAAGATTAATCTGCTGTCGCACCACAATATCCTCTTTGAACTTCGATAATCATAGTTCTTACATGAAGAGCTTATTTCACTGCTCAGATGATTTGGAAGCATTCAGCAAACAGCCCAAACACTTGAGCAGGGATGTTACAGAAAATTACAGCTAGCGTTGAGTGTTCCTGTTGTCGCCTCTCCAAGGGGTCTTATTTCAAACATCATTAAAGAGTATTTATTTGACTTTCCTCCAGTCACATCCTTTCTGTGCCTTCTCTGGAGGATTGGTGGATAACTAAGTTAAAAGTGATTCAATTACACCAGCAGGATGTAGCAGATGCAGTCTGTCTGGAAAGGCTCTTCATGTTTGTTTTCAGCAGTCTGCTAATGTGGTAATTAATGTTTTTGGGAAGAGGAGGCCTTTGTAGATGAGACTAGTTAGATTTCTTTTGACATGTAGATTCACTAATTAAATAATAAGCTGAATTTTTTTTTTCTTGCAGGATTCTGAGTCATAAATCTGTTTCATCCAGGAAATCTTTCAGCATGAGGTGAAAGCTGGCACCTGATCCTGTGCTGCAGCACCTCCGGTGAAATGATCCTCCCTCTACGGCGCCAGCATTTTGCCAAACAGTCATCAACGTGGATACTTCCTCATCCAACTTTAAGAAGAAAAAAAAAAAAACTGCTTAAACAACAATTCACCATTACTTTGTCTTCTGGGAATCAGTCGCAGAGGAAGATGATTAACTACGTTTCGAGAACTTTTGTGCTTCCTTTTTATGCTGGACACACAGTGGCAACGGACGCGGCGTTTCCAGGGCAGTAGCATCATTTCTGTATGTAGCGTCTTTTATACTAGCCAGCCAGAGCTCTCTGACAATCTTCAAGCAGCTGACGACGGTCCAAACAGTCAGGTGTAGTCTAGATGTAGCAGAGCAGTGCAGGTCGCCTGGATACACGCTCAAGTGTGTGTGTGTGTGTGCCTTATTGTGTGTGTCCGTCTCAATCAGCAGCTGTTAATGAAGGCCGTGTTAAGTGAGAGAAGCAGCGAAGGAGCACTTACTGAGACCTGGAAACAGCGAAGTCGCTTTAGCAGTACGCCTGTGAGTGTGTTTCTCTGCGACAATGGATGGGAGCGTCTATATGCGTCGAAATAAATACATGTAGTTCACTGAATGGAGCACAACAGACCAAATTTGATGTAATAAGTGTTTGTTCTAGTCAAATACACTGTCCTAATATATTCCACTGCTTAAACAAATTTAACACAAACTAATGTAGTTTTTAACAGATTCAGATTAATTCATACTCTAACTTTTTCTTCTTGTGACACTTGTTTACTGATACTTTTCAGTCCTCATGTAAACCGCTGCGGCTGTCAGCAAACATAATCCACACACGAGCAAACAGTGCATCTGTATGGTCTATTTTAAGCCCGGGATTAGCACCAGTGTGGTGTCAGGGAAGTGTTTACAGCCACAGGGCGATGTATGTGGGATGGTCTGTCAGGTATCTTAAACATGTCGGGACATCGTACGCCGTACAGCCGCTGTTACTCACTGGTGTGTTTCGTAGCGTTTTGATTGACTGTGTCCATTAGACCCCAACAGACACTGGAGCATATGACAGTTTGGCAACAGAAACATGATTTTACATGATCGCCAGCTTTATTTTTTAATCCAGAATTTGTTTGGCAAGGCTTTGGTTACTATCATGAGGCTGTTCAAATGAAGAATTTATCATCAAGTGGCAAATCTCTGATTCTTTCTTGGTGAACAGATGATGACGGTAGCATCCAATTCATTTCCTTGATTTGTCTTCATTCTATGTTTGCTCGTTCTAAATGACACTAAGCTTCATCGTCTATGTTACTCTCACATTCTTATTAAATTATCATGGATGGGTGCTTGGTTTAATTCCTTAGTTTGCACTGGAGGGACACACAACACCCTTGCGAGCCATCCACACCTAAATGCTGTGCCATTGAGCAAACAAATAGAGCTGAAATTGTACTTTATGGCCGTCAATGATTACATTCCTACATTAGTGGGTCTTTACCCTCATTGTTGAATGACGTGATGACGTGTGAGTGTTTGTAAAATGATACGTAAAAAACACCTGTTTGACCACAAAATGAATAAATGTACTTTCTGTTGCACTTCTCCACCTGTTACTTTGTGGTTAATTGCTGTGTTTTGTCTTTGCAAGGGGGCTTTAAAATTACTCTTAATTACACAACATTATATAAACAGTTTTGCATAGCTGGACAGAGTACGCTTCCAGGTGAATTTGCATTTATTACTTTTGTGTGCAACATCATGCATGCACTTGAAGACTTAACAGGCCTGGCACAGTAAGTCATTGCAACTTGCATAATGAATTTGGTAAATTTTTACAGACAGATGCCATTTCTGCTGGAACTGGAAAATGTAACTTGCAACAAACATACCCCAAAGACATGTAGCATCTCTCTTTAACAATAAAATACAGGGGTTTTTTTTCCCATATTGAAGCATGTCGGCTTGAATAGTCTCTAAGGTGAAACCCTAATTTTCAAGAAAAGCAGAAATACGTGAAAACAATATAAAGGAAAAGTAAAATCTGCTAAAACAAAGATATTAAAATAAGTTGGCTCTATTGCGAAAGGAGAGCCTGAGGAAGTGATAATGATTTAAGGCCTAATTTAAGGACGTGTGGGTGTCAGCACTCCTCAGGTTTTCAGGAAGTTTGCTCCACAGGTGATGAGCGTAGGAACTAAAACCTGCTTCATGCTGTTTCTTCTGACTCTGTAAACCCCGAGTAGACCTCTTCATGAGGACATCAGACGTTGCGCGCTCCGCCATCTTCATGTTGCTGAGGACTCTGGATGAGCTGCAACTGTCGAACAGGTAGTTTTTTTTTTTTTTTACTCAGTTGTTTTTGTCCTCTTTACAGCACATACAGTCCACTGTTACAACAAGTGGTAGCTCCATCCATCCAACATCATTCTTTCCAATGCATAGACACAACTGAACCCATCCTGTTCACACAGCTTGTTTGTCAGGCTGCTTATTGTGCCTGTTTGCATATGAGTTGTCGCGTCATTTACCATCAGAGACTGATGTAAATCTCAGAGCCTGTAATGATTTACCCAGACATCAATATGTGCTTAGCCCGCTGACCTCTCCAAACCTTTTGCAGCCGTCGCTAGTGGAAAATAATGACATGAAAGGGACGAGTGGGGCTGCTTGGTGTAAAATAGTTCTCTTTTTTTCTAGTTGTTTGGGTACTTTCTGTGTGCTGCTAACCTTTTACTGTCAAACTGTCTGGTCTCGATCATATCAGGACACGATGGAAGTGACCAGGTGCTGAAGCTGTTCAACAAACACTTTTGTACTTGTGCTATAGAGTTACAGAGGTGAGATACAGAGAAGAGGGAAATATTCTAGTCTATATGTATTTTCTTTAGTCTTTTTGCAATTCTTCATATTGGGACAAGTTGTGACACAGAGGTCAGTCAGTTTGGCTCATCTTCTGATTAGAATTAGGATAAAAGTAAAAAAATAAATACATAAAATAAACAGAAACAGATCATAATGTCCTCTAAAAACAGACAAGTTTTTAAGGATTGAGTCTGAAATCTTGGATGTGGCCTATCGCCAAAGAAATCCTGAATTTGAATATACAAGATGATTGACAGTTTCTAAATTTTTACTAAATACTCCAAAAAAGAGCCGAAATCAGTCTCAAATTGATCAAAAGTCTAGTGTCTGCATGCACGTGCGAGCAAAACGTGACTGTAACTGGAAGCAAGTGAAGAAAAAAAATTGCAAATTGTGGAAATGGAAGGACAAATATTGCAATACAAGATGCTGAATAGACAAGAAAGTTGCGCAATATCATGATTTAGTGTGAAATACAGCCTCCGCATACCGTTCGAGCCTCACGTTCCCATGAGAGTTTTCTCAAAGACAATCAGCATGTTCCACAAAACAAAGAAGACAGAAACACAATGAAATGATGACCAGCAGAATTTACGATAAAGCAATGAAACCCCTTTAACGTTCTAAAATGAATGTAAAATTCATGTAATGTCCTGTAATATATGTGTGTACAGCTACAGTCAATAACATTTAATTGCAAAAAACAAGGTCCTGTTCATTTTTTTTAATTCAGTAACAATATCCTTCTAACGCTTGCTTAAGCATCTAACTTTGCAAGAACCTGGAGAAGTGACACGAACAACTTGTTGCCATGACATTATCAACAGGAAGACACAAGGTAGTGGAGGGGTGGGGGCAAAAGTTTTGGTCAATGACAGGAACTGTTCAAATACAACTGCTCTGGACTGACAATTTCACAATTCCCAAAGAGAAAACAAGATATGGGACAATATGGTTCTGTAGGGTCAGGCTTCTGCAAGAGGACCAACTCAGTGGATTGTTATCCGCAGAATTATCCCACGAACAACTACTGAATCATTTCATTTTCAAGGTAAGAAAAAAGTACCGGTTCATAATTGAGTGGATGTTGGTAAATAACCTCAGTGATGCTTTCATAGTGGTTTATCTGGTTTAGCATTATCCAGTCTGAGTTATGTGCAGAAAATATGCTTAATAATCATTTTGTGTGTGTCAAAGTTTTCATTTTTTGGTACTGCAGTTGAATGACAAAAATAAAGAAAGAAAGAAAGAAAGAAAGATTTTTGAACCAATTTCATCTGATCACTGAAAAAGTTCTCTAATGATCCAGAGTAGAACAAACAGCTGTTAACTTCCAAAGTTGAAATAAAATTGAGGTCGTGCCAAGCAGCATGAGGGGTTTTGTAAGGTTGCAAAGATGCAGGAACAAAATGGTCTGTTTGCAGAGATTACACCATACTGATTTGCTCTGTGTCTGTGTGTCTGTGTGTGTGTGTGTGTGTGTGTGTGTGTGTGTGGCATTTGGGAACAGGAGTTTAATAATACTTAAAAATACAAATTATTTAGAAATAAAATGGCAGTAGTGAGCTGGAACAGGTGTATTCAACACTGGAAATCAAATTTACACTTTGATCCTTTTCCCACTGCACTCTCGACATTTCAAAGTGGAAACTTTTTTCAGTTCATTAATTATTATTTCACTCATGCATGACTTTATTTCACTTAAGTTTGTATTTTTTTTTTTAAACATTCTGTGTTTTCATGTCAAAAATCTGTTTTGTGTCAATCACTTTTGGATGAAACGAAATGAAATCTCCCTTCATCCTCCGCCTTTAATGATTGATCAAAATGTCAACATGTGTCCAGTTTGCTGTCCAAGTTCAGTCAGTCCTCTTCATCTGTGACAATTACAGGATCCACGCTTGGAACTTCCCGTCTTTTGCAAATTTTAGATATGGTCGAGCTTTCTTCTTAAACTTGAAAGACGTTTCAGGAGCTGTTCATACTTTGTGGTTCTAAAAGGTACGTCAGAAATCATGAGCATTTTGCATTTTGGCATCAAAAACTTGTCACTAACTGTCACTAACTGTATCTAAGGCACATGTTTTCGTGATGATTAACTCTGTTTTTTGGTCATTTTCCTCTGCATTTACAGCATTTACCTTCATTTGAAGCCAAATATGACCCTCCTCTCCTCCAAGAAGCTACCTTTTGCTTTGTACTTGTTAGTTGGTGAGTTTTGTTTTCTCTCCGTTTGCTTTTTGTGAGCATTTCTTCTTCTTGTGCAGTGAAATATTTCCACATACTCGGCTTGACTGCCACTCTCTAAGTCACAAATAAGAATAGATGAGTCAAAATAACTTTGAATTTTAGATGAATTTGACAAAAGAAAGTTAATTGAAAGTGTTAAGTTGGCAACTGTTGATGCTGTAGCTGTGCATTATGTGTAAAAGGAATTGTTTTCATTGTCACGACCAACTTTTTGACTGTGTTTTCTGCTGCAGATCTGCTGAACTTGCTGGTGCTTGTAGGTCAGTGACTTAAATTTGTGTGCTCTTTTGTTATGAAATTCATCTCAGATTTGTTCATTTCGAGTCGCACGCTTTTCAAGCTATCGTACTTTTACCTTTCGTTTGCAGAGTCGGCGACCATTCGGGTGGTCGGGCCTTCACGGTGTTCGGGCAGGGTTGAGATTTACCACAGGGACTCGTGGGGAACCGTGTGCGACGACCACTGGAGCATTTCCAATGCTGAGGTGGTGTGTCGAGAGTTAAACTGCGGCACAGTCATCGAGGCCAAAAAAGGTGCCTTCTTTGGACCTGGAAAGAATAGCATTTGGCTGGATGACGTTCAGTGTGTTGGCAATGAATCCTCAATTCTTGAGTGCCAGCACAAAGACCTGGGTATGAGCAACTGCAACCACAACGAAGACGCTGGAGTCGTCTGTTCAGGTGGGTTTTGGTCCTTATGTTTATGCTTCGTTGCCATTTGTATGAAAAAATGGTTTCATACTTGTTTATTTGAGATATCCATAAACTTACAACGCAGCATTTCAGTAGCAGCATTAGTAACTGGTGCTGGAGGATTTTCTGTGTTTCATAGAATGTTTACCAGTTGGGAATGAAATATTCTAAATTCTCTGTAACTTCCATGTCAAGGTTTTTTTCTTGTGAAATGTGGAACTGTCAAAAAAATTTAGGAAGTACATCTTAGGCTAAAAAACTGCTAACGCAACATTTCTCCTAACTGGCCGTATTGATGATTCATGTGTTCACATGACCAGTTTCTGTACGGTCGGTTAACTGCTTGTTGTCGTCTTTGCGTTGGCAGCGCTGCAGCAAGGCCAGCGTGTTGCTGCAAATGTAAAGTCCAAGGTTCAGGAGTTGGACTTTTTTTTCTTTCCACATCAAGTCAAAACAAAGCGTAGCTAGTTCTTGGGGAAATACGCAGACTTTTGAATGCAACAGTTCTACAAATGACAGAACTCGTATTGGAATAATTTATTTAGAATACTACCCAAGTGGTACAACAAGTGCAGAGCCAGTAAATAAAGGTTTGGCGTTGTGCAGATCGTTGGTCTTTTGGTGAAACACAAATAATCAAGAGTCAGGACGCAGAAATGAGAATTGGAGTAGAAGAGTGGGCGAAGCAACCAGCATCCATAGTGTTGTCTGTCCTTGTACATCTGGTTATTGTCACTAATGCATTTTCTGTCCACTTAATTTGCAGAATCTGTGCGTTTGGTCGGTGGAGACAGTCGATGTAACGGCAGAGTGGAACTCTACCACGAGGGCCACTGGGGAAAAGCCTGCAGCACCGACTGGAGCAGAGAAGCAGCTGGGGTGCTTTGCCGGGAAATCAACTGTGGCACTCCGCTTGTCAATCCGGTGTCTCAAGATTTCGGACAGACGCACGACCTCACGGGGGTCAAGTCCAGCTGCCATGGAAACGAGACCAGCATGGCACAGTGCACTCTGGAAGACAATAAAGAAAGTTGCACTGGCGCGACATTAATCTGTGCAAGTAAGCCAGAAAAACACACTCACACTCTGACATCTTGAGTACCTGGTAAATAAACACTCTCTTAATCTGATTTTTTTCCCTCCCTCCAACCTGGCAGACAGTAAACCAGTGCGACTTGTCAATGGGACCCATAGGTGCTCCGGCCGAGTGGAGATCTACCACGACGGCAACTGGGGGACTATTTGTGACGATAGGTGGGGGATGCAGGAAGCGGCGGTCACATGTCGCGAGATGAACTGTGGGAATGCCCTCGCTGTCAAGTACAGGTCTTACTTTGGCAGGGGCACAGATCAGGTCTGGATGGATGATGTCGAATGCACTGGCCATGAGAAGGCCATTGCGGACTGCCCGCATCGAGGCTTTGGACAGCACGACTGCGACCATAATGAAGACGCTGGACTCGTGTGCTCAGGTAACGCATGCCGTGTTCTGGCTGTTGCTTCAAAGATTGCGTGGATTTAGTTGAATCGCAGTCCATTATTCTTTCTTTTGTTTGCCCTCCAGAGAACATCAGGTTAATGAAAGGGCCTGACAGCTGCTCCGGCAGACTCGAGGTGTTCCACAATGGCACATGGGGAAAAGTGTGCAATAGCAACTGGAGCCAAAGAGAGGCGACAATGATCTGTAAAGAACTCGAATGCGGCAGTGCCAAGAACAACCAGGAAAGTTTCAATTACGGTGACAGCGACCTGACCGGGTTTATAAGTAGATGCTCTGCTGATTCGACCTCCATCAGCCAGTGTGGACTTGAAGCGCAAAGAGGGAGATGCCAAGGTGTCTCAGTTTCATGTGCAGGTAAGACCCAACAGTGTGAGAACATAATTATGACATTTTACGTGATGATACATTGCAAAACAGGAGTGCTCAAGATTTCTTAAAAAAAAAAAAAAGTTGCCAAAATATATTCTCAATGGTGTATTGGTGAAATTTCAGTAAAAACAAGGTGGGAAATGTTGCTGAAAGAGCAGCTTTTAATGTTTACCTTTACGGCTTTAGATAATCAAGTCTTGTAATTTTTTTTTTTTTTTTTTTTTTTTAACAATACTGTAAGCACAGTGCTGGGTGGCGATAAAATGGATATATTACATATGTCACATTGTATGAATAGGCCAATCTAAAGTAAATAACTCAAATTAGTTTTCCCAATCAGGTTTTTGTTCCCCAAATTACTATAATATGGAGTAAATGACAACATGTTGGTGTCATGATATGTAACTATAATTTCATAATACGAGATTTCTGCACTCTGGAGGCACTTTTAACCTGAGTGAACCTATTTTCAGGCATTTCACCACTGAGGCTTGTTAACGGCACTGACCGTTGCTCTGGTCGGGTGGAGTTTCTCCATGACGGTGCGTGGGGAACGGTGTGCGACGACGAGTGGGACATCAGAGATGCTCAGGTAGTGTGCCGAGCCATGGACTGTGGGACGGCCCAGACAGCCAAATCTGGAGCTTTCTTTGGTCAAGGCACCGGAGACATCTGGATGGACGATGTCCGCTGTTTGGGCAACGAGTCAACCCTCGTGCACTGCCAGCGAAACGCCTTCGGAGATAACAACTGTGGTCACGGCGAAGATGCCGGTGTCATCTGTTCAGGTATCATCTCTTTGATTCTTCCGTTGTTCTATTTCACAAAATGGTTGAATGAATTTTACTGTATCAAATTGTCACATACGTTTTTATCTTGAATAGATGCTGATTTCAAAAAGAACCTTAAACTTTGTATCTATTCTCTCAACTTTCTAGCTACTATAAGATTGATCAATGGAACAAACCAATGCTCAGGTCGGGTGGAGTACAACCACGGGGGTCACTGGTACCCCGCTTTCAATATTGAATGGGGAAATAATGAAGCAGCAGTGGTCTGCAAGGAGATGAACTGTGGGGATCCTGTCCAGTTCTCGGGATCATTTGGTGAAGTTGGACAGCAGAGAGGCTACAGGATCACGTGTACCGGTAGGGAGAGCTCTCTCACACAGTGTGCGCTGAGAGAGTACACCAGGCCGGCCCACGTTTCGGAGGTGTCCATCAAATGTTCAGGTAAGAGCAGGATTTTTTTTGTTTGTTTTGTTTTTCATATATATATGTCACTAAGATAGATATAAAAATGGAAATTGTGTTTGCACTGATGTAGCATTTGTCACTTTTAGGTAATGTGAGGTTTGCTGCCGGGCCCACCCGTTGTGCTGGAAGAGTGGAATTTTATGATAAAGGCCAGTGGGGAACTGTGTGCAGTGAATCCTGGGACATAGTTGATGCAACAGTGGTGTGCCAGCAGATGGGCTGTGGAAAGGCCCACAAGATTACCACACTGGTTGAGTACGGTCATGGCACAGGTCACACTTGGCCTGACCGAATTGAATGCAGTGGAACGGAGTCCACACTGGCTCAGTGTAACCAAAGTCCATTCGGAGACAGAACATGCAACGCCACCTCAATCGCCGGCGTTATCTGTACAGGTAAAAAGATAAACAATTTAACTGAGTACATCAAGTTATATTTTTGTACCTTAGCAATGACTGCAGTGTTGACTCGTTTGACTTCACAGGAAGCTTGGAGGTTCGGTTGGCTAACGGCAGAGATGACTGTTCTGGAAGAGTGGAGGTACGCCACGGTGAAGCGTGGCAATCAGTGTGCGACACAGACTGGACCTTAAGTAAAGCTGAGTCGGTGTGTGACCTGCTGGAGTGTGGACGTGCCTTCGAAGCCACTGGCTCTGCCCATTTTGGCCAGGGCACAGGATCTGTTGTGGAAGCCAGTGAATCTTGTTTTGGAAACGTGACTTTTCTGAAGGAGTGCTCACGTAACGGTTTCAGACCGTCAAAGTGCACCCATCAACATGACGCTGGTGTTATGTGTGCAGGTAAAGCCATTCTCTCACTTTCTCACATGTCAAACATTGTCGTGCTATTAGTTTTTATGTTTGGCAAATAAAGTGAAATACTGAGCAAACCACATCAACACAAAGAATATGTGTCTAATCTGCCTAATCCAATAGGCAGTCAATAGAAAGGAGTAACTGCTTGAAAGTGTCAATGCAAGACCGGCAATTGTCCAATAGGTGATGGGATGGGGGTTAATGTCGACCATCAGCCAACGTTTTAGAGTCTGGGCTGATGGCCAGCTGAGCGTCTGACTGGAGTCGGGCATCAGTAACAAATCTTGGGCTAGGCTGTTAGGTTGGATGATGAGGACACTGAAGGTCAGGCAACTCTTAAACAGGCCTATCAAACGATGGGGCCGGTATTTATTTAATTCAGGAAAAGACTTTAAAGTCAGGAAGCTGAAGATGAAACACTGACTTTTGTGTAAACTGGGGTAAAGGCTTGATCCTTTCCAGAGCCTCGACTGTGGGGAAACAGAAAAATGGACAAAATGTTCACTGAACAAAAGGAAATCTGTGGAGCTAGGAAGTAAAACCCCTGTGATGTTCATGTAAAAAAACCCAAAGAGGCCAGTAAATATATTGCTCTTGTCATGTTTGTGGCTGCTTTATGAGCATCAAGAGGTTTTATGAGACTTCGAATCAGAGACAGATTATGGAACTCTCTTAGCAAATGGCTAAAGACCAAGAGAAGCTGATGCTGAGCAGGCGGTTTTGCTCAGAGTTGTTTTCTGGAGTTGGACTACGGTTCAATCAAGGAAGAAGGTCGTTTACTCCTCAAGAACACTTATTTCAAATTTAGTCATGCGAGGAAGAGCGATATAAGTCTCTCATCTTCATCAATATTTTTCAATAACTTATTTAATTGTTTGATGGAGATTCCATCGTATGATATGTCCTGTCATAACTGTTATAGACACATGATATCAGATGTTTAAAAGTATGAAATGAATCTCCCCATTTTAATGACAAGGCATTTCAACAACAAAGTTTCATAACAAAGGTGGAGCAGTAAATGCTTGTCTCAAGAACTGTGTTTTGCATTGGTGCTAAACTTTTCTTTTCCATACATATGCAGCGCAGATTCGATTGGCCAGCGGCCCAAATGAATGTTCTGGCAGAGTGGAGATCTTCTACAAAGGACAGTGGGGAACCGTGTGTGACGACGAGTGGGAGATGAGCGATGCCGATGTGGTCTGCAGGCAGGTTGGTTGCGGTCACGCCATCGCGGCCCCTCACAGTGCCCATTTTGGCAAAGGCAGTGGTCCAATATGGCTGGATAATGTGGAGTGCGTGGGCCAGGAGTCAGCTCTCGCACACTGCCAACACCCTCAGTTTGGAGAAAATAACTGCGGCCATGGCGAAGATGCTAGCGTCATCTGCTTAGGTAAGAGGATGAGTCCGTTTTAATCCACGAGTGATTGTATACGCGTCAGCGATGACGTGTTGGACGTCACAAAATCTTAACTATTGACCATGTATGGCCTTTTTCAGGTGCTCTACAGAAACCCCAGATCTCCATCAGCCCCAGCACCGAGGTCAACTGGGGTGACAGAGTGGAAATCACATGCGCTGTCATCTCAGAACATTTAGGGGGGAATTTCGTCCTGAAAAATATCCAGGGGTCTTTCAACAGGGAGAAGTTCTCTGACCACGAAGCTGCGACCTTTACCTTACCTGCAGTGACCTTCGACCAAAAGGGCACCTACTTCTGTGAATATCAAAAGAAGTTAGCCAATCAAGTCATTAATTATCCTCAAGGAAACACTGCTGATCTCGATGTCATAGGTGAGTCACTCCATATTTTCCTGTTCAGTTTCACAATTTGAGATTGTTGGAAATTTTATTATATATAATCCCAACATGTATTCATGCATATTTTTAAATCTTTGTGTTTTTGAAAATGGTTCTCTGTTCTGCAGTGAAACTGGAGAAACCCAGCATCGCTCTGACATCCCCTCATGCGATGGTGGTCTACAGTCCTGACAAAGTATCAGTCACCAAAGGCAACACTTTCTCCGTCACTTGCTCCACTCACTCCAGATACCCTGGAGGTTACTTCTACCTGACGAAGTCAAACATAACCACCATGGAGTCAAAGCCATCATTTGGCCACATGCTTTTCTACACAGCTTTCTTTGAGTTCCCCTCAATCGATTACAAACACCAGGGACTGTATACCTGCGTCTATGCTGTCAACATCTCCGCCATGTCTTTTTGCTCTCCTCCTTCAAAGACACTCGAAGTCACCGTAATCTGTAAGATCCAAAGACAAAGAATCCTATCATACTTAGCTGTTTTAATTTTTTTGTTTGTTTGTTTTGTTTGCTAACTTCATATCATCTTTGATTTCCAGCGATGTCTTCCTCCTCGTCAGCTGTCACTGGCGTGGTGGTAACGTTTCTGGTGTTGCTGGTCCTGGTGGCCGTCGGTGTCTTCGTCTGGAGAAGGAGATTCAAGGGTACTGGTAAGACACGTCGGATACTACAAAATACTATATTTAAGTGTCCCACTCTGATGTTGAACAAAGTGTTGAGTTGATGCCTTAATGGTGTTTTTGCTCCCTTCTCAGATGTGATGGTGCAGTTTAGCAACAGGTTCGGAGGAGCAATTAAACGGGACACAGATGACAGAATCAACGGAGGGAATGATCTAAGGTAGATCATAAGGAGCGTTTTCTTTATCATTTCTTATTTAAACATCTATTTGCATCCATGAGAGATAATCCTTTTATTACTCTCCTTTTCTGCTTTAGGGACCGCAACAACCCCATGTATGATCGTGCATTTAGCTTCAGCCCCGAAGACAAACCTGAAGAGGAGCCTGGTGATCCTGATGCAGCTGAGGCAGAGTCCGAAAACCTGGCGGGGAAAGTGTGCTACGAGCTCGAACCTCTCGTTTTTTCCTGATAACAACATGACTCATTTAGAAATGTCAGTGATGTGATTTTGTAGAACATACAGAGCGGTATACTACCAGGCTGAAAAGCTGCACTGAGAGCATTTCCCTGAAAGAAGAAAAAAAAACTAACTATGCTGTGAAGCTGTATGCACATTTTCATGTCACAGAGCTAAAGTGAGAAGTTATTTTATTGCGGATCAGCAGAAACAAGTCTGGTGTCACGTTTCAGCTGGTGTTGCATCGGTCTTTGGGAGGGCAGACCACACTAGGCGACTGCATTTCATGTGTCTTTACAAACCAATAATTAGCAAATGTACAGACTTTCTGTTTCTCTATTCAGATGTATTGTATGTTATGAGATATTTCCAATAATTAAGAACTCTAATGATATGTACGTCCTCTTTATGATACTTTCTATTCCCTTTAACATTTTTAATTCATATTTCTTCAAAGCTTTGACTAAACCAATAGAACTACGGAGAAACTGGTGAAGTGATGAAGTGCTGCGGTAGCTGCACCCCACTTCTTCCTGTTTGTTTTTCATATTTAAAGTTCTGTTGTGTTTCATTGTCTAGACTAACTGATTTTTTCCGGAAGAGTGCGCCAATCATAATTAGAAATAATGTTCTAAGACCATTTTGAAGGATGGGTACATCATCTTGATATTGATTTAGTTAGTTTTTGTTTTATCTTATTTTCTTGTTGGTGTATGTAACTCCTGATCAATAAAGATATGTTTCTTACCTCAGCTCTCACAGTATTTGACCCAGGTTTCACTTGATAATGTGTCACAATGAAAAATAATCCACTACACTGAAGTCATGCATTCAGAAGTTGATTACAAATAAACAAAACTTTGATCAAGCGGATGAGATTGTTGTCATGGGCGAAATTTCATTGATTAAATCACAGAGGCAATGATGGCTTTGAGGTTGAAGCCCCCTGCTGGGAGGGCCTTCAGTGTGGGTCCCTCTTCAGGCCCTCGACCCTGTACTTAAAACATCCAAAAATGACAGTGTACCAGTTTGCCTGTGTACATGAATTAATCACATAAATGGAACAAATTGTTACTAATTGCGCTGTACTTTTCTTTGACAAAGACACAATGCTTTGCATGCAATGGAGCACACCTCTGAAGTTCCACATCCCGGAAAAAGAGTACAGACATGATTATGTCTCATGCCACACCTGGCCAGCCACATGTCCACATCTGCCATTTGGTTGTGGGGTCAATAAGAAATACCGTAACTGCTGAAATAGAGTACCTGTTGCTTAAAGTATGACTGTCGAGATCTTTGTGTGTGTGTGTGTGTGTGTGTGCGTGCGTGCGTGCGTGCGTGCGTGCATGCGTGCATGTGTGTGAAGTTCCAAGGCAGGCCCCGACAGGAATGGCGTTCTGACACATGGGTGTGTCTATGCAGGTAGCTCAGCTCTGTCCAAACCTGCTCACCTTGTCTGGTAAAGCTGCAAGCCTGCAGTCGAGATAGTGGAAGGTTTTTCTGTCTCTCCGCTTCTCTTTGCGCCTCCGTCAAACTGTTTCTCTCGATAATTCTTGGAGCTCAGAAATAGCAGAAATGACACTGACCGTGTATTACAGCAGCGTGAGCGGCTCCACCAAGGTACAGTTTGATGCGTCACCTTTTGCTTCATGCCGAGTTTTTACCCAGAATGCTGACATTACAAAACTTTTAACCATTTGCTAATTCTTTGCTGCTGTGAACTTGTCTTTGCAATCTGGCAGCTCTTTGTTGGCACTTATGTAAATCTCAGAGCAAAATATTTCATGATTGTCAGGACTGAGAACTGAGTTTCATGTTCTTCATAACCAGCAACTGTTTTGTTTTTGGGTTTTTTTCTAGATGAAAAAAGAGCAAGAGCGCATCTTCAGTATCCTGGATTCCAAGAATATTTACTACATAAGGGTCGATATTTCTCAGAGCTCTGATGATAAAGACAAAATGAGGAAGTTGGCTTCGGATAAAACTGCACTGCCACCACAAATATGCAACGGAGACAGCTACTGTGGTGTGAGTTTTGCGAAATATTTTTTAAGAAAATGATACTGTGGAAAATTTTTACATTAATCATGGTATATTAATCACAAATGGGCTTCTTTTCGCTCTTGTAAGAAAGATGTTTTTGTCTCAGTTGTAGACACAGGGATGAAGCTCAACGTTGCATACAGAAGTAGACACCCATGGGCAACCTGTTTTAAGTCATCAACTCGCAGATCACACCCTCTTAACATGCACGCACACACATACACACTACTCTCTTGCGATTACTTGGGATACTCTATTTTCTTGTCACTTCACTGCAGAAGATGCCAAAAGAAAAGGCAGAGTTGGGTGGTGTACATATGGGGACAATCTTTTCAGACAAGCATCATTTATGTGGCACTAATTTAGAGACTTTGAAACAAACAAATTTTCTCAGAATGAAAACAGTATAATGAAAAAAACTGTATTTTTCAACTCCAGCAACTCCAGAAATTGTTTTAAATGTTAAAAAAAGTAGCATGACTTTGATATTCAGATGCTGTTTGACAATCAAAGTATTGCAGTTGCAAAACATTGATATCCTCTTTACATTTCACACTTAAAATGTGCATAGATCGTAATCAACCAATCAAGTTCAGCATTTTCTGCGTCTCACATGATTTGCATAAAATCTGTAAAGGCAGGGAAACCTGTAACTGCATTACCGAACAAAAAAAAAAAAAAAAAAAACCATGCTAGGAGAACATGCAAGCTCCACATATTCTCCTGCTAACTGCTGCATCCCCATGTGGCTCGGTTATACAGACTCATTAACTTATAATCAAATCATTCTTGCCACAATGAGCTATGATATATTTTCTCTCCAATAAGTCTTCTGAAGAGCCTTCACCATGTCCATTTCCTGTAAGGCATCTTTGCTTTGCCAATTGTATCTGTATGCAATTCTAAAGAGTGTGAGCTGTCAAATAATGTTACTTATAAATGTAAAACATTGTCTAAATTTTCATATAGTGGATAGAAGATTGAGCAAGCAATAGAATGTATTATGTAATGTGTTGACAGAGGTCTCAGAAAAGTAAAGCTCACTCTGTTTTTCTCCTTCTTACCATCATTACCATCTACATCCTTTGTGTTTCTTTCAGGACTATGCAGCGTTTGACACGGCTGTTGAAAATGGCCAGCTGACGACCTTCCTCCAAGCCTAATATGATGACAAGATCTGTGGGAACCCGAATCACATCACAACACCCACTGCATGAACAACCACATAAATGAGAACTGACTGCATTCTTACTCATTTCTGCATTTCTGTGAAGAAAGATGTTTTGCTTGCTCAAATAAAAAAAATCCCAATTTGGGTCTGTGAAGTATCGGGTTTTTCATTTTCACTTTGAAAGGATGGGGCTTTGAAACTGTACGTTGGACACGATTGTTTCTTTGCTCAAAATAGTAGCCCTAAATACATCGCAGATTTACCTGTAGAATATAAACATCCAGACCCCTGAGGTCCTCAGGAAGAGGTTTACTCAGATTTGCTCAGAGTCAGAAGCAAACTTCCTGAACATCTGAGGACTACTGACTCTCACTTTCTTTAAATCTGGCGTTAAAATACTATTATCCGCTCAGGCTTTCCAATAAACAATAGATTTAACTATATCATCCTTATCTTATTTAAGTTTTATCTTATTTATTTTACTTTAAATTATTTTTTTGTAATCACTTAAGAATTTCCACCAGGGAGTAAGAAAGGATTTCTATTCTATTCTATTCTATTCTATTCTATTCTATTCTATTCTATTCTATTCTATGAATGTTTTTCATAGTCTCAATTGTTTAAGATCAAGTTTCTTAATTGCCTTGCTTTATTGCATTTATCTGTTTCAAAGGTGCTCTATAAACAAATTGGCTTGCCTTGCCACAGTATATGAGCATATGCCACTGAGAGGTAAATATTCAAGTTTCACAAGGATAAAGAATGGAAACACTGCATGTAGAACATATAGAAACTAAATAATACATTTACTTGGTAATAATGTTATTTCGTTCATTTGTCTTGTGTGTGTGTGTGTGTGTGTGTGTGTGTGTGTGTGTGTGTGTGTGTGCGCGTTCTCGTATTTCTATCCTTGTCGGGGCCAAATGTCCCCACAAGGATAGCAAAACGTGGAACGACGTGCCTTGTGGGGACCTTTTTCCGGTCCTAAGTAGGAGAAACAGTGTTTTCTTGACCATGTTGTTGTTACTGAAAAAAGTAAAAGTGCAAAAACATTTCTTTAGGGTTAGGCTTTGTTGTGGTGTGGGTTAGGGTTAGGGTAAGGGTCAGGGTTAGGGGCTAGACATGAATGGGAGTCAATGGACGGTCCCCACAAGGATAGAAATACGAGACTGTGCGTGTGTGTGTGTGTGTTCTCGTATTTCTATCCTTGTTGGGGCCAAATGTCCCCACAAGGATAGCAAAACGTGGAACGACGTGCCTTGTGGGGACCTTTTTCCGGTCCTAAGTAGGAGAAACAGTGTTTTCTTGACCATGTTGTTGTTACTGAAAAAAGTAAAAGTGCAAAAACATTTCTTTAGGGTTAGGCTTTGTTTTAGTGTGGGTTAGGGTTAGGGTAAGGGTCAGGGTTAGGGGCTAGACATGAATGGGAGTCAATGGACGGTCCCCACGAGGATAGAAATACGAGACTGTGCGTGTGTGTGTGTGTGTGTGTGTGTGTGTGTGTGTGTGTGTGTGTGTGTGTGTGTTCTTGTACATACCCAAAAGTAAGGACCAAAATTCGTTTTTCACCAACAGAGTGAGGACATTTTTGCAAAGTGAGGACATTTTTGCCAGTCCTCACTTTTCAAAAGGCCTTTTTTGACCTTTTTGAGAGTTAAGACTTGGTTTTTGATTCAGGTTACAATTGGGTTTGGGTTAGGTTTAGAGTATAGCTTAGGGTTAGGCATTTATTTTTGATGGTTAGGGTTAGGGGCTAGGAAATGCATTATGTCAATGAGTGTCCTCACAACGATATAAGTACAAACGTGTGTGTGTGTGTGTGTGTGTGTGTGTGTGTGTGTGTGTGTGTGTGTGTGTTTGAAATGAACAGGCAGTAGATCGGGCGCCACTGTGCGGCTCTGTTGGGCCCTGCTGCTATAAAAGCAGCGTCGCAGGCTTATGACGTCCTCTTTACCCGCTGCCCGACAGGAGGACAGGGTGCGTTTTGATAATCTAGTCGCGGCCAAACTCAATCCGTAGCATAAATCAACCATCCGCGTACATCAGTGTGTCACAACATGTTATTTATAATGTACAATAACCGCCCTGTTGTGCATGTGCTTTATTGCAGTTCTTTTAAGTCCACCATCCATCTAAAACCACAATGGCCGAGGAAGGGTGAGTGCAATGCTACTTTGCTAGTTCACGTTGAAGCTCGTGATTAATCGAACTCGGAGGCGAAATATTTCACTTGAAAGTGTTTCTGAAGATTCGATCTGTAAACGTGATTTATTTAGTATCTGGCTTCATAATGTAGTGTTTGTATACCGAGTTATCCGGGTGCCAGGTGGCTACTTTAGCTAAACGCGGGCTCACGTAAACGCACCTTCAAGCACATTCATCAACGATCCTGCAGTGTCTGACAATGACATCGGACTGTGGAGTTAAATCAGCATTTAACTACATACCGTTATTTCTGTAATGCTCGCAGTGAGCACAGTCCAGCAGGGTCTCCTGAAGCAATGCGTGCGTGGTAACGTCAGCGATGTATTTAGTGTTAACTTGGATTTAATACATAACAGTGAATAGATGTTTTCAAACATTGATTATTTTAAAAATTTGAGCTATATTGAATGCAGCCGAACAGTACTTGCCCCAGTTTAGTTAACCACGTGCACCCATGTGCAAATTGTGCAGGTGTTTCTGTTCTGGGAGTTACAATTTAAGTGCAGATCTTTAAAGCAGCAACGCACCGTCGACTTGTTTTTGCCATTTAAAGTGAAAAATATTGTTTGGTGTCATGCAGACATCTAACTGGCAGCATTCATAACTGGATCCCTTGCTGGAGGGTAGTCTTTGGACGGCACTGTGGTTCAGAATGGTGCTCACTGAAGTCTCTTGTGCTGCTAACATGTTTTATATTGCTGCTGCACTGGAAAGTGAGCAATGAACAAGTAAAGTTGGAGCAGTTTAGTCTGTATGTTTTGAACAGCTTAAATAACATGGAGTTGTTAGTGCCTTCAGTTAACGGCTGACATTCAGTTTTCTTCTGATAATTGAGCTCTCCAGGCCACACATGATGATTTTTTCTTTTGTCGGAATCCCCTTCACTCTACAATGAGTGAGATCCACCATCTGACGTGCCTGAAGCTCATCGGGGAAAATCAGGGTCCATCATGCCTGTTTCTTCTAGTTGTGAACATTATTTGTGTCTTTGTGGACAGCATCGCTGCCGGAGGTGTGATGGATGTCAACACTGCTCTCCCTGAAGTGCTCAAGACCGCACTCATCCACGATGGCCTGGCCCGCGGCATCCGTGAGGCCACCAAGGCCCTGGACAAGTGAGTTGGAATTTTGTTATTGTGAGTATACTGAATGTTTTGAGCTGTGGAGTTGGAGTAACGTGTGGATCTATTTCTCCAGGCGTCAGGCCCATCTCTGCGTCCTTGCTGCCAACTGCGATGAGGCAGTGTACGTGAAGCTGATCGAGGCCCTCTGCGCCGAGCATCAGATCAACCTGATCAAGGTAAACTTTCTCCTTCACAGTGGTAAAGGTCTTCGTGCAATTGAAGCTGATGGTTTTATGTACCGCTGTTTCGGTGATGATAATTTGGCTCCCTCTACTGAACACCGTGAGGAGATTGCCTATGTTACCCAATTTTTGTCTGAGATAACAGCAGAGTACTTGGCACTTCAGCTTCCTTTCAAATGATATGTTAGATTTTAATCACTATTGATCAAGTGCATTGGTGAACCATCTAAAACGCAGTGTAACTTTCAGGTTGACGACAACAAGAAGCTCGGCGAGTGGGTCGGTCTATGCAAGATCGATCGTGAGGGAAAACCCCGTAAAGTCGTGGGCTGCAGCTGCGTCGTTGTCAAGGTAAATAAATGCCCGTTTGCTTTATCGGGTGCAGTCGTACAAAGTGAGCTCACTTCTTGTAAGAGTTACAGTAAAAATGAGGAAAGATAAAAATGTAAACGTTACATTTTTAAGACGGTAAATGCCAGACAAGTGCAGGTGCTGTGCTTTGTGCCACGCAGCTGTTGGTACATCCTGGCTAGATTACGGCCAGGGTACGAACCCCGTTGTCTCGCTGTGGCGACCGGGGTCCCTGAGAATGGCTACATGCTGTAAACAAGACGAACGGTGTGATCAGTCCCATACCTGTAGAGACTGAGTGATAGGATTTTTTGCAATGCTGACACAATTGTATTGTTACTGCATGAAATGCATTAACTCTGTTTCCTCTCAACAGGACTATGGCAAAGAATCTCAAGCCAAGGATGTCGTTGAGGAATACTTCAAAGCCAAAAAATGAGATGTCAATAAATCGTGGAAATAAAAGTGGCTTGTGTGTGTGTATTGTTTCTACAATCTAACCAGCTCTATCACTTGATTTAAAAACATGAACTCATTTTGAAATGCTGAACCTCAGCCTCGTAAGATAAATGAATACTTAAAACTGCAGAAAATATTTAAGGTTTGAAGTCTGTCTCGCACTACTTCATGCAAGATTTCAATCTGAATAAAAGCTCTGGGACTCACTGACGTGAGACTTTCAGTAAACTGGGGAAAGTCACCATATTTGGTAACTTTTTTTTCTTCCCCTGTCTTTCTAATCCTTCATGATCATGTATTGAGTTATTCTTATCCTGAGGTGTTGATGCTGATTTTTTTTTTTTTTTTTTTTTTTTTTTTTGTCTTGACCAGCAACGTTGAAGGTTTTTTTTGTTTTTGTTTTTTTACAAATGTGTCACAGTGGTGCTCATGGATGCAAACATCCAAGAGCAAAATTTAGACACTTGAGGCTTGACACGGTGATTGTGTAATGCCTTTTAACATGTATGTGCAAAGATATTCATTGACGGTGTTATTCTCCCGGGCCCAGCACGGTCTACTCAGGCCTCCAATATGAAATATTCAGCTGTGAGAAGATACATTAACTGCAACATCGATTTGACCACCAGGGGCGCACTGCAGTTGAATCAATACAGGTGATCAGGATCACCACAGATGTACAAATGTGTCTTCATAAGACTTTTTTATGCCTTTGGAAATGTAGAAATTAATTGTAAGGCATAATACTGGAATTCTCTCATCAAATTTTAGGTTTGCCGTGCTGTAAAAAGACAAAGACTGTAAAATATTTATTTTTACATTTACTGATCCAGCCGTCTTCTGATCAAATTGCACTGTATGAGTAAACTGTCCTGTTCAGGGTGTGTTTTGTCCGATCTCGGCTGTGCCGGCGCTTGCCATGATGTGGATGGTTGAAAGTCATTCACAAAAGATGCACGGGTCGCTTTGATAGGATTGGACAGGATTTCCTCCTTTATATCTACATACATAGACATTTCTTAATAAAGAAAAGACATTCAAACACATTAAGGCACAACACATCATGACGCACATCTTCAAACCCTCCCCCCAAGAAAGAAACCAAAATACAAAAATCCAGAGAAAAAAGATCCCCAAAATTTCATTTCCCTTCCATGACAAAAAAAAAAAAAAAAAACATTCACCACTTTCTTTTAAGTTTATTGTAAATAATTTACACAAATTTCTACCACAGACTGCATTGTTGTGTTGTGAATATACCACCAGGAAGAAGACACTTCTTAGAAAAAGGAAAACAAAATAAACCCAGTCGTCCCAATGATTCATAATGTTTGTACAGAGAAGCCTTCAAACGATTTAAGAGAGGACGGTTCTTCTGGGTGCTCGGAGCACAAACCGGACCTCGGGGTGAGAAACGTTCCACCTGGACGTCCTGGTTTCAGTCTGCCAGCTGCACGGCTGCTGCTTCCCACAAAGGGCCGCTGAGCAGGGCTTTATCTCTTAACTCCACTGTCCTTTTTTTTTTCTTCACCTCCTTCAACCTCTTCTTTGATTCTTAAGACCGTAAAGAGTAAATCCAGACATTCCAAAAAAAAAAAAAAAAAAAACAGACGAAAAAACACAAACAGTTGCAATGAAGTGTTTTGTTCTTAAATAGTTATATAAAAGAAGGGGCTGCCTGGCTGACCACGTCCATGGTAACATCGCAATGAGTCCATATTGCTATAATGGTTACAGGTACTCAAACTCCAGTGCTTGGTGTAACGCCAGCAGGTCAGAGTGACTGGATATCCTCCAGAAAGGCATGTTGTGCTGTGGAGTGGACACACACGGTTAAACACACCAACAATAAAGAAATAATAACGCTGTTGTCACACAGTTTGCACACCACCACCTGAAATCATGCAAGCTACGCTACAGTAGCTTGTCCAGTATCTGCTTCCTTTCCAAAGAGCACCGCAAAGGAAAACCATGCACTTCTAAAGGAAGAGTTTGGCATTTTGGGAACTGAGCTCATCCACTTCTGTCCAGAAAGTTGGCAGCGCCTTGGTAAAGGTTCAACCAGAAGCACGATGGCATAAATTAATCTCTGATATCAGAGGATGTAGGGAGAAAGGTTTCTCCAGACCTTTCGTTTTTTGTATTTTTCTCCAGTTGCTCAACTTCTCCAACTCCCAGTTGGAAAGTGGAAAAGAGCCAGTCCCAAAATGATAATCCCAGCACCCTGTGCAACGACTGAAACCCAAAAGCTGGAGAGGGAAACCCGCGGTGTAGCCGAGTACACCAGCACTTTTAATCCACGACTACTTTTCATTAAAAATGAGTTTTTGTCACATCAGACAGTGACAAGCGGCGTTATGTTGCTATGAACACACAGGATCACTCAGTGCTCAGTCATTGTGTATATTAGTGCATAAATATAAACCAGCGGCTCAAGGAATTACTCTTTTTTTTTTTTGTTAAACTTCCATAAAAGTGCAAAATATACACAGTCACCGAAAAAGCCCGTGAGACTCAACAAGCTTCCCGTTCAAACATTTTAAACAGAGGGGAGGGGAAAGAAAAAAAAAAGAGAACCCAACACAAAACTGCTGCGCAGCAAAGAAAGGCAGGCTTCGTCCAATCAGAGCTCTCACACTGTGCTGAGTGAGCGGGGGGGTCACGGTGAGGTCGCTGGTCCATTACCTTTTTGGCCGCCTGCTCCTCTTCCACACCGTCCCCAATTACAACATACACTACTTTCCTGCCAAACCTTTGCATTATGCGCTCAAAGCAACTCTCTTTTCCTGCAAAAAAACAAATAAACAAAGGGGGAGGAAGGAGGGTGGTGAGGTCAGAGGGGTCAAAGTTCAGGAGGGGTTTGTTTACCTGGCTGGCGGCATGCTCTTCATCCTTCCCATCGCCAATCACAACATATGTAATGTTAGTGCCAAAGCGGGAGACTATACGCTCAAAACAGCTCTCCTTGCCTGGAGACAAACAGACGGCTTTCACAGGTTTTTTTTCTTTCTTTTCAATGCAACAAAAGAAGAGGCAGAACAGTGTGTATCACGCACACAAATACACACACACATAACCGCGCCGCTCACTCTGATTAGTCCTGACACCCACACGGTGCATCCTGGGAAGCACTCTGGCTCCGATAAATCAAATCAGTGCGGAGTGTCCTCTCAGGAGCTACACTCAGACCTCTCTCCTGTACAAATACACTCTGTTTAACACTGTTTCCACTCAAACGTCATGGATCCAGGAGTGTGTGGGTCACGGCGACTGACCTAAGACACAGGTATCTGAGTAACGGCGTGCGGTTTCCATGGCGACATATTGTTTTGTCCATTTGTATCGACATATCATGAGTGCTGAAGCGGGGGTAACACAGTTTAACAAAGCACACTGGGACACACACACACACACACACACACACACACACACACACACACACACACACACACAGCCCTGGTTCTACTCTGCGTTTGTGTTTCAGAGCAGAGTGATCTGTTTCCTGCAAAAATACACTTATTGAAATCTCACTAAGAACTCTGCATTCATTCCATCATCACATTTACACATGTATAGCAACATAAAGTGGAGCAGTCGCATTGCTTGCCACATGCACACTAATCTTTATTTGACTCATCTCGCGGTACTCACAGTCCAAGAGCCAAATTTTGAGCTCAACTGTTAAAGTTAAATGTGAATATGAGTGTGTGTCTGTCCTGTGTTGACCTGTCTTTACCCAGAGTCAGTAAATGTGTGTTGAATGTTCATCCATCAGTAAGAAACACAGGAAGCACCAGCAAATCAACAGATGTCAAAATGCAATTAAAGTCAAGTTTATGTTCAGATTTTAACCCCTATTCCATGTTAGTGTGTTGTTTCCATACGGGTGAAATTACTGCTGAAGGATTCTTAGTGTGGCTGTTTGTGTCTTACCTATTTTTGTTGCACTGTAAATGTTTTCGATGGGGAAAACGGATCCCAAACTATATAGGAGAACTTTCGCCAGCGCCGGTATGAGCTGCGTCGTGGTCACCAACACGTTTACACAGTTACTCCTGTGGGACACACGCCACGAGAAGACGCATCGGTATGGATTTCAAGCCTCTAGCTTGTTACCTACGAATTTAATGAAGGCTAGTATGAGATGCTTTAAAAAACAGATCCAGCATGCAGTGTGACCTGGAGCTGATGATGGACAGGGACTTGAGTGCGTGGGTGAGCCAGGAGTCAGTCAGAGCCTCCACCTCTGCTCGGAGCTGCAGCCAGGCGTCTCTCTTGGCGGGACCCAGCAGGCCTGGAACACAGCACCCGCTTCTTTAATTCACGAGCAGCGTGCGAGGATCAGATCGACGGGAATATTCAGATCGCGCCTTTCTGTAACATGTCACCCGTTAGCGTTAGTGCTAGCTCTTTTAATAAAGTGTAAAAACAATACGGGGAGCTGCTGGGGTCAAAGGTACAACTATCTAAATGTCAACCTTTAGGGTTCACAGTAAGTCAATGCAACTTGCGCCTCACATTTGCAACTGCCCCCCCCCCCTACAGTATCGCCCTCCAAGCAGCCACGGTAACCAGTAAACTCATTTCTTATTGGCTTACCCCCCACATTGTTTTTGTACGTGCTATACAACTCTTTGACTCGTCGGTAGCGGAAGGCCAGTTTCCTCATCCAGTCGACGCCGCCGCGGACCCCCGTGGCCAAGCAAAGGTTGGCGCTGGTTGCAGCTGCATGGAAGCCATCAGTTGCAAAACTGTAAGTACTGTCAATAATAATGATATGTTTTATTTGAAAAATCTGCTCTGGTAGAACAAAAAAAGATCAAACTGTCATTAGTATTAATCAATTACACGTGCAAACATTTATTTATGAGAAAATGCAGATGAATACGTAGCATTCTGTATCATACATTTTACTTAAATCACAAAAAGCACAATTTCAATGAAAAAAGTGAGTGAAATGTTGATATTGTTGAAAGCAATAATCACCTTAAGTCCTGACCATTGTCGTCTGATGAGACATCATCAATATGTACCTGATCACACTCCTGGACACACAGGAACAAATCAATCAGATGAGATGGAAAAACAGGCACCAAGTGAATGTCATGCGTTGTCATATTGCACCACTAGAGGGCAGTAGTAATCTAGAAAACAGACTGAGAAGCTGAAGCGATGAAAGATGAAGCTTCTGTATGATGATGTGCTTGGAGCAAACTTTTGCAGTATCTTGTAAACTCTCCAATAACTTTAGATGATGTTTTTCTTTTTTTTTTAAGTTTTAAATGTGTTGATCTCACAGTTCTTTCTCACCTCCAAGTCATTAAAGAACAAGTGTGTATCGGCCAGGTTGAAGATCATCTCTTCCATCCTGAGGCCCAGCGTGACGGCCATGGGAGGGTCCTGATAGAGGAGGAACGTAACATCATCAGCATCGTTTATACTTTAATGCAGATTGTACGTCTCTGAAGTTCTCAAAAATGTGTTTGGTTTGACACGACCTCCCAATTTACACTGCTGTCCCCCGTCCCGACTGCCATTTGTAGAGTTGGTGCGCTCCTCTCATCACAGCAGATGCTGACAGACAGGTTGCACTTGTCCTGTCCCATCAACATTCCTAATGTGTGCGGGAGGGGAGGGCTTGGTGGGACGGGGGGGGGGGGGGGGGGGGGGGGGGGGGGGGGGGGCAGCAGTGTGTCTCTTTATGTGTGTACTGCAGGGAGTAGAAACGCATTAGTGGAATGTGAATGGTTTGTGTGTGTGTGTGTGTGTGTGTGTGTGTGTGTGTGTGTGTGTGTGTGTGTGTGTGTGTGTCAGTGTGTTTGGGAGAACACAGCCTGCCCTGCCAACCCAGGGGCTCAGCTGCAAAAACCATCATCTGTGATAGGTCAGCGAGGGTCGGCAGCTTGCCGCACGATTCGCTGACGCTGTCAGACGACCAGAATAGAAAGAAACTAACAGGAAGGAGAGTGAAAGTGGGCGAGCGAGGCGCACAGACACGGCGGGGGGAGAGATAGGGACGCCAGGCCGCATTCTTGAGTGTGAAAACACGCATTGGAAACGGCGTGAACGCTTCATGAAGCTGAACGTTGCGAGGTGTTTAGGAATTATTAAAATCAGCCGGGTACTAACGGCGATGGCAGCGAGCCTCGAGCCGCATTTCTTTGCCTGCTTTCCTGTCAGTCGCTGAGACAGGAGGCACTTTAAGTTCGTCTCTCAGGTAGTGATTACGTTGGCCGCGGGCCAAAAGAGAGTTACCGACTGTGTGCTTTGGACTCCTTAAAAGCTGAGGTGGCTTTTTTTTGTCAAGTTCAATCAATCACACCGAGCTGCAGCTCTGCTCCGAGCTGGCAGAGCTCCCCCGAAATAATTCCCTTCTTTACTTTTCCTGTTATTATGTGAGCTCTGGAAACTCAACACTTTATTATTTGGTTAAAGCAATTCAGCGAGAAATGAGGAGTGTGACGCGTGTGTGTGTGTGTGTCTTTTTGATGGGGACTCAGTCCTGAGCAGCTATGACCTCCAGGCCGTGTAAAGGGGGCACTTAGGTTTCCTGTTTTTCTTTGTCAGCAGTGTAAACACTATTCTGGGTATGGTGTGAACAAACACGGCTGCTTTCACGCAAATATTTAGATGCGTATCTAATATTTTCAATGCCAAAAACCTTGCAGTTGAAAGCAATTTGCTTTTTAAATTTAGTGCTTCTGCACAGTAAACACAACATAAACCAAGATGACCAAACCACATGGCCACATGTTCTCCCTTCCACATCTACACACACACACACACACACACACACACACACACGCACACAGAGTGATTTACAGCTCACCGGGGTCTCTCTTATGCTCAGCGAATCCCAATTTGCCAAACATTAAATTCCACCACAGCAGAGCTGCTCGGAAGCACGCCGGTGCCCACAGGCTCAGTATCTGTGAAACGGTGGGGTTCTGACGGCCGTGCGCGGGCCCGGCGCCAAACTTGCACGCGCCGCCGTGCCAGCTTTTGTTCGACTGCCAACCAGGAATATCAGAATGGATTTGAGATTCAAAACCCACACAGGCAGGCCGGTGGCTACTTCGGTGCCCACAGGAAACGACATCACCCAGTAAAAATCTGCGGCCTTGGCCGCATAGGATGATCCCGGATCGGAGCCAGGAACTATTAAAATAAAGGGAACTATAAACAGTGTCGCTGCGACGCGAGAGGGAGAGACCACCAAATAAGTTCACAGAGAAAAGTGGAATAAACATCAGTCTAGGTAAGAAATTAGCACATTAAATTGTGATTAAACTAATGAAGGGAGCTGACAGGTAATAATAGCTACATTTAGTGGCTGCTTTTTTACGATGCATGTGATCACCGTCATAAATTGACCAGAACATTTTCTGGGGGCGGCTGATGTAATAACAGCAATCCATTGAGGCAAATGAAGCTTATTCATAATCCGCGTGCAGAGTGAGCCTCCGTCCTATAAAATACTGCATGAAAGCAGAATCGGGGAGGTTTTTTCAGACGTGTGGGTGGAGCAGCCGGTTATTATTCAAACATTGTTTCACTCATATACGATGTTTTTCTTTTTAACTTATCACTGACTCTTCTGTTGTAGGAGTTTAATTTCTCACAGATAAATATGTAGACTGCCTCACATCGTTTTTCTCTTGGAAGAAATAAAAAGAGACTAAATGACTTTATTCAGAGCAGATTGCCATCTGGAGCACTTGCTGTTAGTGTGCATAATGTCACGATAACCTGGTGCGTTTTGGTGAGAGGGCACGGTAGTCTGACAGCCCAATTTCAGGTCAAACATGTTGGCACCGCTTCCACTGTTGGTCATCCTGATTTGCTGAGTTCACAAATAATAAATACATGTTTACACAAGTGAAATGACACTTGGTGTGTGTTTTGACAATGATCTGCTAAGAATAACAGTGTGATTAATAACATATGCAAACTAGTTGGAGGCAGCAGTTCTTAAAAAGGACGTGTTTTACTGCCTGGAAACACTGGATGGAAAGAAATAGCAAAACCCCAAAAAGAACAAAGGCAACTCATCTTACAATAAAACCCCTGTGAATAAAGCTGGTGGGGGTTAAGCTGAGAAAATGTCTCTTTCAAGCTGATTTGTCCTTTCCTCTCAAATACCTTAAAGACAAACGGTATCAAAAAGAATGCAATTGATTCAGGGATTGTCTATTTGTATTTTATATGAGTTGAATTATGACCGGAAATAAACCATTCATTCAATCAATCAATCATTCATTCATTCATTCATGATAGGGCATGACACTGGTTTTGATCATCAGGTTCCACTTTTTTCATGTCAATGACTTTTCAGCTCAGACTGCAGTTAAACATGGAGTTCCACAGGGTTCCCTGTTAGGACCTATACTCTTCACATTATACTACCTGTAGGGAATATTATTAGTAAATACTCTCTTGATGTTCTTTGCGATGCAGATAATACACAGATCTGTCTATCGACGAAACCAGATGATACTGATCGACTTAACTGGATGAGTCATGATTTTCATATTTTCACCTTTACAGGTCATTAAATGCCATTAACAATCTGTCTCTTTCCAGTAGTTTGTGCTCTCTCTGTCCGCCCGTGGTTCTGTAGAGATTTACTCTCAGGAAAACAGAGTTTTTCCTTCCACAGCTGTCGCCTCTGCTTGCTCAAGTGGAATACTTGGGTGTTTCTCGATAAAAGTGTCTTGAGATATATTATTATTTGCGCTATATAAATAAAATTTAATTGCATCACTATTCCCTGCTGAACTGGCTTCTCTCTGCTCCTGCAGACAAACTCACTGGTTTCTCCGAATCTACAAAACTTTCATTGGGAAATCCCCATCACCAGCATATCTTACGTCACTCTGAAATATTTGCATTGCAGGAGTTTCATCGGTCTCCAGAGCCGATGCCTCCCTTGGTTACTCCTCTTTTCCATTTTCCATTGTTCTCTAAAACTCAGTACAGTTAGCAGCAGAAGAACATTGCTCACTGGATGACGATCCTCAGTGACTAACTCAACGCATCAACCTCTCCTGATATCGGGTTGGCAATCCTTCATTCCTGTGTTCACCGAGCACGGAGAGCCGCCAGAGGCCGGCAGCGGAAAGCAGTGTCTTACCTTTCCATATTTCTGTGCATATGAGCCTGTGAGCAGAGAATGGAAGACGATGATGGTCTCATCCAGATCCCACACGAACACCCTCTTTGGAGCAAAACAGAGAAAGAGAACTTTATTATTTCAGATATGCCACATCGATGAAAATAAATAGAGATAATATGTCATTGTTCATTTATCACATCATTAATTGATCACTCCTTTCAAATGCATTTTTCAATTAAAACTGAGGTAACTAATTTGTTGAATGAATATTTAAGTTCAAATGTTTCAGGAGAAAATATAAATGTCTGCAGGAATAAAGGAATGAAAGAGTTACTTCCCACACCTGTGGTTAGAACAAAATGTAAATGCATGTCCGTGAGGACAGAGACATCTGCGTGAGACGGCGGTGAGCAGCGTGGATTAAGATCAAAAGGAATAACATATGTCCACCGAGGACTGCATGGAATATTCAGTCAGAGCTGGAAGTGCTCTGTCAGAGAGTGTTTCTGGGTCTCTTACCTCCAGGTCACTATCAGGGGGAGGGGAGGGGTTGTTTTTGCGGCCCCTGCCCCGAGACTTGGACCCCCCACTCCGGCAGGCTCGGTCATCGAGCTCTTTGATGGGCGTGGAAGGGCTCTGGACTGTATCAAAGTCCCCTAAGAGTGTGTATAAACACAGGCAGGGCATTTGAAACATTTTAAAATTTAGTAGTGATCAAATATCTGTCTAAAAACTGCACAAGCAATCACAAGCTACATTCGCCGCATTACAGCAACAGTCGTGATTGCGGTCTGAGCAGATCCCACAGGTGCTTAGAGCTGTATCCACTTCAGGAGGAGCAATAATTCAGGCTTTGTACAGTAATAAGCCGTCTTGTCAGGCTTAATAATTCAAGGTAATTGGCATGACAGATCAACTCAAACGCAAGCAAGAAATGTAAACAAAAGTCACAGCGGTGCTGTGACTGATTCATGATAACATGCACATGTACGGATTTACCAGAGGAGGGGGAAAGATGGAACGGCGCAATAAATTAGACGGGTGAGGTAATCTGATGCTCCTCGCAAAGATACTGTACATACAATATTCTGCAGGAGCATACAGGAGAGCGCATGTACACACACACACACACACACACACACACTCTCTCCTAATGCCATATGCTCCCAGCATCGCGTGGTAACTAGAACCAGACTCCGGGTTTCGCCTCTCATATTGTTATGTCTCAATCAGGGAGAAAGGGGAGAGAGGGGGCGGATAAAGACACAAACAGAACGTGAGTGACAAAAAAACAGATACCGACTATAACTCTGGGAGAAATTTAAAAAGAAAAAGCAAATGAGGAAAAAGCGAGAAAGGCAGCAAGAGGGAAAGTGCGAGTGACAGGAAGAATGATAAGCTCCTTTAATCAGGCTTCCTGAATTGGCGCCAAGGTAAACCTAAGAAAAACTTGGGGGAAAAAAAAAGACAGGAAAGTGGACGGTGAAGCCATATTTCTATATGCACGGGTACACTTCAGCTCTTATTTTCGGTTTTCCTCTTTTTTCGCTAACTGCTAAAGTGCAGCGACTTGCGCTAATCAAAGTTTCTGAGGTTTATGTAAACACTCGCTGATTCTCCAATTAGAGCGCAAGATGCCATGTAACGATGGCCACGGTGTAAAGTTACTTCCTGTACTTCATCAGGGCCCAAAGAGCGTTTTTTGAACCTGGTCACACAAAACTGTGGTATTCTCAGATATTGTATGAGATTAAGAACCCACAATCTGAAAAAAAAAAGAAGTAATTTATGAGGTTAGAGCTGAGCTGGAGTGTTGGTAATTCCTACAGTTTCCCTGTAAGCCGGGTTTTTAACACAAACCTGGGTGAAGCTCCGCAGCCTGGCCGGTCATGGCGGGGGCGGGGTCCTGCAGCTGGTAGGCCGCCGTGGAGCCCGTGCCGTCCACGTTGTTGGAGGTCATATATGGCCCGTAGGTGGAAGCGGAATAATACTGGGCATACTGGTTTTGGCCAAACGTATACGATGGATAATCCTGCGGAAAACGAGCAGAAGCAGTGACTTGATGAAACGAAGATGCTCTCAGAACAAACCACCGAGGACAGTTTTTTTTTTTAACAAACGTACCTCCACAGTTCTCTAATCTTTCATCCCCTCCATTCTGCATTTTATATCTCTGAAACAATTAAAGCCTTGTGCTGCTGCTTTTTACTGACCCGGCAGAGACGGGCGCTTTTATGGGTCTGCTCTCTAAACCTGTCACTACGTCCATCTCCAGGAGTCCTTATAAACCGCTGCATACCACATGAATGTACACACACACACACACACACACACACACGCACGGTTAGCGCGACACTTTCATTTTGGCTAAATTCATACCCACTTGCGTTTCCATTACACCGGATATCTTACATTTTCTTTGTGGAAACTTATTTCAACCAAACTAACTTAAAACTAACCTTAAACCAGACCTTCTTACTAAAAGTCATCACGCAACATGATTTTTGCTTCTTGTTGTCCCCACAGTTTGAACAGATTTATGTCCCTGGAACTCGGGGAATAGAAGTACACATGCACGCTCGCACGCGCACGTGCACACTTTCCCCTAATCCACCCACATGAGCCAAACCTTGACTTTCTTCCTGTAAACAGCCACATCTATCATAGAGCGACACTAAAATCCCCCTTTAAGCAGTTTACTACCACAATACAATTCATCATATAGACACAGGGAAATACTCAGAACAAAACGCTCTTTCACTGAGACTAATTAAGTGTTTCTCTCCCAAGTTCGTTTTTGTTTCTTTTCTGCAGTTCCAAGGTTGCAGTGAAACCATGTTTTATTTCTTAAAGCGCTCGTGAATGAGGGAAGCTGTGTGGGAGCGTGACGGCAAAATCATTTCTGGTCCCAAATACTGTTAAAGAAACGAAAAAGGTCTCTTTTTTTTTTCTTTAACTGAACCAAAAGTACAACGACTTCACTCTGTTGGTTCAATTCATTCTAACGAATTGCACTATTTTCTTGACCATCATGCGTTAACGCTCACTCCATCCAGAGGCAGACGCTTACCTGCTGTGTGGCAGTGTAGTTGGCGGGGTTGGACACTGAGTTATTGGTGGCATAGAGGCCTGAGGAAGGGGTGAAGCTTGAACCTGTGAGAGAAAAATAACTGGTTGAAAAAATTCACCCATTTTTATATGGTGCATGTGCAGTGCGCTAAGAGTATCAAGAGGTAACTTTGTTACCTGGCATCTGATAGGGTGAGTAGGCAGTCTGTCCAGGCTGCGGCGTGGTGAAGCCGGGGCTGTAGCTGAGCCCCGTCTGCAGGGGGGACTGGCTCTGGGCCAGGCCGCCCTCCGTCTTAATGCCTGGGAGCATCACACCGAGGTCTGGAGCACAGGAGGAAAAACAAAATAATAAACACATTTGCATACAGGCTAAGCATCACAGTGCAAAGACAGTTTATCTTCAAAAAGGAATTTTATTTTACTGAATAATACACACATTTTTTCAGTGTCTTTAATCAAATTTTTTTCCAAGTCAGCATTTTACTTGACAACACCTTAATTCTTTTCGGGTTCATTTTATTAAAACCTGTTTATCATTTTCCTGTCACTTTTTTTTATTAAGAAATGTAAAAAAAATAATAATGATTTTTTTTTTTTAAATTATTAATATTTCAATTTACAATCAATAGAATTGGAAATGTTAAATACTGCATATAGTATGACTTGCTAGCTGCTCAACTATGTTTGGAATTGCTTTAGTATTATGATGGCAATGCTTATAGAGGGCAGGCAGCTTTTTATTCTAATGTGCTTTCAACTTAAATGCCTAATCAAATGCAAAAAAAAGAGACTAAGCAAAAGAACTGACTGTTCAGCGTGCTGGAATGATGAAGCACTCTGTCTGATTTTCACTGATTTCCCAAATCCAACATGAATGGCAACACAATTAATACTCATCATAAATCTCTCATCATGTATTTCCTGACGAAGATCAAATTCACCGTTGTTAAAAACCAAAAAAGCAACTCCCGTCTTCAATTTTCCACACTTGTGTATTTACTTTGTGTATATTCGAGCCCACATGGGTGTGTGAGAGAGGACTGTGTGTTTTCAGTGTTTGTCCGGGTACCATAGGTGGAGAGTCCGTACGCCTGCCCCGTCTGGGAGTAGGCGGTGTACACGGTGGACTGCTGCATGCTGCTGAACTGAGGCTGCCCGGCGTACGCCGGCATGGGAGGAGCTGCCGGCGTGGAGAGGATGTGAGGGTAGGGCCTGAGGGAGCAGGTGGAGCGGACAGGTGAGGCAAAGCCTGGGAGAACCGGGAAACGGACGCAATAAACGCAGATAAAGTTAAATTAAGACTTACTTTGATGGGTAGAGGGGAGGAGAGTACTGGTGGGCCGAACGGGGGCTGTACCCGCTGCTGGTGATCACTGAAAACGGCAAAAATAATCAGACACAACAAGGCAGAGGCGGGTTACGGGTGGTGTCAGCCGAACGCCTCTGTTTTCTCTCTCATTCAGCGGAGGAGCACAATTCGAGGCCTCCGGCTTCTTGGGGCTCGAACGCTGTTCCAGTAAACATAATTTGAAGCATTTTGAATGGAAGGGAGCCAAGTTTTCCCTTCAGAGAGTACTGTAGTCCACGAAACCCTTAAAGCGGGCCTCACAGTAAAACACAATGTCTGTTTGTGGTCATTGAGATGTCAGAGCTCCGGCCTGACAAACACCCCGCTGCTTCCAAACACACTCTCTTGTTTTGCTTAATGGCTTAGAGTGTGTGTGTCGTATTGTGAAGGAGCCGGAGCTGCCTGTCAGTCTTACAAATAATAAAATAAAAGAAATAATAATGAAGCGAAACAAAGACAAGTGTAAAAAGCGTGCGTTACCTGAGCCTGCGTATGTGTCCAGCGCCGTGTCGCCCGTCGTAGTGACTGTTTCACTGTTGTTCATAGGCTCTGTTTTCACTTAAAGGAGAGGGGAGAGGATCGGCGTTAGGGTCAGTCGGGATAGGCATTTCGTCATACTCACACACACACACACACACACACCAAAAACAAAACTCACTGCATAAAAAAGCAGAAAACTACCATGCACTTCCTGCATGTGATCAACATGTTGTGTGCAGGGTTCCCATCTGAACACCGCCATGCCTTAAAGGCTTTGCTCCACTGTGGCCTTTTTATGTCATTTTTCTGAGGTCGGGAAAAGTACGAAAACCATAAAATGGAACAATTAAATCAAAATATACGATCGTGGAAGGGAATCCGTTGGCAGATTTCCCCTGATATTTACTGACTTCCCCCCCACCGAAAAGTCTGTGACTGGTGGGAACCCTGCAAATATATGTGAACTCCACACACGCTGTCAGAAAGTCACACAAGCAGAGAACACTTCACAGCAAATGAAAATCAATCAGAGCACTTATGGGAAGAAAATAAAATATCATCAACCAGCTAAAAGCTACACAAAGCCATCCCCTGTTGCATCGAATGGAAATGTTCTTTGAACTGTGGGTATTGGATTCACACACATGCACCTCTGTACCATAGTCCTTGGAGCCTTGGGCAGGGGGCGGGCTGCTGCAGCCCAGCAGCCAATCAGCCGTGTTTAGAACGGTCATGCTCTCACCTATAGGGGTGCAAGGTGGGAAGGTGGTGAGGATCCGAGGCACTGAGAGCCAGGCAGGTCTCAGATTTAAAGGGATTACGCGGCCGTTTTGAAAAGAAGTTGCTTTAAATCAGGGACGAACGTCGAGACAGTTCGTCGCTTACTTTTGCGTTTTATTTTCTGACCCGGTTTGTTACCACACATATCTGCCAAGCAACACCTTTGAATCTCAAAATGAGAACATCCGTGGCACGAAGCTGTCAAAGTCAATGTGTTATTTAACATTAGCTATTTCGGAAGCTTAGAAAGCTCGATGCACACGTTTCAGTTTTTACATACAGTTCATCCTCCATATCGAAAACAATGGAGACACACAGCCACACACACACTCACACTTATGGACAATGTGAGTTTAACTTAAAAGCATTAACAGCTCAGACTCTTTAAAATCATTTATCTTCCATTTTTTTAGGACGTCACATACTGTAATGTATCAATGATTTTTAGATTATATACGTCTTCAATCCGTCTTCTGCATAATGATCTGTTGTCACAGACTATAAAATGATCATTTGAAGACGGAATGGGACACACCCCATAAACACTTTAACCGATGCCACGCTGTTTCTTACTCACTTCTCTCCGGCCATAAAACCCATCACCAGCAAACCATTTGAGAAGTCCATTTAATTCAGGACAACTTCATTAATCCCTTCAGGGAGCCGTTCAGCCCGCTGGAGGAGCTGTAATGAAGACAAATGGATTGCTATGGAGATGGCCCCGGGGCCGCAGCGCTGGCTGATGTCAGGTGAGGGGAATGCTGGGTATGTAGTTTGTTTTGGCTGCGACTGTGTCGTCCTGGCTCTGTCTGCTCAAACCATTAACTGTGAGCTCATCAAAAAATGATTGAGTGCGCTCTAATATGGTCTGTGTTTGCTGTTAGTCCGCCCTGAGAAGGACTATTTCCTTTGACTGTGTGTCCATTGACACTTTAAGTTGACTAAAAATGCAGCATCTCACTTTTTCCATTACATTACTGTAAAAAAAAAAGAAGAAGAAGAAAGAAAGAAAGAAAGAAAGAAAAGTACTTTCCACTGGCTATTAAAAGAGCAACAGATCAAAGGACGGCGCTCAATAAAAGCTCTACATGAAGCACTGTTACATCAAACCAGCCTGTCACAACCGATTCCAGAGGACAGAGAACGAGTGAGGAGGAGGTGAAGGGTGGCGAGGGAGGGGGGAGAGAAGATGAAGTGGAAAGGCAAATGCAGACAGAGAGAGAGTGAGAGAAGAGAAGAAAGAAAAAGAGAGTGAGACAAAGCGGAGGAAAACAGAGAGAGAGAGAGAGAGAGAGGAGGGCAGGAAGGCGCTCGCTGGTGTTGACATCTGAGAGAGCAGTGATGCTTTAATGCTCTTGTAGAGGAAATAGTTTCCAGTGGGATTTTGGGCTTGTGCTTGAACATATATGTGCTTGAGCACACACGTGCATGCACACACACACACACACACGTGTTTGTGTGTGTGCATGTGTGTGTGTCTCTTCTCTGCAATAGTATTAAAAGACTGTAAACACTCGCGTGTCTCCTCACCTCCCGTGCCATTGGTGGTGATGGAGGGGCTGCCGAGGTTGCTCTTGTCCAGCTTCGAGCCTGTCGAATCTCCACCTCCCACGCGGTTATGAGGACTGGCTAGGTCCTGCATTTCCATAGACCTGACAGAAAAGGGAAGAAAAAGAAAAAGGGAAAGGAAGACGGGGGAGGAGACGAGATGAAGTGAAACTACCGAACGAGCCGCGGATCGGCAGAAATGTGCTCTCACAGCAGGAAACTCACCACCTCCATATATTACATTAAGATCCCACTCAAAACATTCAATGACATATCCACAGAGGAATCACAAACACACACACACACACACGCACACACACACACATTTGGAGTCGTAAACTTTATGCTTCTCAGCACCAGTTAGCTTACTTGAGCATGTGTTCGGAGGCGCTAGACGTTGTCCGTGAGCCTGCTGGCTTTTTTTATGGAGTGTGTGTGTGTGTGTGTGTGTGTGTGTGTGTGTGTGTGTGTGTGTGTGTGTGTGTGTGTAAACTTCTGGGCTCCAATACAAACCCGCAACCAGCCAGTATGCTTTAGTTTTACAATGTGTTCCACATGCATGACTGGGACCAAGCAGCACACAAGGTGGTAATGGTAAACTGGGAGTGTGTGTGTGTGTGTGTGTGTGTGTGTGTGTGTGTGTTTGTGTGGTTGGCTGGAAGTGGAAGTAAGTAAAACATGAACAGAATTAAGATGCCCTCTTTTGACTGAGATGAGACCGGCCTCTGGGGTAATCCTGTTTGTTTATTTGGGGAGACTTGTTAGTTGACACCATGGCAACAGCTGCTTTCTCCTTTTCACCCGCAGAATCATGGGAAGACGCGAAAGTGTTTGGACTGAAACGTCGAGCGTGCACGCCTGCGAGGAAACCAACATGAACCGCTCGCTGATGACTGTTGGTCACAGCTGCCTCAAAGCCGCAATATCTGACAAGTCTCTTGGTGGAAGACATAGTTTTAATGTTGAGTCAGCCCGAGCATGAACTGCACCCTGCGTGCATGTGTGTGTGTGTGTGCGTGCGCGCGTGTGTGCACCCTGAGTCATGCTGCCCGCAGGCTGCTCACACTTGTGCTCTTGTGTGAGACTTCAAAGCAAAAAAATGACAGAGATGGGAAGGGAAATCAAACAAATGCGGGCCTTGTGCACGCGCGTGTGTGTGTGTGTGTGTGTGTGCGTACATCTGCACAGCAGTTCTGGATGCAGGCCATCTCAATGCTATGGGCAGACGGCATTCCCACACATGACTGCAAACCCACAGTCAGACTGACAGGTATAAACATAAAGACGAGCAAAACGCTGCTGAAGAGTGAAAAGCAGCTCGGCTCGAAAATATAAACACTTACATAAACTCTTTTTTTTTTATTACCTTTATATACGAAGGGAAACTATAACCACTGTTTTAAATTCAACAATGCTTTTCCATATGTTATCAGGCTGTTTTCACATTAAGGCAGAAGAAAAACAACGGCTATACATGCGAGTTAAGATCTTATACAGATTAAAGGACTTTACAGCTTCCGCTCACTCCGTCCTCCTGTTTTCTCTCTCTTATGTGTATAAAACTCAACAACCATCCAGTTCTTTTGTCTTTCGACAGCAGGAAATGATTCTGTAACCCTCTGCGTTCTCTTTTTTTTTTTTCTTCTTCTCCTCTTTTCCCTCTGCTTCGCTCCTCTCGGGAGGTGATGGCAGGAGTTGGTGTTTCATAAACTCTTTTCTGGTTTTCACATCATGTCCGCTCATTGAAAAAATATGCTGCATATTACTGCGATGTCGGGTGCACACTGTGTCGTGTTAAATAAGCAGATTTAGGGCTGTAATTAAAAGCATTTTTACAAACTGAATAAGTCAGTAATTAATAGATTACACACACACACACACACACACACTCAGACGTACCTGGTGTCTGAAGGGTCTGGAACATGAGATTCACTGTGTGATTTCTTCACCTGAATGAGAGGAAAAGCAAATGTCAGAAACCAGGTTTCAGGATCCGGTGGTTAATGTGTCGTAAAACGACCCCATGAAACTTGTAACCATGAATCGGCCAGATTACATCAGCATCTCATAATTGTGCAACTTCCAAGAAATGAAAATAAAAGTCTTCCCTCGAGCGAGCAAGTCCCACATCTGATCTGACATTATTTATTTAACTTATCATTGTTTTGTGTTATTCCGAAAAGTCACAAAATGCAAAAAAATAAATCCAAATAAATCTCCATGACAGAAGTGATAACTGGCCTTTAAGTGGCAGATATTGACTTTCCCTTGTTCCCCCCGTGACCCACTTCCACGGTGAACTCAAAAACCCTTCTCAACCCTTTCAGAGTTGAAAGGTCGCGGCGGGGTCATGTCAGGTCACGGCTCATGGCTTGCTCTCCATGGCTGTACAGCGGGTCACTGCGGACACTCACTTGAACCTTGACTTTGGGCGGTGGCCAGGACATTTGTTCTTGTCAATCATGACTATTGGGGGCTTTTCACTTCATTACCGAAACAGGGGGGGGAAAAAAAAAAAAAAGAATAAAGAAAACACACATCGGCCTCAGTGCCTTTCCACCGCAGCCTGCACTCCTCACACACACACACAGGCAGGTTTTATGCTTGTGTGTGTGTGTGTGTGTGAGGGTATCCAAACCCCGACAGTGGACCAGTGGTTCTCTATTAAAATTCCACCCTCTTATTTGGAACAGGAACTAATTAGAACAGTAAATGCAGGGCGGAGCGAGGGCCAATGTGTACCAGCTGCCCCATAATCACCGTGTCAACACACCGCCGAGGCGGAGGGCACGCGCGGGGTGCCAAACACACACACACGTACATATGGAAATGCACTTGGAAAACCCACACGCAGATAGCTGAACCCGCCCAGGCAGCATATATTCAAGTCATTTGCACATTATCGCAATCACAGGTAAGTATACACAGAAAGTGCTGGACTCAGCAGTCACTGAACTCCAGGTATGTGGAAAGTAGGACGTGTGTGTGTGTGTGTGTGTGTGTGTGTGTGTGTGTGTGTGTGTGTAGAGGACTGTGGTGTGGTGTTATGGTTCTGATTAGAGGATCCTGCTGAGAGTGAATAAGAAGCAGCACTTAGCTGTTTAAGACAGGGTTCAAAGGTTAGCCGGTGCCCTCGTATGGATCACTTTACACACGCGCGCACTCACGCACGAGTCGCGCACACACACACGCACACATGCATGCACACACAAGCCACTTTTATGTCACGTTTCATGCTTTGCTGAAATTTAACAAGGCTGTCAGTCACGACATCAACAGCATGGCCGTGAGAAACGGCGGTCCACATGCAGCGCACACGCGGCGCTGCGTACGAGAGCGGGTGTAGACACTAACTGCACACACACACACACGCACACACACACACACGCATGCACACAAGTACAAATACACAAGCTGGGCCGTTTCTGCCTCAACATGATCTGTAAAAACACGAGCACACGCGGGCTTTGATCCCGAAAAGCTTTTATCATGGTGCTTCATCCATGCAGGCTTTTCCCTCGCTGCTGACCGCCGTCTGGGACTCTCACCCCGCAAAAACTTTTATCTTTCTCCATCAAAAATGTGTGTGTCATATTCAAAACAATCGTGTTTTATCATTCGGGCTTTTTTTTTTTTTCAAATCTAATCTTTATCTCAACAATTTAAAATAAAGGGAAAAACTGTTTTCTTCATTTTTTTTCTGCATGTTTCACAGTTTATTATTAGACACCATTTGCCAGACAACTTTATGGCGCTATTAAAGCCAGAAAAAAATGTCAGCATTGATAAAAATGTGCTCTAAAATGAGAAAGCCACAGGATTTTCCCTCTTCTTTGAGCATTTCCTCTCTTTATGTAGCCTGTGAAAGACATCTTCATTTTCTAAAAACATAACAAAGTACCACTTAGGTGGCCGAGATGCTTGAAAAAACCCATTTGTGTCACCTGAACCATTTCAAATAGGCGACCTTTGACCTGGTTGGCCTGGTGGCTGCTCTAGAAGACTACCTATCCAACATAGGGACTCCGTGACGCATAAATACAACTAATTAGCACCAAAGATGATGATTTATTTCAGTGATATTTATAAATTTGATTTATTTCATATTAATAAGACTGCAATTCAAAGTATATCTGTTAAAAAAAGGCTGTTTTGTTTTTTTTGGTGTTTGTTCCTCAGCTCCAAAACAAACCAAAAAACCAAAAAAAAGGCTTGTGATGAGCATTAATACTGTCTGAGTTATTGTTTCTGGCAAATTTTGAAAAGCCTGTGCAGGAGGAGAGGAGAGGGAATAGAAAGAAGAATAGCTCTATGTGTTTCTGGTAATAACCCAACCCATCTGCAGCGGGACATCCGATACCGTGCATAGAGTCGCACACATAGAAACACACAGACATACACAAATGGTGTAGGATGACTTTTTTGAAAAAAATGTGGTATATATTTGTTTCTGCTTGTTTGACAAAATATATTTTGTCAAAAATTCTCTTTTTTCAAGTTTCTTTGAATAGAAATTTTCAGATAAATTAAAAAAAAAAATCTTAATATTACAACAAAAACAATGAAAGATATTCTTACAAGATCCTGTGTAATAATAAAAACAGAACAATATCAGGTGACTCAAGAAAAAAGTTGTTGAACTGAAAACACAACGCAAAATATATTACTCGAGTGGAGCTGAATTAAAATGTAGTTTAAGCGTAAACTAAAGTAAAAAAGGATTCAAAAGCAAAACGATCAATTGCATTATTACAATGCATCAGTCTATTGTGTTGCTCAGTTCAGGTCCATTTAATAATATTAGAACTTTTATTCTAATACAATAATATGAATACGGGAGTGCACGTCATACAGTGTCAACATTTTTTTAACAGGATTTTTAAAAAAATCTATTTTCCTCACATTTTTCTGTCAGACTCACCTCAGGCTGTAATCAGTTCTGTTAGCAGTCCTATATTTCCACAAAGCGTTACAGAGCTTTACGATCCACCAGCTGCCCCGCCGCCGCTCGGCTCTACCTGCCTCCCACTCCGGGCTCCAGGTGACACCCTCTCTTGTTTTCCCTCTCAGAGGGGAGAAACGACTGTTTTTCTCTCCGTCACCCTGAACAGGCATGCAGCTGCTGGGGAAAAGGAGGCACTTTGTTTTTCGGCTCCGCTTTTCTCCTCCTCGTGGTCTCTGAGGTCAATCCATGCACAGCTCCTGTCTTCTCGGCTCCAGTAATGGGGAACATTTCACTCGTCCTGTTTCCCTCCTCCTCTGCCTCCTCCCCCTCTCTTTCTCCTCTCCTCCTCCTCCTCCTCCTCCTCCTCCTCCTCTCTCTCTTCCTCTCTCTCTCTCTCAGCTGTCACTCATTACAGACTCACTCAAGCTTAAATTTAAAGCTAGACAAGTTTTAAAAAGTCACAGATGTTGATTTTTCTTGTCAGTTCAACCCCAGCGCAGCCACAGAATCAACTACTCACAAACTTCTATCGTGTGTAAAGAAACACAAATTTTAAATGTTTGTTCTTAAAGTCAACAACATCTATGAATCAAATCTTGTTTAAAATGGCGAATTCTCTCCTGATGTGTCTGTGGTGTCAGTGTCCTGCTGTGCTGGCTGGACCATAAACTTCACACCATGGAGCTGACCCCCTCCACCTCACACACACACACACACACACACACACACACACACAGACACACACTTCCCAGTCTCACCCATACTGCACTGAGACTCCCATGTACACCTGAGCACACACACACACTAAGTCTGTGTTAAGTGGAACCATGTTACACATGTGTGTCGTACGCGAGGTGAAGCCTCGCTCTGGGAGTGAGGAGCATGAAGTGTCCCACTCCCGTGCACACACACACACACACACACACACACACACACACGCGCGCGCGCACACACACACGACGTAATCTCCCAGCTGCCTCGGTCTGAAGATGGCACTCTTTCCCTATGGTCATCCAGGTGTTATCAGACTAGGAACACACCCACACACACAATTGGAAACACACCTGGAGTCAAGCACTTCTTAACTTCTCTCATCAGGAAGCAGACTGTGACCAAAAACCCATAACATGGAAAGCAATCTACGAAAATAATCAGAGGTTATTAAATCAACATGAATCCACGTGACATGTTGCATCCTGACATGTATTCAGGAATAAAATAATTTCGGCGAGGTTAATGGTGATAAACGGGTGGTTAGAATGACCTCTTTACTCACTTCATCAGTGAAACTTATAATCGAATCATTTTTGGAAGTCGTCTCCTGATGAGAGAAGCATGGAGCCCTGGAGCTGCCATCGCTCATGTCAGCTCTTAAAAGGTCAAACAAACCTTGAAAACGGTACTTTCTCTTCCATTAGTCTCCCAACGTGCAGTTTGGAGACAGTATTTCTCTCTAGGAATGACAGTGAGGTTGAGATGATGAGTTTCTTCATTTTAAAACGTATTAAACCATTCAGAGCGCCATGTGAAAATAATCGCTGTTTTTGTGGATTTTTTTTCTCTCAGCATGGACAGTCTATATCAAATCTCCATGAAAATAATGCTAAGAGGCTTTTTGGATGACAAATAAGATTCTGTGGAGTTTTTTTTTTGCATCCAACAGCAAAACCAAGAAGCTTTTCTCTTTGTCTTGACTGTACAGCAGGATGACAGAGATTTGACAGGAGGACATCTGTCAGATCAGGGGACGGTGGATATCTGATGCACATCTGATTTCATTTCAAACATCCGACTGTTTGTTCACTTTAAAACTTCATGTCTATTACATTATAATTTGCCAGTCAAAGTCATTAAATGAACTGATCGCTGATACTTCTTGCTCAGCTTGGCTCTGACGGCGTCCTTTAGCTGCACTTTTTTTAAAACAAATGTCGACCTGACATTTAATGTGATGAATAAAAAGTTATACTGAAGTGCATGATGTTGATATCCGTGCGCTGTGTGATGGAAACAGTCTCAGACAATAAGGCTGCATCTGACTGGATAGAATATTGTGTGTTGACATGCACATACATCACAATCAGAGTCTGTCTTTTGCCATAAGTGCATGCACATGTGTCTTTACTACATTTTACAGTCACAATAAAAATAACATTGAGTATGAGATCAACAGATAATAATTTAATAGAAGCATTATTGCTTTATAATCTATTTATATGATTTGTTGGTGTATCTGCACAGCCCATCCATTAGAGGTTAGACAGTGTCTAAAAACACAACTGGCTTATGAATCCAGAAATATCTTCCTGGTTAGATCCTGGCATAAGCTGTATTAAACTCTGTATTGTGATCAGGCAACGAGACCAAAAGCATTTTAAACGTTAATGCACGTATACATGGCTGCAGAAAATAGCTGGGGCGAAGCGACAAATGCACACAGGCCTGGAGACCGATTTGGAACTGGGACACCGTCTCCAACTGTGCGCCGACCACCGCTCGCTCGGTCGCCGGCGCGACAGCACGCGGCCCCCCGTCCCACGACTTTTATCCCCGACGCCAATAAACACCCTGATTGATGGACTGTCTGCGGACCCGTGCGCACACACCGGGGCAAATGTCTGCCGAGAGCACGTTACACGCAGATGCCGACATGCGCCGGTGCGTCCGTGCGCTGGACGTCTGAGAGTCCGTGTGGAGGACTGGCTGTCAGAACAGATTAGGGTGTTGCCGAAGTGCTTGACAACTCAAGCACTTTATTATTAGCCAGGCAAGACCCCATCGGGAGGGGGTCGTCCAAAAACATCCCCGCTGAAATATTTTCACAGCAAGCGGAGAGGGGAGCAGGGGAGGCGTCCCAAAACACGGCCGGCGAAATGCACACACACACAAAAAAAAAAAAAGACAGAAGAACAAAAACAAAAAGAAAAAAAACACAAAGCGATAGTGTGGCATGTGGACAGCAGAGCGGTGAGGTGAGCAGAGGAAGACGACTGGCGCAGCGAAACATCGGGACTCAGCTTTGGTTTTTGTTGACTTTAGAAGTGTTTCTGAAGTGTCTGACAAAAGTGTCTCCCTCCCTTTAGGAGGCCCATGAGAGTGAACGTTTTCCTTCAAGTGGAACAACAGCAGTTCATCTTTCCTTCACACAGAGACTGTAAAACACTCTCTGCTCCTGCAGCAGCAGCTGAGTTTATGTGCATAACATTTATTATTTCACATCCAATTGGTATTTTATTTGCTAGAGGGATGGAGAGTCTAAAACAATTGTATGCAACAAATGAGGACATTCATGAGCAGAAACTTGTTTTCCTTCAGTTTCATTACTGTTTTTCCACGATCACCACTGTGAATGTATAGAATGAAGACGTCGCATCAGATGTATTTTATTTGTGCATACTTCCAGATAAGTTTCCACCACTCAGAGAGAGAGAGAAAGCGTTGCATTGCACAGAAACAGGCACGCACCTGTGCAACGTGATCGTCCAGCCATCCCTGTTTCTGACTCTGGCTGGTGTGTCGACCACAAAACACTCCCGTGAAGGATGTTCCTCACCGCACAAACACAAGCTCCATCTCCGTCTATCCTTCACAGTCCCTCTCCTATGCATTCACACACACACACGCACGCACGCGCACACACACACACACACACACGCAGTCTTACCCGTTTACCTGTCCCCTGCTCAAAGCTCTCTGCTCTCCCCATTTGTATGAGTGGTTATCGGCGTGGTAACTCTATCCCCTTCCTTTCATGTAAAATACATTGTGCCGAGCCTCCACCCTCAAACCCTCCCTCTCTCACTCCTCCTCCACCCCCCCTCCGGTTCCCCCAGCCCGGGGAGGTGTAAATCTATCCCTCTCTTTATGCCTCCAAAAATGCCCCTTTTTCAGGTGTAGTAGGAAGCTATAAAAGAAAAAAAAAAAAAAAAAAAAGAAAAAGGGGGGGTGAGAGAGTGAAAAGAAAGAACAGGGTGAGTCTGTGGAGCAGGGAAAAGGAGGAGGAGGTGTTTGGGTGAAATAGGTACTCTCCGAAAACATCTCTTGCTCTCGGTCTTTCTCTTTGCCTCGCCGCGCTCGCAGGAATCGAGAACAGAATCTACCTATAAAATTCACAACTTCAGGGCCACAATTTCTGCACATTAAAAGCTGCTTTTAAAAAACACTACAACACATTACATTTTATACAATCAGATTAAAACAAAGACTCATTTAGACACTTCGGCTCTCATGCTTCCAGTGTTATTGGTGGTTTTGGCGATTTCTAATAAAGTTGAACAAGTAAATAGTTTATTACCATAAACACAAGTAAACAAGGTGCAGTAATTGGCCGGTCTATAAACAGAAAATTACAACCAGGAGAGATAGAAATGCAGAGACTGTGGAGGAAACAGTAAAATGTGTCACCCTGTTTTAATTAAATAGTTTTTTTTTGGACGGTCACTCGTATATCCTGCTGTTGAATATTTCCCTTACAGTCGCCATTGTTCCTTCCTGACTTTAGTGTCTCAGAGATTATTTTTGTTTCATCAACTTGTAGTGGATCCACGTGTGAAGAGGGGAGGAAGAGCAGCGGAGGAGAACAGGCTCCTCTTCATCCCGCCGGCCGGCTGCACCGGTGGTCTTCATATCTGCTCTTTAAATTGGCTCCTCATTGTCTCAGGGAGGGAGCGGATCACAGACACGATTTAATGCAGCTTTACTCGATGGAGACAAATGAAAAGTCATTGATGGATATGTGTGTGTGTGTGTGTGTGTGTGTGTGTGTGTGTGTGTGTGTGTGTGTGTGTGTGGCTGTTAATTGCACGTTTGGCCTCGGCTGCCCCTGCTCAGCTAATCTGATGAGAGTGATTAAAAAAACAACTGGTAGAAACCCAAACCAGCCCACGGCTGACCGGTCACACCCACACACACACACGCACACATGCACAGAGACGCACGCACACACACCCTCAGTCGAACAAAAACAAACTGAAGATCGTACAATTACCCAAGAAGCTTCTGCATGTAGAGAACATTCAAAGAGAACTGTGTGGATAAGTGGAAAACAATCTACAGATTAAACATTTCCAAATCATCCTCCACAACATTTTAAAAACAAAATGATTAATTAAGTAAAAATCAGCCGTCATAAATAACTAATACGGGTGAGTCACGGCGTGAGTCACTCAGTGCCTTCCAGATAGCTGTGAGCCACCAGGTCAGTCTTCCAGGTAGAGGCGACAATGTGGGATATAATATTACACCTTCGTCCTCAAATAAACATAAATGCATTGGTTCATATGCGGGTAAATCACCATCTGCCTCTAGGCTTTTAGGAAATAGCAGTTCAATTGTCATTATTAAGATAACATTAACTTCAATAGATTTATGGGATTTTATACAAGAGGAATTAAAATGTGTAAAGCCTTTATATAGGCTTGCAAAGTAAAATCCATTGAAATGCATGAACTTGATTAAGTGAGTGGACTGAAGCAGTAAGAGCTTCTCTCTGGCTCTGAGTGACCCGAGGAAACACAACACCATCCTGCTGTAACCCCCCCCACCCTCCTCCCCCCCGCCTCAGCCAGCCGACCGCAGCCGCAGCACCCCCTGTCTGGTCCCCGTACCGCAGCCTTCCCCTTCCGAATCCGGCAGCCTCCCCGAAGCACCTTCACATCCCATCGTCAAGCCCAATCAATGAGAAGTGTGTGTGTGTGTGTGTGTGTGTGTGTGTGTGTGTGTGTGTGTGTGTGTGTGTGTCTGGAAAGAGGTCGAGTAAGAAGAACTCAAGAGTGAAAAAGTGCACATGCAAAGAGTCTAATGCTCAAAGAGCCTGAATGTCCACAGTGGTCAGACCTGGTGAGTGTGTGTGTGTGTCTGTAAGGGTGTGTGTGTGTGTGTGTGTGTGTGTGAGTGTAGGTGCGTGTCTGTGGCAGCAGCAGCATCAATAATTAAAGCTAATCTCATTAGGCCTCAGATCCCTTTCAGACGCTTTTAATTAAATGATGAATGGCCTCCCAGCTGCCTGTTAAATAATGCTGCTGGTGACGTCACGCTGCGTGTGCGTGCGAGAGGGACGACATAAGGTAGATATCCTCAAAAAAAAAAACACACACAAGGAGAAACATTCGGCAGATAGAAAGGTAAGGACACACACACACACACACGCACCATCTGCTCTCAGATTCAATATGCAGCTGATTATCAGGAGTTACGGCCGCCCCGCGCACCAAGGAGAGCGAACAGGAGTTGGATGTCTCAGAAGTCACAAGCTGTTCCATCATACCAGGCCTCGAAACACCTCATATCGTCTTCCTAATAAAATCACGCACCAAACCATATGTCAGTACAGAAAGAAAGCAGACTGAGGAGGGAAGAAAAAAAAAGAGAAAAGGACGCAAGTGTGACCAAATAAAAGAAGAGGAGGGAGTCCAGAAGTTTGGAGAAAGGTGAAGATGGAGGAGCGAAGTGAAGGAGAAGGCAGAGAGAGTCAGAGAACGGGAGCAGAGGACAGGTAACGGTGTCAAAGCGCCCCGGGCTGCAGACAGCGCGGACGCGGCTATGAGAACACCCATAATCCCTCCTGCTCTCGTTATCCTCCCCTCCATCGCCCCGCCGCCCTCCCCGGACTCCCCACCCTCCGCCCTCGCTCTCGGGCTGGCTCTGTATCGGATTGCCGGCCTCACAATGGGCCCTGAATCATCACTCTGGCGAGAGAGACGCGGGGAGAGACGCAGAGGCGGGCAGGCCGGCGGGGAGACGAGACAAAAAGAATCAAGGACATCGGCGCTGCGGAGATGCAATTCCAGCTACGTTAGGCGGACAAACAGAATCTGTTGGCACGACTCACATCAAACTAAACTCATGGTTACAACTGCTTTGCTACAGGCTGACCCACTTGTGTTTTGAGTCAAACCAAGGCTCAATAATTTGTCTGATAACTTCAGAAACTCTGAGTTATTAACATCCTGTAGGAACGGTTCGGTACAGCATACGGAGGAAATGCTTCACAGAAAGAAGCTTCAATCCCGCTGTGCAAAAAAACCCTCCATAAGAGCCAAAAAACTGCTAAACATATCAGAGACAGTTAAACACCTAATAAAAGGGGAAGCGATGGTGCAGAAAAGGAAAATGTGGTTTTGAGGAGCAGCAAGGAGCGATGCTCGGTAGTCCTGGAAACATTTCGTTCTGCCAGTCGGCGTGGCGTTTGATCGTCAGCCGCGGCACAAGTAGGTGCGAACGTGCACCGAGCCGCGATGTATCGATTTACTTCTGGCCTTTCAAAGAACAGTTGAATAAATGTCGACACCTTGCTGAGGTGGAACATTCACGGGAAGCTGCCGCTTCAACTTTATGGCATTTTACAGCATTTTTCCATATTTTCATACAATATTCTCAATTTACCCTTCCTTTAACTGATCTGGGACCAAAATATAAAGAAAAAAGGAGAAAATTAAGTAAGTAAATTGTATCCAGATTAAAAAAAATGAATGTTTGGAATACATTTTAGTTGCTGGTACAGTAAGTAAAGAAAAAAACCGTAAAGTAAGAGTATATTTGCTGGAGATTGTAGCTGCCTGAAGATTTTTTTTTTTTTTTTTACTACTAACCCAATTTCTTAACCCTAAATATTTCCTCATTTCTCCAACGAAACTTTGTTTTCAAACAGATGCGTACGCAATGAATTTAGTTTAATATTGTGACAGAAAAGAGGAACCCATTAAAGCGTTTGAAAGATGGTGCGATAATGGAAATAATCATTAGTTAGCATTAGTTAAGTCAGCACAGAGACCCGGGTCACAACCCATCTGGCCTCGGCGACCCCCCCTGCTCCCTCCCCCGATTCTCTGCTGCAGAGAGAGAGAGAGAGCGAGAGAGAGAGAAATCCAATCTCCCAGCAGAGCAGCAGAGGAAGTTCTCGCGGCGGGCAGGGAAGGCAGGTTCCTCCGTAACCAAAGCACAATTGTTGCAATTTCATTTCCTTCCCAGTGAAATGAGGAAACGTGCTCCTTTTTTTGTAACCAATGGCAGACGAGCACTTGCCAGGAAGACAGGGCCGAACAAGACGTGGGCTGTGCTGCCATAAAAGCTGCTGAGAACAAAGAAAGAAGCATTTTTACTACTTTATTAGAGACTTCTGTTTGTGTGTAATGGAGACTTTTTATTCATCTTCACTAAAGCAAATCCCAAGAAATTGAATTCCGCACCGATCCCGGTGTGGTTTCCTCAAGAATCGGCTTTATTACAAAAGCTTTTATGACATTAAAAATGTTCGGCGCAGAGAAGCGTAACATCTGGCAATAATGCGATTTTCTTGAAAACTCTTTGAGTAATCAATAAAACTGAGAATCTTGGCGAGATGAACGGGGGTCCTGATTGACCTCCATTAAACATCACGGCCACATTATGAGACAGCCTCCACTCAGATGACCTCAGCCATCCCACACCACACAGACTATATGCGTATAACAGAGAGAAACACCTACACACACACACACGCACACACAGCAGACACTAAAGCGCACATATCATGCGGTTTCCTGTCTGCTGTGTTCCTGCAGAAAGCCCACGCCGCTCGCTCGCTCTGGAGATGGATTCTCCAGTCTGTTTGGGGGGGTTCGACGCTGTCAGGCGCTGTGCGACTGGCTCGCAGGCCGTCTGTGACCCCCTGACCCCACACCTAGCCGTCTTTCCTCCGCCAGGCCAGACTCTCACTCGGCCCTCTTATAGGAGTTATAAATTATCTGAGCCGAGGCAGGAGCCCAATGGGTTTCGGTGGAAGACAGATGTTTTGGTTGTTTCACGCATCTTAAATAAAAGCGGCGTCAAAACAAAGAGGCTCTATAAGCTGCTTCGGTTCATTTTTGGAGAACAGATTCCACTGGAGAGATCATAAAGCTACACTTAATTTTGTTTCAGTTTAATGGTTTAGTCCAACAAAAAGCCAAAACACACCACAATATTTCAAACGGGAGAACAGGGGTGGATCAAGAGAAAGTTCAGCAGAGGAACTGAACTTGGGGAGCTTTAAAGAGACAGAAAAGAAGAATGCCAACAACATATATCTACGACTTCGAAGTGAAAATAAGCTTGTTTATGTTGGTTCATTGAAATGTTTTATTTTGTAAGGTTGGTGCCCGTGACTTCTCTCAGTTTCCACAGCAGACATTTTGTCGCAGTTGCATTGTTTTCTTCCACATTTCAACCTTCTGTGCATTTAGAAAGCTATTCTACAGAATCATAAGTGAATCAAGTGGCGCAAACAAAGTGGAATCTGATTATTTATTATGTCTTTCACTGTGAAAACTGTATTCAGTTTCATAACTTGCAAATTCACCATCAAAATACTATATTGGTAACTGATAGACCAGACTGTGAAGAGGACAGAAGATGACAATAATCCATTCCCAGAGTTTCTTGTTCAGGAATGTCCTTCCAATAAAGACAGGATGGCGGGATTCTAACTTTGCATGTAATCTTACAACAGATGATCCTATAATACCTTGTGACTGCAGCATGGGTCTCCTCCGCTCCGCTTTCTGTCTCTGCTGGACTGATCTGGTTTTTAATATTGGTGGCAAAAGTCCACTGATTCTACTTCACTGCTGTAATAAAAGGCTAGATAGATAGATAGATAGATAGATAGATAGATAGATAGATAGATAGATAGATAGATAGATGCTTTCTGCAACACTCAGGCTGTCAACTAAACATAAATCTTACAAGAATCAATGTACACTAAGCTGAAATTGAAGCGCGCCTCAGTGCCACAGCCAGGATGCCAGCCTAGTCGAGGGATGCCAGGAGGGGTAGCTATTACACTCTACACCCCTGTGATCCGTCCACATGCCTTGTTGCCGGGCAGATTTCGAAACGACCATCCATGACGCCAGTGCAATCTTAGTGATCAGGGTTGGGCCGCGCCGGTATTAAGCTACCGCTGCCGCATGTAAGTTTGTGTGAATGTGTCTGTATGGGGTTGTAGGGGTGAAAGAGGGGTGCAACCCGACCCTTTTCCACTTCTTACTTGGTCTCTGGCCGTCCCTCCGTCTTTCTATCACACGGGCTGGGACAGCTGCCATACGAGGGGCCTCTCCCAGCGCAACAGCGGAAAAGGCTACGGCTACGAGAACCGTTCTCTCGCTCTTTTTTGATCCCATTCCCCCTCCTCCTCTTCCAGCTCGCTTGCTTTTTTTTCTTCAGGTGTCCATACATTTAGATCCTGTGAGGCTCCCTGGGGTCAACAAACACCACTGACCCCTCCTCCCCCCCACCCATCTCTTCACTACAGGTATCAGGATGTGGAGTTTTTACATTTATGTAAGTATAAAAAAAAGAAAACACACACAAGTCTGGCATTATTAAATATAAGTGTGATAGCCATACATAGGACTGAAGTAAATGTATCTAAAAACATCCGAACCGCACAGCATCAGTTGACCTTTCAGTGTCGTCTCAAAAAAAGAAAAATATAAACAAAACAATCTGTTATCACCTTTTCTCCGGAGCTGAACAAGCATGCGACAACAGGTGGAATGAGACACTTAAACAGGCTAAAAGTAGCATTACCAGGCTAACCACTGCTGGCGCAGCCTCAGGGCTCCTTCCAGCGCTCCCCGCGGACCCCAGACGGCAGGCCGGCCCTCAGCAGGCGGGCGGCCAGCGAGGACGCCTGACTGGGACCCAGATGACGTGCGATGGATGTGGTGGGAAGAGGGTGGGGCGGAGGATGTGAGGGACGGGGTACTTTAAAGGGTAGAGGGAAGGAGTGGGGGTGTCAGGTGTCGGCAGACAACTCCACGAAACCTTGTGTGTGGGTTCGGGGCTGTTTTGTAAGCCACCGGAGACACGCCTATTTCAGCGAGCAAAGAGTTAGCCACTTCCAGTTTAAACATTGAACAAGAGGAAGACATCGCCAGAAAATTAATTACAAGTGTAGAATGAGTAGAATGAGCTGGCATATTAAATACCTGAAGTTTGAATTGAAATTATGAGAGGTAAAGGCTAATAATAATAACTATGACGAAGTTTTTAAAGGCAAATTAGTGAAGTGGTTGAGTGTGTAAAGCTGTTATACTCCAGATATCATCAGGGTCTATTTTAAGACCGAAAAACCCTTTGGACAGTTGTCATTTCGTGGTTTTCTCCAGCTCATTTTATAAATATCTTTGGTTTGGTGCCTCCTGTTGAGCGTTAACAAGGCGTGTCAATACAGGACTGGAGTAAGAAATACATTTATCTCTCTGTCAGTTTAATACAATGCGATCAACACTGGACGATTCACCTCTGAAAGTGATTCATTATCACTGAGTGAGGGAAGGATTTAAGCTTTGTACTGTACTTTCTACAAAAAAATCAAAAACACCATAACCCCAGTATCAGCTTGACAGAGCAACATGGCCGTAGCAAGGCCAGTGTTTGGACCAAACACTTCAGAAGACACAAATCTCAGGCCTATAAACCGATCTGTATGATTAAAATCTCTGTCCTTTTCTCCCAGATCCTGTTTCCAAGCTGAACAATTAATCAATGTCTTTGAGCAGGAGCTCAAATTCACATTATAAATGATATCACCGGCCTATTTAAAGAAGGTGAAGTAATTGTGGAATATGGACATCAATATTTGATATCTGGATCGCAGTGGGACAAGATGGATGCACCTTCCTTACTTCTTTATCTTTTTGTGTGTGTGTGTGTGTGTTTGTTAAGTGCGCGCACTGTATCTGTGAGTGGCGTGTACTCTGCCGGGGTCAGTGTGTAACCCGACCCACAGCAAGTCTGACAGAGCAACACAAAAAGTAGGGGAAAAACAACATACTTCATAGGCCCTGTCCCACTTTGCGCTATTATTACTGTTGAGGCTGGCAGGTCAGAGAGAGAGAGAGAGGGCGAGAGAGAGAGAACAAGGCTTGATGGAGAAGGAGGAGGAGGAGGAGGAGAAGATGAAATTACACCTGTTCTGGTGGCTGACTAACGACTTTGAAATGCGAGTGGGCCTCGTTCGCCGCCAAAATCATTTTCCCAACAATACAGGCCTGATCTTTAAACAAGCAGAACTGGGACGCTGCGCTGACGTGACGCGGAGGTGGCCTGCAGCGCCGCCCGAGACCCCGGCAAACCCCACGCTCAGTGTGTGTGTGTGTGTGTGTGTCTTTATGTGTATGCATGCGCGCGTGTGTGTGCGACCTAAAGACGGATTGCAGCTGAATTTTCTTGTATCACATACACAGTGTGCAACACATACACACTCACACACACACACACTTTTGAAATCCTCTGTCCAGCATTGTTTCGACTAAAGTGTCGCTCATTCTGACTGCTGCCATATGGTGACTGTACACTCGCTGACCCACATCTGCTGTGCGTTAGCGCACACACACAAACACGTATCTCTAATGCACCCATACCTCACACTTGTGTGGCCAATGCAAGGTAGACTTACTCACACACACACAGTCTCTCACACACACACACACACATGCACACACAGTTGCATACATACAGTAGCCTTTAACTCACCATCTGTTCGTTGAGGTCCTGTGAGGCCTCCATCGCTTCTCTGGCTGTGATGCGCCACACACACTTCAGAGACAACAAGGAGGAAACGAATCATGTTATTAATATACACACATATTTGAGTCTGTCAATAAACTATTCTTTGACTGTGGCTGATTTATGCCGCTGGCCCCCTGTGAACTTTAACCAGATCTTTGTGTTTTTTGCTTCATTTTCTCGTCACCATTGTGACAGCAACCGCTAAACCGTCCCGCGTTCGTCTATTCTCCGCGTGTTGGTGAGACCTCCTGTCAGTGTGTTTATGTGTGAGCAACAAGAGAACGGAGGAGGGAAGCGGCAGTGTTAACTTCGGCATATCATCTTCAGCTGAGGGTGAAGTGGAGAGATAATTGCAGAAGTAAATATCAACAATGAAAAAGGAGAAGCGTAAAGGATCCGGCCGCTTGGCTGCCTCCGGACCACAGACACAGTGGCTGGCGAGCGCACCAAGACAGTGACTGACCCTGTTAATACGAGACAGGAGACAGGTTGGCGCAGGAGTTCGGGAGCGACGGGGGAGGCCGAGCCGATTGTCTAAAAAAATTCAAGACGTCGCCGTCGCCAAAGACAGAGGCAGAAACTGCATTCCGCTATCGTCTTTTTTGTCGTTGCTGTCACACGGGGAGTGACGGCAACGACAAAAGGCTGGCAGTAAACAATGGGAAAACAATGCCGTCGTGCCCGGTGAACGGCACAAAATGGCTCCTCCACGCTATATTGTGCAAAGGGTGGCAGAAAAGTTTGACAACCGAACAAAGGAAAAGGAGGCTCAGACGAGAACTGGCACAAGAACACAATGGTCTCTCCCTGTCGTGAGATCTGCAGATCCCAGCAGTGAAGTGGCCCTAAACTGTGTCGATGATGAATTATTATTTCATATTTTGCATGAATTTGTTATATTTCCGCTCAGCTGAAGTAAACATGTTTGTCTGCGCCGAGCATGTCGAGCCAGGCTGCGAACGGCTGCCATCGCTGCACAGTGTAAACATGTGCAGGTAAACAGACGTATCGGAGTGTGTGCATGTACGGTATGTGCAATGAACTGACACAAAGGAGTCATTTAACAGAGCGGCGGACAGCCACCGGGATCATGAACGCCATCTGAAAATACGCTTGGCTCAAAAACGCGGTCTTTAATAGAGATCAGCGATGAATTAAACCATTGTCTGCCTTTTTTTTTTTTCAATTTGTAGACAGCATACCCGTGTGTGTATGTGTGTGTGTGTGTTTTCTGGCTCGATCCTTTAAACTAACTGGCATCCTTTTAATTTTTCATAGCGCTCAGCTCCTCCTCGCCTGAAACCGAAGACAATAATGCGTCTCTCAGGTGAATTGATTTGTGCCCAAACCTCCCTCACCGCCCTCCTCCCATCCCCTCCTTCACCCACCTCTCTCTCTCTCTCTCTCTCTCTCTCTCTCTCTCTCTCTCTCTCACCTTTGTGGAGGACATGATCACCCTATGTTGCAGAATTTTACTTGTTTCTCCATAATTTAGCCTTATCAGTAAAAAACTAACTTTTTTTTTGTGTTGATTAACTTGATGTCAATATTATATTACTTTTCTCAGATATGGCACTTTTCAAACATTAAAAAGCAGATTAGTTACTCATATGAAGCTTCAAAAATTTACACTCAAAGCCTAAACGTATTCTCGTTTAAAAAGGACTGAACTGGAGGGCCTGTATCTGTGCAGTGTCCCACCACACGGCCCTGAAACCACCCAGAAGTTACCTGACACTGAACAGGGAATCGATAAGGCCTGCCATTTCCTTCTGCTGTCCCCGAAGAGAGAATTATATTTCTCAGCATGGCTATTGACAGCGACATAAGAAACACATATGGGACGGCGGAGGAGGATTAGGAGGAGGAGTGCACGGCCGCGCTGCGGTAATTTCACGCCGTGCAAACCGAAGAGGGAAAGAGTGTTGGACAAACCGCAGACTGGAGAAGCCAAAGGGAAAAATCACACAGCTTATTAAATCCGACTCAAATCCCACCGACTGAAAAAAAAAGAAGAAAAAAAACAGTTTTACGCAGCAACTGTTGGGAAGAACTGCGACTGAAACGCAGCCTCGTTTTGTCTTGTATATATGCAAAAGTGACATTAATACGGCCACGCGCACGCACACACGCGCAACCTATTTTTGCTGTACGCATAACTTCACAGTATTGCGTAATCCGTTTTGCGGCGTGCGCATTTACGCACATATTTCGGGAACACGTAAACATATTAATTAAAATGTATATTTTAGATGGGGAAAATAGACAATTAGCAGACCATTTTTTTGAATTTATTATTATTATTATTATTATTATTATTATTATTATTATTATTATTGACGCATCAAGATAAAAAAAAATGCGTCAGGCCTTTTGCAGTCCGGACGCTTCACAAGTGGTTTAAATTAAATACTGAATTACTCTTGTATAAAACAAATTATTGGGTTGAAAACACCTGTCATGAAACAAATCGTCCAGTAATATTGATTTAAAATGAAAACGCATCTATTTAATCCGTAATTAAAATTGATTTGTTTCCCCCCTGCTTTCTGTGTCGCTCCATAATTTCTAGAAACCTTCCACCAAATATGTCTCATCCACATTTTGCGCATAGGTGCGTGTTGGTTAAGTGTGAGCTCTTAATGGGAAATATAATCTGTGTGGATTACGGCGCAGGAGGTCCTATCAGATTTTGAGTCGGTGTGTAACTTGTCATGTTGTTAGGGGCAGGCCAATAGCCAGGGGCCATTCAAGCCCTGAGAGCCCGGCCGTGGTGTAAGATTCCCATTTCCTACATATCAAATATAAACACAAACTCCACGTGGGATGAGAGGAGAGATGTGAGAAAAACCGTGGACACGCGCGAGGAAGGGGACTGAGCTCAGACTGAAGCCCCTCCGTGAGGACGGTGAGGCGAAAGATGTGGGGAAAGACACAGGCCAGCAGCGAAGCATCTCCACATTAAAGGGAGAAAAGTGTGAAGAAACACGAGATGTGACATCTTCTTAATTTGATAATTTAAAATAAGGGATAAAAAAAAATATTTGATATGAATTCCCGTCAATTTGATTACAGTTTGTTAAAAATAAAAACAAATACAATTGGACGTCACTCTATATGATGATGAAAAAGCGTAAAGTCACTCCGAAATTCATCCCTCTTATTTATCAATGACCAAGTATTTATATTCCAACAATTTACTTCACACGTTCAGTGTGAAAATATTAAAACGTGAAAAAATTAACTTGATAATTCATTTGAACTAAAATAAACGTATTATTTTCATAACTTTGTGCAATTTAGTCAAAGTTGTAATCTGTGCCAGTTCTCACTGAGCGGGGAAAAAGATGAAGAAAAAAAAAAGTAACAACAGATAAATCAAGACCAACCTGAGTCCAAATTACTGTGGCTCGCGACAGTCCGCAGCTCCCTGATCTCTCCTCAGTCGCTGGAAGCGCTCATGCCGGGACGGAGCGGAGTGGAGCGGTCGCTGCACAGCTCTCCCTGCCGTCTGCAGGCTGTCACTGACCGGAGCGCAGCGCCTCAGCCGCTGCCGGCCATCATGGCCACCGCCGGTCCCGCAACAAGTCGCTCAGGGCTGCACTGAACGCACGGACCGGAGCCTAGCGCGCGTCCCGGGGGTCGGGCTCGGTGACGGGGCCCTTCGCCTCCGCGGGAAACAACATTATTTTCAGTGCGCGTCCAAGTTTGAGCCGCGCGGAGACCTGAGACGCGACTGGGCGCGTGCCGCTGCGCATGCGTCCAGCTGCCATGCGGACTCTGCTGGGCAAGTCTCCAAAGGAGTAATGGGGTTCAGAGGGGGAGGGGGGCACGGGGGTTACCAGGATGACTTCTTATTAATAGTTTGGCCCAAATGACGTGCTCGCAGTTTTATATATCCCAACTGAGCAAAAACAACACGAGCCCTCTGCACACTATCTATCTATCTATCTATCTATCTATCTGTCTGTCCATCTATCTATCTATCTATCTATCTATCTATCTATCTATCTATCTATCTATCTATCTATCTATCTATCTATCTATCTATCTATCTATCTATCTAATCTATTCAACTTTGTTCATTGTTAAGTTGTGAAGCAGGTGCAAATATCACACACGTTCTGGTTTTGTCAAGACTAAAATATTTGATTTTTATTCCAAGGCCTCTAAAAGAGTTTTTCAACCAGATGCGGAGCAGTCTTAGGCTGCTCCCAGTGAACTGATCATCTCCCAGAGGCCACTGGTGCTGGGCCTGATAATCATAAAGAGACTCATTGGAGGGAATGGAGATCTGCCTCAGCCCCATCTTTTGAAAAATGGATGGTGGAAATGTTGCCAGGCATCAGGATGGAAGGACTGCAGTTTGAAAAGACTGGCTCTATAGGAAAGTTTCTTGCAAGCAGAGCTGTTCCTCACCTTGAAAGAAGAGATTCACCATCATTTCCGTAACTCAATTCTGCATTTTTCACATGTCTGAGTCTGTTATTTGTTCACTTCATGCTTTGATGTTAACAAATTACAAAGTATTGAAAAGAAGGGAGTTTTTCTTTTCCATGGTTAGGTTTTTCTCAACAGAAGTACCTTGAGATGTTGTGAATTGAATTGAATTGAATTGAATTGAATTGAATTGAATTGAATTGAATTGAATTGAATTGGCTGCACTGGGGGCCTAATGTGGTTTAAGTTGTTTGTGGGGGAATGTGTTAATGACCGGTTTAATATTGTATTGTTACACTAGTTTGAACTGCTCAATGATTTAGATAATCAACAAATATTCTAATTGTCAATAAATCAAGTTGAATAACTAAATTTACAATAACTTTGTTCATAAAAATAATTCATCATGATAATAATTGTTAGCTGCGGTCCTATATGTAATATAGGCTAGATGTGATCTCAAGTTCACACACATTTGAAACCTAAACCATTTACTGAATGGAATGGAAAGTCATGTCTCCAAAGGTTTGCATAGATATAATGACACAGCTCGGAAAAATAAAATTACATGATTCTTTTCTCTACATAACATAATCGAGTCTACCACACAGAGTCTGGACATTTTATTGATTTACTTTGAATTTGTGCAGGAGCAGGAAAATGTTGAAGTCTTCTTAAAATTGCACATTATGCATCAGTATTTTTTATGTCAGTAGAGCTGACAAGTCAGAGGTATAGTTGTCATTGTCTCACAGACTGATAAAGGAAATAATAATTAAAAACAAAAAAAGGGGCCAGTAATTTGCGGCTAATGCCCAGACTTTATCTCACAACAATGATGTACAGCAAATGAAAAGAAAGTGAAAAGAATTTCTTTTGAAGGTAAATTGATCCCTTGGTTCTAAATCAACTGTAGTGTTTTTGCACTGTGGAAGATACACACACACACGTTTCCTCATATGTTTAGCTCACATTAAAAAGCTCCCTGGGGTTTTGTTCTTCAAAACCTCACATCACATCCAAGGAGGCATGAAAGCTCAAATGCAAAATCACACAAACAATCAGAAGAAAATATGATGACGGTTAATCTGTGTGCAGCTGGAGACAGAAACGAAGAACAATTATGCCAATAAAAGATAGAAAACATAGAAGAGGGGACGTAAACCAGAATAACAAATATAGAGCAGAGCTCATATAAATAACGTGAGAGCGATCTGAGACAGCACAGCTTCACACACACTCCAAGCAAGATGACAGATTTGGCCACGCCGTGTTGTTTATTTGAAATATTGAATGTTTGTTATGGCTTATGGATTCTGTGGCTGTTGGATCCCGCCGGCGCGCTTTTACCATGCTGTCATTTAATTTGAGGTCATGATGTCAGCGGCTCCTCCGACTGAGAAATCCTGCTGCATCCGCACACACACACGCGTGCTTGCGCACACGCTAAGTTGCATATACTGTATGTGTATCACAAAGCGAGTTCAGTGATTTTAAAAGCATCTTTGTGAAGTTTGCTTGGCAGGCGAGAAAAAGAGGCAGTGAAACATAAACGTCTTACAGTAACTCAGTGCTTCTCAGTACAGAAACTCTATTATCAATCACTTCTTGGTCTCAGTCAGTCCGAGACATTATTAAAGAGTGTGTGTTGTGGTTAAAAAAAAATGAAAAGAAGTCCGTGAAACAGTCGCATCTTTTAGCAACATTCAGTTCAGGTTCAGTTCAGTGATTTCCATCTGACACACTAAATAGAAGATTCACTTTTCTTTTCATGGTTCTCTGCTTGCAGACACTGAGAATAACTCTGATAGGAGTAACGCATCCTGATGTGTGATCCTGTGAGGTGACGCCGCTTCACCACAAAGCTCTTCACTCGCTTATCAGATGGAGGTGGACAGGGTAAGCCATGCGTAGTAGGCATGACCTCACATGATGACTGATGTGTGTGTGTGTGTTTTGGCTGCGAATTGCAAGGGTCAAATTCAAGCTCGTGGCGTTGGCCTCTCGGGTGGCATCGGCATGGCAAGCGGCAGCCTGATGCTGGACAAGAGAGGAAGAAAGGAAAAAAAAACAATCACTGTATTCACTGACAGTTAGAGAACAACACTTTCAATGGACATCGATGGTTTTCTAAAAGGTTTTCGCTATGCAGCACACATCATCATCCACCATCTCAACTAATAATGAAGAAAACATGATAGCATACAGTGTACTGCAGCGGTGAACCATATGTCCACTTTGAAAGTAAAAGATAAGATGACCAATAGCAGTGCACTGTGTGAATTGTGAGCCAGCTTGACCCTTGAAGAGAAAGCATCTTCACTTAAAATATGGATAGAAGACTTTTACTCAATGAAAATGCAACGTGCTTCTTATACTAATGTAAAATTAAGGTGAAATTGAAGCTCACATTTACAAAAATATAATAACAAATGCAATGCATTGCAACAGATGTATATTGTGGAACCTAAAGTAAACCCAACTGTTAATTATTAAGATGAAAATGTGTGCAGAAGCAGTCATGTAAGAAATAAGTTATTCAAATTTCCATAAGAACTTGAGCCGTCCACGAATAGCAGAGCCCCCTCGCCGTCAGAGGGTGGGCTTGTTTTTAGTTTTGCTCGACGCCGTGGAGAGGGACGGGGCCTACCTGCAGCGCCCGGGCGCCCCTCTGCAGACTCGGGCCTGAACCCCGCTGCTAAGTGATTGACACATTCTGGCAGAATAAATTAAAACCTCAAGCTGTGACACAGACCAAAATAGCAGGAAGCCGTCTGTGACCTGCAGCCTCTAGTGCCGCGTGTCAGCGAGCTTAAAGAACTTGGCAGAACATTCTGCACAAAGGAAGCACGTACAGGTGTTTGTGTGTTTTCCTCTTTGTGTGTGTGTGTGTGTGTGTGTGTGTGTGTGTGTGTGTGTGCGCACGCGGTGTAACAGGTTAATTCAACAGGTGATCTTAGAAGGAGAAACTGTCTCAGCATTTTGCCATATTTTGCAAAATGAGCGAAAAACTAATCGCAGCTTTTTTAATTACACTGAAACCACTGTGGAATTCGAAGGCAGTGGCAGATGGATCTATTTTTTTGGCCAGCTGTTCTCTGGAGGGTGATGCTGGGGGGGTGGGGGTAGTGGGGGGGGGGGCTAAGCCCCAAGATGTTTAGTGGCATCGGCCCGCGGGTTCGTTTGCCAAGTCACAGAGCTCCCGGTTCCTGCCAAGCAGGGGGTGGGTGAGAGAAAATGCCATTTAGCTGGCCGGTATTTATAGATATGCGAGGAACTTGTGCTCAGGCCGGGCCGAGGTGCTGACGACGTAAAACGAGAGGACGATTCCAGAAGTCGGGTGTCAGGGCACACAGATAAAAATACCCGGTGAAAGATGGGCCCGGTCATTAGTGGTGCGGTGTGGCATGTGACATGGCAGCATTTCAGAGGTGATTTATGATTATTACTACAGCTAACCTATACCTCTCTTTTTCCTGCCCCCACCCTTCATCTCAAATTGGTTTGCCAAATGGAATGGGGTTTATTTCAAGCACCGGGAGCTCAGAAAAAAAAGAAAAAGAACAAGAAAAAAAAGTCTGGCATTTTAGACTTTGGCAAAATGCCACTGAGTGGTTTCTAACTTTAACACTAAACTGAAAAATAACATCATTAATTTAATATTTTGCTGTAATTAGTGGTTTGTGAGGTTGATAGATTTCTGTTTCGGTGTTTCTGTAAACAGTGCAAAGCAACAGTTACACACATGAAACGGCCGGAAAGTGGAGTCAATCAATCAGTCCTCGAACGCTGGATGAAGGCGCGGCGTGAGATCACCGCAGGTCGCCGCTGTCCCTAATTGCCACCTCGAGCCGCCACAGAGAGGAACAAAGGAAACATCTGACACGTCGTAAATTCCCGTAATGTTACGCCGCAGAGCCCTCGCTCCAGTTACTGTCGCAACTCTGTGTGTGAAACAAAAAGAGGCATTAAATAATTGAAAAACTCCCGTCAGGCATCTGACGCGCCATAAGTCGGTATTTCAAATCATAATGTGCAACATTGAACATGAAGTTCATTTCTCTCTTGTTTTCTTCCCCTTACTTTTAGTGCTCTACAGTAAAACTCTCCAACAGCTCTCAGAGCCGCGTCTCGTTGAATTCCTTCCCAGGCTTTTGTCCCTTAAGGCCGACGCTGGAACACACACTGCGCCTCGCTCACCGAGATCGACTGTGTGAGAGACGTTGAGGTTAGAGATGGAAAGAGCCAGAGAGTGTGAGATTTTGTCCCACTTTTACAGACCCGAGGGACTTCTCACTTGTGTGAAATCGCAGTGTGTAAGTGTGTGAGTGTGCTTCACGCAGGAGTGTGTGCTCCCTGTGTGCGTCGGGGTTGGGGAGGGGTATATCGGGCCGGCAAAATTAGTTTACCATCAGCTGTGCTCCTGCTCTCGCTGGGCTCTGGGCTCAGTCCAGTATTTCTTCCAGTTCTCCCCACCTAATGGTGGCTCAGGACGGTTTTACTGCTCCGCCCTGGGGAGGCTACCGTGGCCAGATCCAGAACGCTCGGCTTTATGTGGATTGAATGTTTTATGGTTATGGACGTAATATTTAAGTGCGGGAACAGTTACACGAAAATCCACCCCTGCACCGCTCAGCTCCGGCCGGAATAATTACACCGGCTGAGGAAAGATAAGTGGTGCGAGTTATGTAACTGAACACACACCGCGCTGTGAGAGACAGAGAAAACGCATCGGTGTGAGGACGGACCCAAACACTGACGATGGGAGGTTTTACACCAAAATGACACTAAAAATAAATACATACAATCTAGGACTATAATTACCATCTGTGTCATTTTTAATATCTCTTATACGTCATCTGTATGGGGAAAAAAAAGATTGTACAGAGACACTAACGGTGTACGCTGTCATGTTAAAACAGTTAGCATTTGATCGCTATAACTGCAGCGGTCAAGGGGCAAATCACTTGCGATTTTCACTGCTGAGAATCTGATGTATGTAGCTGATGGGTGTGTGTGTGTGTGTGTGTGTGTGTGTGTGTGTGTGTGTGTGTGTGTGTGTGTGTGTGTGTGTGTGTGTGTGTGTGTGCGCTTCATGTGAACGTCGGGGTAAAGGAGTAAGTGGTGTGAGAGAGATGGTGCTGCGGATGAGAGGGATTAGGTGCAGTACGATCCCAGGAATTCTGCATGTAGCAGTGATTTAGTTTCATGCACTACCTGCATTCATGTGTCACTAAATACCAACAAGTAAGACACCAGTAGTTGCAGGTCTTTGTCCAAAATCTTTTTACAGCAGAGGCCTGGATGTTTATAATTCAGATGAACAATTCTCTGTACACTCATAACATCATTATTTCCCAAGAGAAATTACATAGCGTGAAGCATTTCGGTTGCTGTTATCTCTTGTTTTTTATTCGGCCATTTAGTATTTTTACACTCACTAAAATGAAGAATGTCATATTAAGAGGTCAAGAAAAACTGTCCATTAGTCTTGGCAGCAAACATATCAGTGAATCAGCTGCAGACGCAGCTGCTCTCGCTTGGCTAACCTCACAAGTCACATGTTCACCTTGCAGATTGCTGAAGTTCCTCCACAGATATCATACCTGCCATGCTTACAATTCATGCTGCTGTTTGCCACTTCTCAAAACATCCACATCCCCAAGGTGTGTGGCAGGTATGTGGATGTTTTTCATCACTAGAGACTGTAAAAATATGAATAATAATGTTTTCCATTAGAGCGCAGAGCTGTTGAAACTTTATATTTTCAAAATATACCAAAATCCACTAAATTGTGGCTGGAGCTGCAAAACATCTTTAATCTTTAAAATGAGATAGACACAGATCATGAATCTGAACGTAAAGTTGGCTGAAAAGATAAGAATGTAAGTTGCATTTATGATGTTCAGAAGTTCATTTGAGTATGATAAACAGTTATAAAATTAAAGTTTGGATTTTTTACTGGTTTTTTTCCCTTTTAGCTGAAACTGTGTTATTTTTATGGTGATTTATGCAGTTTTAGCATTTTTTACTTTCTATAACTGTTTCTGCTGGTTTTAACAAATTTAGCTTTCAACTGATATACGGTAGGTTTTGAAGTGTGAACATTTTTTTTTGGCCAAGGATGAAAGTCTTCTAAATTTAAATGTCACATTTATCACCTTGAAGGGCAAATTAAGAACTTTGCTGATGACAAAATGAACAACAACAAAAAAAAAGAAAAGAAAAAAATGCAATGTCGTTTACTCTTCAAGAGGCCTTCAGGTCTAAGATCTGCAGTTTACAGACCCAAACAGCATTTGAAATGACTCATACTTGGTTTCTTGAGGTGCAAACTTGAGTTAACATCCAGTTTCACATTATTCAGAAAAAATATATCATTTTGAAATTTTAAATCAAATTAAGGCCAGAATACTTGGTCTAACTCCTCTACTAATGCAGTAAAAATATTCATGCGGAAGGTGAAACACAGCATGTGAACAATATCATATCTCGTATTCAGCATCTCTGCTCAAAAATAAAATGTTAACAACTATCATCATTTAGAGGTGTATCATTCGATATGCTACTTCCATTTACCAAATAAACTAACAGCAAGTGATTCACAATGCTGACATGAATTCATTATTTCACACATGTTGGTGAAAGGATGGTGGGCATGTCGCCGGAGCTCCTCAGTCCTCACCATTAATGTTTTAGCTGTTTAGTTTAGAGTAAACTCCTACAGAGTTACTGCTTGAGGGGTCATGGAGGCCCATAGTGTGACACTATGATTGCAGTCATTTTTGGCGATAGATGCATCTTTCACTCAAAAGATTTATTCTCATTTCATGTATCCTAAAAGAACTCTTTAAAAAAAAAAAAGATTCCAATACATATGACTGTGGAGTTTATCTAATGTATACTCAATATATATCCTACTAGTTCACTGATTTTGTCTAGCTCAGGTTCGTAACCTGAAATGCATGTTTTTGAACTGCGGACAGGAACTGCAGGAACACGAGGTGAAGTGAAGCCAGATTCATCTCACAGGTTTAATGTCACATCAGACATTCATGCAGTCAGAAATATTCGATCCTGCTATGTCCTAGTTCCTCTTGAGAGCCATTAGGCTGACAACTGAATTTGCAGCACTATGTTCACATGTCACACTTTCATCTTCAAATGAAATATATCTGTGGAAAGCACTGATTATAATTGTGATGAGGTGTGTCACAGTCAGTATGAGTGCTGAGTAAGCAAATATACAACGTGGTGACAACCAAATGCCATGCTGCACTCTGGATGCAGTGGCCCTGGTTGAGGACAATGCCAATGGTAAGATCAGGAACTGCACCATCCTGGTGCTTGTACAGGTGCTGATCATTCTTGAGTTTCCAGCAACTGGTTCTTTCCAGTGGGAATTAGCTCACAGATATGTGTTAACAATACAAGATGATATGTTCTGCGTAAAGCCCCTTTTCGATGTGTTATAATGTTAGAGTCTGTCCTTCGGTCACACACAATAATGGCAGCCGTCTTAGATGCCATTATTAACATGACCAGTCAATACATCAGGCCTCCGTACACAGTGGGTGAACTGCCCAACATGAAAAGGCAACTTGTCCAATTTTCCAAATATAATCGGCACAATTGACTGCTCTCACATTGCTATGAGGGCTCCAAGTGAAAATGAATGTGTCTGTGAACCTTAAAAATGTGCATAAACTCCTTCTCTGCGTTTGAGTGTGAAATGCAATTGATCAGCAGGCTAATGCTAGAAAATTTATGAGGCACTTTTTATTGATCATTCCTGATAGAATGTGGGTGTGTAGGGAGTGGGACATGAGATGGATAAACCTTCCAAGTGGACTTTGATTTATAAAGGGAAAAGTGCATGCACATAAAAATCATATAAGTTTTGGGTGCACGTACACTTTCAGTGTGGATCCTCGGCCCGAAGGAACCACTGAACCTCAATTTCCCACAATATTTCTCAAAATCAATCAATCAATCAATCAAATTTTATTTGTATAGCACTTTACAACAACCCAGGCTGATCAAAGTGCTGAACATGAGTAAAAACAAAACAAAATATATAAAATATGTCACTTCATTACATAAATTAAAACCTCAACAGTCAAAGGCTGACCTAAACAAATGAGTCTTTAGCCTGGCCTTGAACAGGGGCAGGTCCATGATGGAGCGTTAACTCCAGAGGCAGAGAGTTCCAGAGTTTGGGCCCGGCCACTGCAAAGGCCCGATCGCCCCACTGTTCAAAAGACTCAGAGTGGAGTGAAAATTTGAAACAAAAAACTCAGGAGATCGGCAGAGCTCGATGCATTCGAGTTTATTAGCATACGGTCAATAAACCTGTATCATCACCAATCATCACTTTTATAGCATGTTTGAACCTGACTTTGGAAGCCCCACCTGTTTGTTGGCTTGCTTTATACACGTCAATTCCTATATTACAAACCCCTTTTCTTTTTTTTTCTTTTTTTTTTTTTTTTTACAATATTTATGTTGCTATATCATTTGATTGACTCTTTATACAATGAGTTATTTACAACATAATGTCAAGTGTCTTGCTGGATGGTACTTTTTCTTGAACTTAGCTCCTATCTTCAAAGTTGTTACCACACTGCAGATGAATATTGGCCTCGGATAATCACACACAAAATCAGCTGATTCACTCACTCTTATAGCGGGAAATGATTGTAAACTGTCCACTTTTACTGAACTTTGACGTTACATGTCACAGCATGCGGCCACAGCACAGTCAAAAGGCATCTTTTTAAACCCCCTTTACTTTTATTATGGATTTATTCCCCAACATCAGAAAGGCCCCCAAGACTCAAACTGGGGATATTCTCACTGTGAAGTGAGTGTGCTAAACACTATATCACTGTGCAGAAATACAATGGACATGCTAAATTAAAATTTAAAGTTGCAACCCAAACTCTGACTTTAGAGAGATGTGAAACTCTGTGACTCAGCACATATATTATGTATGAATCCATCAATAGAAGATCAAATATTTGTAGCAATGATACCTTTAAGTTTACTCACTTTCTTACTGCAACTGACTGTGAATGATGCATGAAATTTATATTCATAAAAATTGGTTTCTGTAAGTGACAAGTCAAACAAGTCCTTCATCATTTATCTTTGGCTTAACGAGTTGAGCATGTTATTGTCTTTCAAGGAGCAAAGAGCACAAATAATAGCACCTCCCATTTTATATAAAAGCAAAGTGGCAGAACAGATAAGAGGACTGCACCCACTGCTGCTCAAGACACAGTGTGTGTTCATGTTTTTGAAGGAAAATATCGAAGATGTTGCAGTGAAGAGAAATTTTATTTTTGATGAACTGATTTCTGAAACGATTCAGAACTGCATGGACTGAAGACGAGAGACCTTGGACCTGTGAAAGTGAAAGTGCGCAGGCTGTGACACAGCTGAAATCAACAGGATGGCCTCCCAATCATCCCAACCTGAAGAGGACTGCATATGCCCCATTTGCTGTGATTTATTTACGGATCCTGTTCTCCTGTCGTGCGGCCACAGCTTTTGTAAATATTGTCAGACGGAGTGGTGGAAACAGAGCAGTAGTCCGATATGCCCTGTCTGTAAGGTTGTATTTCCAATGTCTCAGCCACGTCCACCACCTAATCTGGCGCTGAGAAACTTGGCTGACGCCTTCAGACGAGAGAAGAGTCACACAGCGTCAGAACCTGAAGCACTTTGCAGCCTTCATGGAGAGAAGCTCAAACTCTTCTGCCAGGACGATCAACAACCCATCTGTGTGATTTGCAGGGATGCAAAAGAACATAAGAAACACAACTGTGTCCCTGTCAATGAAGCTGCAGAAGAATCCAGGGTAATATGTGGATTTTAGTTTGATATCTTTCGACATTTGAGTGGATGATGAACTTATAGATGAACCATAGATGAGCATTGTGTCTTAATTATGTTGATGTTTATTGGTAGGTTCAACTCCAGGTTGGGCTGATGCATTTGAAGACTAGTCTGAGGACATGTGAGAGTGAAAAAGTCCGCTGTGAAGGAATGGCCAGCCACATCGAGGTAAATACCATGATTAAAGAGAAAGCTAAAAATATAAATGTTACCTGTCCATTCACACCATTTTCTCAGTTCCAGGCTCAGCAGACTGAACAGAGCATCAAAGAGCAGTTTCAAAAGATTTACCAGTTGCTGCATGAAGATGAAGCAAGAAGAATCACTGCACTGAAGGAAGAGGCAAAGTTCATACGTGAAGCGATGAAAACCAGGATTGAGAAGTGGAACGCAGAGATCTTGTCACTCAGAGAAAAAGTCCAAACCATTGAGAAAGAGATTAACACTGAGGACATGTTGCTTGTGCAGGTAATCAGTGAGGATCTCAATCTGAAAAAGAACATTGTTTGTGTATATTTAACAAAATGAAATGGATTGACTTCCTATTCTTATCACTTTTTTATTTTATAGAACATTAAATCCACCAAGCAGCGGTAAGTAGATGAGCAATTCACATAAATATGTACATGGATTGTTTCATGTATTTCAATTGGCTTCGTTTTAAAAGGAAAAAAAAAGCTTACCTTGAGGATGTAACAATGAAACATATATGCTACCTTTCAGTTTGCAGCACACATCACCAGATGATGAGAATCTGCAAGGAGCCCTAATCGACCAAGCCAAACACCTCGGGAACCTGCAGCTCTCAATCTGGAAAAATCTGTCAGAAAATACAGAACGCTGTAAGCAACAGTGCATCTGTCTCTCGTTGTTTTGAAATTTCACCCACAATGTGGCTCACACAGTATCATTACTGTAGTGTATAAATCTGTGTCTCTCTGCAGCCCCTGTGGTTCTGGAGCCCGACACCGCCAGCTGCGATTTGAAAGTGTCCACCGACCTGACTTCTACAACAGAAAGCAACAAGTGTCAGCCGTTTCCTGGCAATCCTAAAAGGCGGCCGAGGGCTAAGATACGTATGAGTCAGATGGACAAGGTACCTTTTATTAGTTTGATTTCCTGTTCAATTGACATCATCAGATTCCATAAAACAGGTCATTTTCTCGTATTTTCGTTTTTGGGCAAAAACAAAAAAACAAGAATTCAACTTGTTTTTTCTTTTTTCCATTCTGACTGATAATACGGATTTTCCACTCATAATTTTCTGTTTGACAGGGCTTATGCTGTTCTCGTCAGAGTAAAAGTGTTCTCAGCACAGTGGTAAATGTCTGACTGCTGCTCCAGCCTCCTGTCGGACTGTAAATATCTCATAATAGTAATACTACTACGCACACATGATTACTCTGTGCTTTACTGTTCTTTGGTTCTAACTCTCTGACAAAAAAACTGTATTTTTTTTCGATTCACGACTTCATGAAAGTAGTTAAAAAAAATGACAGAATTTATACACTTAATGTCTTAAATAATAGATCTGTTGATATCCTGAAAAATAAAAACATCTCCTGTGGTTATTTCTAATTAATCAAGCCCTCACTGGACTGTAGTCTCTTCATCTGTGATAAGTGGAGTAACACAATGGAGATTATAGTCACATTATTATTTTCATTTTTTTACCATGTAAATCTCAAAACCAGGACAGCAGCTCACTTCAGTACACATTTCAAACAGCACTTCTGACAGAGAAGCATCACAATTCATTTCCACATATGATATGAACTCTGAAACTGGAGCTATAGTCAGAATGGTCTCATTGTTGATTGGAGAGTTTCTCCTGGCAGGCACGACAAATATAATAAATATACAATATAGATATCACAAAGGATAAATATTTTTTTTGATGTGAAAGAATTTTAAAATAACAATATAAAAAGGTGAATTGCACACTTTAGTGTGACTGTATTGCAGGTTTGACTGGATATGATGTAGTGAACAGCAGCAGAGACAGAGCTGCATTATATTGTTGAGTAGGGTTATCACTTCAATACATCTGTAAAGCCTCTCAGAGGTCAACAGGTCAACAAGCTGAGAACTGGATGTGATCTATCCTTAATGAGGTTCTGAGTTCTGCTGAGACACCAGGTAGAGTAGTTATGAAGGAGGGGAGAGGACAGCCAGAAATCCTCTCTGCTGATATGTGCCACAAAGTTTTTAGAACATAAAATCATATTAACCTGGATTAAACGTGTTTTTGTTTAGAAATCAAAAAATCAGAGACCCCATGTGGCCAAAGACCAAAACCAACCATGAACCGAGCCTGAATGAGCAGCTCCTCAAACCCTGACCGGGTCCTGACTGCTCTTTTAACCAAGTTGAAACTAAAAAGGCCGGTTGTTTGCAGTGCTGTCAACAAAGCAAACGGTTCCAACTTTAACAAAAGTAAAATACAAAACATACTTTGTCTTATGTCACTCTCCATATGTATTCAGTCATAGCTTTGATATCTTCACTGAAAATCTTTCATGTAAATAGTCATGAAAACAACGAAAAGAAAAAAAAATATTGAAGGAGAAAGTGTTTCTAAACTTTGGACTGGTAATGTTCTTCAATGTCAAACAACCACAGCAGCTTCCTGTCTCTCCTGTCACGACTGGAAACATCCTGATTGTCAAAGTGTCAGACTCTGCACTTGGCAGTTTCTTCATGCTTACTCCAGAAAAACCCAGTTACTCCTGTTTGATGCTAAACTCCTTTTGCAGGCAACTAGGAGTGAGAAAACAAAACAAAACAAAACAGAATTTATTGATTTATTGAATGTTCAGTGATTTAAAGGGTACAGGCTGTATCATGCAAAATTCACTTTTTGTATGTTTTAACTGTGTTCTATAGTTATTGAGCTTTGCTCATGTTTCTGCTGCTCAGAGAGGCAGGCCCTCCCGCACCGTGAAAACGCTCTGTTTCCCACGTTCACGTTACACTGTGAAGATGGCTCTCCTGAGCCCCCCTCCTGCAGGCCCTCTGATTATGGAGATAAACTTTAACCATCGTCTGAAAGCAACAGTCAAGCAAGAGCAAGAGTCTGAAGGATCTGAAGGGCCTGCGCTTGGTGAGTTTCTCACCGGAAAAGATGTTTTCGCGTGTCTTTGCGTGTAGAGAAGCTAGAGCTAAAGAGCTAAAGCTAGCCAGCATATTTGTTTTGAAGCTCTGATTGGTTGAAGTAGCTGTCAGTCAAAGTCCACAGGGGGAGAGGCGGGATTTTCAGTGAAACGGAGCATTTTCTCTTCCGGGTTTCAGAATTAGCCCCAGAAAATCTTTTATTTCACACAAAATTACTTTTCCTTAGTGCCAAAAATAAACTATTACCATGTTAATGCCATTTCTAGGGCTTGGACTAGCTACAAAAGCATGATACAGCCCCTTTAAAATATGCAAACGATAAATAAACACTTGCAAATTGGTAGGGTAGAGTTTGGGATGGAGTCTTTAAATGTAGAAATACTCCATCTACATAAATCCACAGGCCGACATATACTTACACCAGTATGAAAACAACCTGAGAGCATGGGTTCACACTGCTGACAGGAGACGACCATCAGAAAGGATACTGACCATTCCCAAGCACAGATAAGGAATACTGATGCTCATCGCAGATTATATATTATTATATTATTATAGTTCAGAACAAGGGAAGTGTGACCAAATACTGTTATATTTGTTGTGCTTGCACTGGAAAGGAGAAACTGTCCAATCTGTACACTGTATAACAACAATAAGACCATTCTGACTGTAATGGCTCCAGTTTCAGTGCTCATGTCATGTATGGAAATTAATCATGATGCTTCTCTGTCAGAACTACCGTTTGAATTGTGTACTGAAGCGAGCTGTTGTCCTGGTTTTATGATATTTCCATGGCAACACATGAAAACAGTCCTACAAGAATAACTTGCAGAACTCCACTGTGTTCCTAAACTGATCACAGATGATTGGTGCTACAGTCCACTGAGAGCTTGATTAATAGACAACCACATGAGATTTATTTTCACATTTCCATTGATTAAGACATTGAGCACAGAGCTAAGAGATGGGGAGATTAATACAGGGCGACTCCTGCTGGTCATTTTTTGTAACTACTTTTATGAAGTCGGAGTCGAAAAAATGCAGTCAATTCGGAACACCCTATTAGAACCAAAGAGCAGCAAAGCACAGAGTAATCATATCTGCGTAGTAGTAATATAGCTATGATGAGATATTTGCAGTCCTGACAGGAGGCTGGAGTAGCTGCCTTCTTCTTCTTCTTCTTGATTTCCGGCAGGCTGTACGCTTGTTTACCGCAATGCTGCCCCTTCAGGTTAAGTAGTAAACATTACTTCATACTTTAGATCAGGGCTACTCAACTTACCATTGCTCGTGGGCCACATAGAGAAACATCTCTGTTTGCGTGGGCCGCAACCTAAGTTTGCTCATTTATATGACTGAATTATGTAAAAGACATTTAAATAATGTAAGTAATATTCAATCATGAAATTTTAAATGCATTACAATAGAAAGACAACTACATTAGTCTTTTGTAAAACTAAAATAAGACTTTGTTGAAAATACATTACACTAAGCCTTATAGATCTATTTGTGGCTGTTTTCTGCATTTCCAATAAAAAGCAAAAAGGTGAAATGGCATGACATTTAAAAAAAGTCAGATATCAAATTAAAAAATGAGGCTTTATTCACAAAATATGAATATACTTACTACACATATTAGCATTTTTTGTAACAAAACATAAGTTTTTTTTTTTAAGTTTTTAAAATATTTTTCAAGCAATGCGTTTGAGAAATTCACTAAATTACAACAAAAAAGCAGGTCTTTTTCCACAAAAAGGTAAATAAATTAAGGGATTCTTTATAAAAATAATTGGCCTACTCCTGCAAAAAATAAATGAAGTAAAAATTAAATCTTGTGCATCACAAAAAAGATCACCGTTGGCAAAAAACCAATCATTGTAAAGCATACAAACAGGTGACCTACTTTTTGGAGAACAATGTAACAGAATGACAGAAGAAAAACACACAGGTGTGCATTACTCACAGAAACTGGTGCCCAACAGGCAGCCCTGACAGAAGAGGTCAAAGCTAAAACTATTACCAGGGTTCCTACATGTTTGCCATTTCAAAATTCCATACTTTTTCCATACCCAAATTTCCAGACTTCTCGCCAAAAACATCAAATAATTTGTGACATTTTAGTAAGCATAGTGCTCCGCGGAAGGATATACCGGCGCACAGCGGCTGAGTCTATGGCTGCTACTGCTGTGCTCCGGTATATCCTTCCACGGAGCACTGCGCATGCGCAGGTCTGTGTATCAAAACGTTATTTTAATGGATTGAAAAGAAAACACGTCTTTTAAAATGTTTTATAACCATTCGGATTTACTTCACGTGCTAATACGCCATCCCCTGGACCACTGGAAGGAGTATTTTGTCCACTTTCGTCAGTCCGGCTCTGATTCCTATTGACTTCCAGCAATTGAGCTAAGCTAACTACAATGCTAACAGCTGGGAACCAGCCACAAAGACACAAAAAAGGTATTTATGAGCTTGTCTAACTTTGTCAATGATAGAGAAAGGGCGTGGGTCCAAAATCTTCGGATTAGTCATTTAAGGGGGCATTTATCCAGCAGCTTTGTCACAGCTGTGACAAGGAACTCCTTGGTTTCCATCCTGAGTTGGTTTCCATCCTGAGCTGTGTTTCTTCCCCATCATGTGGCTCAGCACCGCCGCCTCCCCCATGTTGGAGATGTCGAAGGACTTTATGCAAAGTCTGCATTTTGCTTTTCTTGTCTGCCCGGAATCCTTTGCCAACCAGCCTTTGTATTTGGGATTTTATAGCCACTCCTCTGTAGGGCTGGGCACCGTTAGATATTTTTCGGGTACAAGTACTTTTTCAATACCTCATGTACAGTACCAGTTCCTGAACGGTACTTTTTTCGGTACCTGCCTTTACGGCGCACAGGCGACACCATGACTGCATTTGCACTTCATGCCACTAGGTGTGCTGTTTGCATGTTCAACCTTATTTTACACAGACATCACAGAGGAAGAAGGGCTGCAGGCTCTCTGTGAGGCTCTCTCTGCATGTTGTTAGAAAGAGAGTGAGCCGGTAAGACGTGGTAACATGTTCAATGATGGATGCACCATTTTTTTCAGTAAAAGAGAAGAACTGAACCATCGTTTCACGCATGTGCGCATGTTTATTGACCACGCAGCCACTTTAAGAACCGAAACTGATACCCGTACGCACGTCTCTTGTTCGGTACCAGTATATACCGGAGTTTTTCGGTCGGTACCACTGAGGTACCGTTAAACGGTACCCAGCCCTACTCCTCTGAAAATTTACATCTTCCCATTTTAGCTCGCTCATGAGCAGTAGCTAGTTCACCTGCCCTATTTCTTCTTCTGTTGGTTTTGCTTAGTGGTTGGCATCCATAGATATCCTATAAGAACTAGATGCCTTAAGGCCTCAGTATGCTTCCCCGTTGCAGCGACGTCATTCCTACGCCGGCAACTGAACATATCTTGCTTCTGCGTCAATTGAACGCCCTCCTCTGCAGTTTCACCGCCAAGCCGCTAGGCAGTCACAACAACAATGCAGCTTCCGTAGCTCCGGCTTTTACCTAGACATAGATCTATAGACATAGATATCTAGACACGCGTGCACTGACTGAACATATATCTGCATATATGACATATCTGGCGACACCGGGCTGTGGTGAGGAGAGGCTGAGTGGACCATGATGAAATATTGGTGAAACTAATGAGCTTTTGGACGATTAAAGCCGTTTTAGGAGCGGCTATACACATAGCCCCGTCTGCTAACAGTGCTAACACTGCTAACAGTATAGGATGTACAGGATGTGCGCCGCTCAATTTTGAATCTAAACTTCTCCCGAAGCACTGTTCGAATCAGAAAAGCATACGGGGAGAGTTCTGCTTTATTCTATAAACAACGCGAAAGCGGACCAATCACAGCCCTTGACGTTCACGTCACCACTTGTCGCCTCGACACGAAGTCAGGATTTTTGGCAGGTGCGCGTCAAGCCTTAGCGTAGGGCCAACATAGGGCACGTCGCAGATGTTGTAGGAACGATGTCGCGGTGACGGGGAAGAATACTGAGGCCTTCAAGGCGGAGTCAACAACATCGTTCACTGGCAGCCATCTTTGGACAGTGGGCCACTCCGGGGCGCTCTGTGTAATCTAAGGGAAGGTGAGTGATTTACACTAAAATACTCGGAATTCTTGACGGATTTACGGACGGTTTGATTTATTACAAACGTTATGTTGCTATGATTCAGACTAAATGTTAAAATCACAACTTTTCTTTTTGCATGCAGTTAAATATCTACTTGTCTGATGTTTATAACAAACCAAGTCGTTTGAAAATCGAGCGAAAATTGAGCAATCAACAGCTATTTCAAAGTTGACGCTCAATTGACATTAAAGGGCAACTCCGGTTTTTTGATACCTGGACCTTATTTATAGGTGTGTGCATGCTCATATACTCACTCAGACAAACATCGTGCAGCTCGGAGTCCTTCAGAAGTTATTTAGATCCAGCCGATTTAGCGGGGGCCACGGCAAGGGAGCTTCAGCGCGGGACATAATCTCTGCAAAATCGTTCATTTTGGCTATATTTTTTCATCCATCGCCAGTGTTATAAAGTCAGCTTGTCTACCGTCTTCAGGTGGGTCAGCTGACAGTTTTCGCTTACTTAGCCACAATTAGCTTGGATGGGAACGTTGGAGCTCCTCTCCCCAGCAGAAAGGCGCTGAGTCGGCCTTGCTGTCACGGCGCCCGGGCGTCTGACTCGCCGGGAGGCTGCATAAAGTCAGTTCGTCTACCACCACAGTCGGACAGCCAGGGGTGGCCGGTGCGTGGGTCCAGTCGCCCGCCTGCGGAGCCCGACCGGGTCTGGAGGCTGGGCCGCTGGGTCGGGGGAACCGTCCGCTACGGCGGCGGCGCTGGGCGCCGTGCAGCGCGGGGGGGCCCGTGGCGGCCCCGGTTTGCCTTTCGATCCGGGGTTGGATGCTAAAGCTCTGCTCTGCTCTGATAGGATCTGTTGCGCTTCGCTCTTCTCCGACACCGTGCTAACTTAGCCACAATTAGCTCGAATGCTAGAGCCTCTCCCATCCGCCGTGCCGCAGCCCGCACACAGTGCTCCTCGCCCGGCATAGAGACCTCCAGAGACTCTCGGTGAGGAGAGACTTCCAGGAGCGCCCCGCAGCCCGCACGCAGTGTGCCTCCGCTGGGCTAACTTAGCCACAATTAGCTCGGATGGGAACGTCGCGGAGCTGCTCTACCCAGAGAGGCACTTTGAGTCGGCCTCGGCTGTCACGGCGCCCGGGTGTCTGACTCGCCGGGAGGCTGCAGCCCCCCGCCCGGCACGGCAGCGACTCAGAGTGCTTCTCTGCTGGGGAGAGGAGCTCCAACGTTCCCATCCGAGTTAATTGTTGCTAAGTAAGTGAAAACTGTCAGCTGACCCACCTGAAGACGGTAGACGAGCTGACTTTATGATAACACTGGCGATGGATGAAAAAATATAGCCGAAATGAGCGATTCTGCACAGATTATGTCCCACGCTGAAGCTCCCTTGCCATGGCCCGCGCTAAATCGGTTGGATCTAAATAACTTCTGAAGGACTCCGAGCTGCACGATGTTTGTCTGAGTGAGTATATGAGCATGCACACACCTATAAATAAGGTCCAGGTGTCAAAAAACCGGAGTTGCCCTTTAATGTGATGAGTGAGTGAGCGGCCCTGTCCCAAGATGGCCGCCATGTGACGACGCTAGTCCCCACTGGGTTACAATGGGCATGAGCCATCTGAGTTTGTATATATATCTATGTTGGCATACAGTTTACAGGTGCATTGCTGCCAGCCTGCCACCTACCGGACCGGAGTGCAATGGCAGCTGAGAAATCTACCCAAATGTTTTCCAGGACCGTAACCGTCTGTGTGCTCTCACACAAACATTTTTAGCTGCTACCAACAGATCGATGCATTTCTCTTTTTTCTATATTCCTTTTCTTTCTTTCTTTTTTTTTTTGTTTTTTAGAAAATATAACAATGATAGAAGTCTTGGAAACACGAATATTTTTCCATACAATAGTTTAAATTTTCCATACTTTTCCAGATCTGGAAAATTATAAAATCAAATTCCATACTTTTCCATACTTTCCATACTGTGTAGGAACCCTGTATTACACTCACTTGGAATCAGGACGATGTATCACATTTCTTAGCAAAGTCCAATACACGTCGGATTTATAATAAGAAAAACTAAACTTTCGGAAGTGTCTCAGTGACAGAACAGTGGCAGTGTTGTCACAGGTTGAGTGGTGCAGTCCTACTGTAATAAATTAAATTCGTGACAGCTGTCGCGGCGACGCTGAAGATTCGCTCGTTTAGGAATGGACGGTTTTAGACAAAGAAGGCACACTGGCTTGTTATTTACTTCCAGAAAAGCAAATTCTTCCTCCCACGACGGTTGAAATTTCCTGTGTTCATCGCATAACTTTAGTTTAACTTGACCGGCGGCAGCCATGAACTCCACTGCGATCGGTCTTCTTCGAGTCTTTTGTTTTCGGCAGTGAGCAAACAGCCTATTGGCGCATTACCGCCACCAGCTGGTACAGCCCCGCAGTTGCAACACTTATCTGCCTGTTGTCAGCAGGTCAAACACACTGCCCTCTGGTGTCCGCATATCAGAAACGTTTTTTCCTCATTAAAAGTAGATTTTTTTTTTTTCACTGCTTACAATCAGCCGTGGGCCGCACCGTTACAGCATGCGGCCGCATGCGGCCTGCGGGCCACAGGCCGCGGGTTGAGTAGCCCAGCTTTAGATAGTAGCTGCAGTCAGAATCATGTAAAGCAGAGGCGGAGCGTGTTTCTCAGCACAGAGGGGGCGGAGCATTCTCGACAGGCCCTTATGATAGTAATTTTACCATTCAAACAATCCCTCACAAACCAGTTCACAAACTTGTTCTAAAGAACAAATACGCGTGCGCGGGGGCGCGCACAAACACACACACACACACACACACACACACACACACACAAATGCAGTCTGAAGGCCTCAGTATGCTTCCCCATCGCAGCAACGAGGAAGCATACCTCAATGACAGCTGTCAATCTCAGAGCGTCCGCTGTCCATGGTGCTGAAAGCTCTGATAAAAAGTCACGGGCTAAATCTGCACCACCTTTGATACGGCTTAAAAATAAAATGAACACAGCTGATCTAAAATTACACAATCTGTTCAGATAGATATCTATATCTTTTGGAATTCACGTATAGACTCGGCGGTGTTTATAGTTGAGAGCAACACAAGGCACATGCATTCTGATAAATATAATATTTTCGAAGGTTTCACTGACTCTGTGTTGGTTTCCCGCAGTTCAGTTGATTACTCCATAATCCTTGAACATCCTCGAACAAAACAATCCAGGAAATGTGGAAAACAGGGTTCAGAAGTTTTTACATGCTTTTGTCGTCTTTTAAAGTTCTGCCCTCCTCTCCTTCCTGGCGGCAAACCTGCCGACCACTTTCTGCTACCGCTAGCGGCTAGCATAGCCTCGTCTTCAGTCACCGCAACCAGCGTTGTCGGGCTCTCGCGGCCATGGTGCGGTGTTGATGAAAAGTAAGACGTTTTAGTTGACAAGAAGCAACCAACTGCTCTTTTCTCTCTTTTGCTTTTCTCTTGAATGCGCCAGATTTGTGTTTTTTCTTCTCCATTCAAAGAGTTCAGATCAAGTGCGAAGAAAAAACTCGTTCATGCCGCACAGCCAATCAGCGCTGGCTTACAGCTCTGATGCGTTCGTGGACAGTGGTAAATGTGAGAATTAGCAAATTGGAGCCCACAATCATATGCGTATACCTTCTCGCACAAACTGCACATTTTATTGTAATAATTTATTTGCGATTAAATGTGAACACAACACATGAAACGGGGCCCTGTGACCTTGTGGGCCCTGGGGCGACCGCCCCCTTGCCCCCACTCTGGCTCCGCTACAGGTGTAAAGATAGACTTTTACTCTGAAGAGCACGGTACAAACATGAGCCAATCAGAAGCGAGAAGTGTTAAGCCCCGCCCAACTGTCAAAAAAGAAAAAGACAAGTTACCTAGTCCGAAGGTGAGCGGTTACTGGGTGGTGGTAAACGCTCAGAAAGGATATGAAAGGATCTGGGGAATCTACATATGTGGATGCACCGTGAACAAAAAAAAAAAAAAGGAGCTATGTTGATGAAGTTTTTGTGGACAAGTACCGACAGAAGATCACAGTGGTGCTTGATTACAACCAAGGTGTGCTCGCATTCTATGACCTTGATCGGAGATCCATATTTTCGTGAAAATGTGAAAATTCTTCAGGTGAAGTGTCAGATGAAGCTATAACAACCAAGAGAAACAGTCAGTAAAACTGCACTCTGAAAGGTAATACTTGTGCTTGATTAAATATTGTTAATGTTCTTTACTGATTTCTCAGAATCCAGTTCATTTAACTCCTGGACTTTGAGTATGTAGACATTTTTGCTAAAAGAGGTTTAAAACTAAGTTGATCTGAATAAACAGGAATTGTAATTTTTGAGTTTAAAGGTAAATCCTTTAATAAGCAAAAGATATTGGAGCACTGGTCCGTTATTTGACAGTTTCACTCAAATATTTACAACTAACCTCAACAAAATTCTTAAAGTTAAATCAGTCAAAGATGGTTAATCTATTGGTTAGTTACTTTCTCCATGTAAACACGTTGCTCTCAAATATAATTCTGAATGACTTAATTCTGAATAACACAATTCTGAATTAAAAACGCCATGTAACCACACCCTGTGTGTGGGTTCCCTCCTGTTTTAGTGGATTCCTTGCATGGTCCAAAAAACATGTGTGTCAAGTAAAATGTCTCGAGATGTGTTTGGTTGTCAGTCCTGATGGGATGGATGGAGATTGGCCCAGGGTGGACCCTGACCTGTCTGGGGTGGAAACTGTCATGGTGCAGGACAGACACCGCCCTCACCCATAAGTAGCTGGGATTGGCTCCGGTGAATCTTAACAGGCTAAATGGTTCAGAAACTGAATGAATTAAAAAAAAAAAAAAAATTTGGGAGGAGTTAAACCTACACTAAGGAACTTTTCAACCTTAATAAAACATTTTCATATCTTTTGTGATGATACTTTGACTTACAACTAGTTGAATGACCCCTCTGTCACAGCCTGAGGGTTTCAGTATTGCTTTCACTTGGACTGAGCAGCTGTGAGGAGGGTGGTAGGAACCCTGCGCACTAAAAAGCTCCAAATGTGCGAACTGCTTTACGGTATGCGTCACATCACAATATAACATTGCTTAGCCACCATTAGATTCATTTAGATTCATTACCTCGTCGCTATCCATCCTTCACACAGCCACTGGAAACAAATGAAGGCGAGTTCAGTCCGACAGCATGCCCACAGGGAGCAGCAATTTACAACACCACGCGCCAGTTCTCATGGGAACTGTAGTATTCGGTCAGGCAAAACACTACCGCTTTTGTCCACTGGCGCCGCCAAAATCAACGAAAACTGAAAGTTCCTCAGTGTTGCTTTAAGTTAACCATTTATGAACATAAATCTACAGAAGATCGCTTACAATGAATGCAAATTAATTTATGATTAAATAAAATTGAGAATTATTATAATGCATAAATGTGCGTTCCACCTTTGTAGAATGTTTTCTTGTGTTTTTATTGTGACATAGGGTTCTCCTGACTCACCATCAGATCTTCGACCTTTTGACAGTGAAGAAATCCTCAGGCAAGCAATCCTTGTAAGTCTGAATTCTGCCAACTGTATGGGTTTTTAATTTGAAAAAAGCACACAAGCCAGAATACACACTGCACATCCTGCCGAAAAGGCCCTGACCTCATAGCGGCTCACACCGGTCCCGCTCATGGTGCTTGGAAATCTAAAATAGGTTTGATCAATCCACAAAATATTGTGAAGAAATATCCATCTGTCAATCCAGTTTCTCATGATTAATTGCCTTCATCTCTTCTGGTGCATCATGGTGTTTATATGTTCACTTGAATAATTCATAACTCCAGACATTGAATAATTACATCACTTTATATTCCTCATAATCAGAATTTCCTGAAATAATGCAACCTCAAGTGGCCAAAAATAGAACTGCAGTTTTGTTTTATTTTTTTTAAATCAAAGTTTTTCAAGGTCAACCGGTGACCAGATTGAACCCTCTCGCGTGCCACTTTTGGCCCGTCGGCTACATGTTTGACACCCCTCCTTCAGTGATCTGGAGGCCTCCCATAATTCCCTGATGTGACTGACATTTCCCTCTGAATACATACGCTGCACAGTGATGAATCATTGAGAGACAATGCTGAAAGTCTCTGGTGTGCTGCCATCTTCCTCTCTCCCTCATCGCCACTAACACGCTCACATGCATGAGCCCAAACCTCGTCACTGATCCCGAATCTCGCTGACACCGCCCTCGCCCATAAGTAGCTGGGATTGGCTCTGGTGACTCTTAAAGGGATACTTCAACATTTTGGCAAATTGGCCCATTTAGCGCAATTCCTTAGTTATTTCGAACAGCATACTTACTTTTTTGTGAGGGCGAGCTATTGTTTATTCAGAGGTGAGTTGGGGAAGGTTTTCGGGACGGACACAATGGAAGTGAATGGTATTTTTGTTCCCCCTCGTCAAACTCATCAAATACACAATATAACAACCCCAAAACACTTTGGTGGGCAAATTATAATCCGCACATTCACTACGCTGTGGAACACCAACAAATAATATTGTAGTGTTACAACACTGAAGCAAATACTGGGAACTACTTTTTCTTTTGAAATCACTACGCCCAGACGCCATGTTTAGTAAGTAGTTCCGTCTTAGCAATTTTCCCAAAAACAACTCAATCTGGTAATTTTGCATTAATATTTCACAGCGTAGTGAATGTGCAGATTATAACGTGTTCACCAAAGTGTTTTGGGGTTGTTATATTGTGTATTTGATGAGTTTGACGAGGGGGAACAAAAATACCATCCACTTCCATTGTGTCCGTCCCGAAAACCTTCCCCGACTCACCTCTGAATAAACAACAGCTCGCCCTCGCAAAAAAGTAAGTATGCTGTTCGAAATGACTAAGGAATTGCGCTAAATGGGCCAATTTACCAAAATGTTGAAGTATCGCTTTAACAGGCTAAATCGTTCAGAAAGTGAATGAATTAAAAAAAAAAACAATTACGAGGAGCTACGTTAACCATCTATAAACATAAAACTACATAAAATCACTTACAATGACTGGAAATTAATTTGTGATTCAATGAAGTTGTGAATTATTGAATTGCGTAAATGTGTTTTACCTTTGGAAAGAATATTTTCTATTGTTTCTATTTTGACAAAAACTTTTTTTTTAATATAGGTGCGTCGTCCCATTGTAAAGCCAGACAGCCCAGGATTACTGAAAAGGATTTTCCATGTGAGTATGAAAAAGCACACAAGCCAGAATAAGCACAACACATTCTGCTCAAAGGCCCTCATGTCATGGCGGCTCACACCTGTCCCACTCACGGTTCCACAAACACTCATCTTACACAATGAACACACAGTGCCACAGCAGGACTAATAACTAATAACTAATTTAACAACACAGAACACAACAAACTCGCTCTCACAGCCCAGATAATGCCCATAACTAGCCCACCCAGCATGCCTTGAGGCATGCGGAACATAAACAGCGCCCCCGGTTCGCTACAGTATTGTAGTAGAATCCACTTGGTGAACTTAATTTTCGGACTTGAAGCAAGCATATTCTTCAAGTTGAGTTAACGTGAATTTTCAAGGCAGCAGGCGAGCTTTCATTTGCAAGTTGACTCAACTTGAAATATGTTAATAAATAACTTGCACTTTCACTGGTTTCTATCTTTTTTTGTCTTGATCACAATGTTATGATAAATGATTTTCTGATTTTATTGTGTTTCTTGGGTTCAGTATAACCCCTGTGTAATAAAGGAAATGGTAAAAGTTATCCTGAAAATGAATTTCTGTCCATATAAATCAGTGCAATCTTCCCAAAACCCATAATATCACCATAAACATCTGGAACTGGGAATAATGACAAGATTTTAAAAACTGGATCTGTTGCATTTTACATGGACTTTGGAAAAATCTTTTGTTAAACATACATGAATTGATTTAAAAAAAAAAAAACCTTCCAATTTCTATCAAAACATTTGGTGTTGTGTTGTTTAAGGTGACGCCTACAACTTAATGTTTGTTGTTTCAAGAATTAGATTTGTCGGCTCTTCAATGTTGAAGTGGAGCTTCATTGATTTTCTGCTGTGACCACTTTTTTTTTTGTTTTTTAACACATGCTTGTAAATCTAAAATAAGTTCGATCAATCCACAAAATATTGTGAAGAAATATCCATCTGTCAATCCAGTTTCTCATGACTAATTGCCTTCATCTCTTGTGGCGCATCATGGTGTTTATATGATCACTTGAATAATTCATAACTCCAGAAATTGAATAATTACATAACTTTATATTCCTCATAATCAGAATTTCCTGAAATAATGCAACCTCAAGTGGCCAAAAATAGAACAGCAGGTTTTTTTTGTTTTTTGTTTTTTTAAATTAATGTTTTTCAAGGTCAGCTGGTGACCAGATTGAACTCTCTCGTGTCCCACTTTTGGTCCGTCGGCTACATGTTTGACACCCCTCCTTCAGTGATCTGGAGACCTCCCATAATTCCCTGATGTGACTGACATTTCCCTCTGAATACATACGCTGCACAGTGATGAATCATTGAGAAACAATGCTGAAAGTCTCTGGTGGGCTGCTATCTTCCTCTCTCCCTCATCGCCACTAACACGCTCACATGCATGAGCCCGAACCTCGTCACTGATCCCGAATCTCGCTGACACCGCCCTCGCCCATAAGTAGCTGGGATTGGCGCTGGTGACTCTTAACAGGCTAAATGGTTCAGAAAGTGAATGAATTAAGAAAAATAATAATAAAAAACATTTAGGAGGAGTTACGTTAAGCATTTACGTTAAGCATTTATAAACATAAATCAACAGAAAATCACTTCAGTGAAATCGTGAATTAATGTATTGCATAAATGTGTGTTTCACCTTTGTAAAGAATGTTTTCTTGTGTTCGTATTGTGACATGAATTTTTATTTTAACACAGAGGCCTCAATCTACTGCTCTGCCGAAGAGCCAAGACAGATAAGGTGGTAAGGATTGTCTATGTGGGTCTATTATGTTTTCCCTGTGATAGCTTTTACTTTGAAAAAAGTACACAAGCCAGAATAAGCACAACACATTCTGCTCAAAGGCCCTGATGTCATGGCAGCTCACACCTGTCCCACTCACGGTTCCACAAACACGCGACTTACACAATGAACACACAGTGCCACAGCAGGACTAATAACTAATAACTAATTTAACAACACAGAACACAACAAACTCGCTCTCACAGCCCAGATAATGCCCACAACTAGCCCACCCAGCATGCCTTGCGGCATGCGGAACATAAACAGCGCCCCCGGTTCGCTACAGTATTGTAGTAGAATCCACTTGGTGAACTTAATTTTCGGACTTGAAACAAACATATTCTTCAAGTTGAGTTCACTTGAATTTTCAAGGCAGCAGGTGAACTTTCATTTGCAAGTTGACTCAACTTGAAATATGTTAATAAATAACTTGCACTTTCCCTGTTTTCTATCTCGTAGTAGCTGGGATTGGCTCTGGTGACTCTTAACAGGCTAAATGGTTCAGAAAGTGAATGAATTAAGAAAAAAAAAACATTTAGGAGGAGTTACGTTAACCACTTATCAACACAAATCCACAGATCACATACAATGACTGCAAACTAATTTTAAGATTAATTTAAATTGTGAATTATTGTATTGCATAAATGTGTTTCACCTTTGTAAAGAATGTTTTCTTGTGTTTCTTTTGTGACATGAATTTTTATTTTAGCACAGGGGGATCCTTACGTTTCACCCAGAGGCGGAGCGTGGGTCTCAGCACAGAGGGGGCGGATCATTGTCGACGGGCCCTTCTGATAGTAATTTTACCATTCAAACAATACCTCATGCTACCATCAAACAACACAGTAATGCTCACTTTCATTGAGCCAAGCAAACCTATATGCCTCAGAAAGCAGAATAAAGTCACAAACCAGTTATCACACACACACACACACACACACACACACACGTTTGTACTTATATTGTTGTGAAGACACTCATTGACATAATGCATTTCCTAGCCCCTTACCCTAACCCTAACCATAAAAAAAAAATGCCTAACCCTAACCTATGCCCTTAACCTAACCTAAACCCAATTGTAACCCTAAATCAAAAACCAAGTCTTAACCCTCAAAAAGGCCAAAAAAGGCCTTTTGAAAAGTGAGGACCGGCAAAAATTTCCTCACTTTGCAAAAATGTCCTCGCTCTGCTGGTGAAATATGAATTTTGGTCCTTACTTTTGGGTATGTACAAGAACACACACACACACACACACACACACACACACACACACACACACAGTCTCGTATTTCTATCCTCGTGGGGACCGTCCATTGACTCCCATTCATGTCTAGCCCCTAACCCTGACCCTTACCCTAACCCTAACCCACAACACAACAAAGTCTAACCCTAAAGAAATGTTTTTGCACTTTTACTTTTTTCAGTAACAACAACATGGTCAAGAAAACACTGTTTCTCCTACTTAGGACCGGAAAAAGGTCCCCACAAGGCACGTCGTTCCACGTTTTGCTATCCTTGTGGGGACATTTGGCCCCAACAAGGATAGAAATACGAGAACACACACACACACACACACACACACACACACACACACACACACAACTGCAGCCTGACAGGTGTCAATCTCAGAGCCATGGTGCTGAAAACTCAGATAAAAACTCACTGCCTCCATCTGTACCATCTTTGATACAGCTTAAATATAAAATGAACACAGCTGGTCTAAAATTACACAATCTATTCAGATAGATATAGACACAGCTATCTATATCTTTTGGAATTCACGTATATTAGAAAAAAAAGACTCGGCGGTCTCATAGTTGAGAGCAACGCAGGCACATTCAATTGATAAAGATAATATTTTTGAAGGTTTCACTGACTCACCGATGGCTCCGATGTTAGGTTTTGGGTAGAACTGCTACAGTATTGTAGTAGAATACACTTGGTGAACTTAACTTTCGGACTTGAAACAAACATATTCTTCAAGTTGAGTTCACTTACATTTTCAAGGCAGCAGGTGAACTTTCATTTGCAAGTTGACTCAACTTGAAATATGTCAATAAATAACTTGCACTTTCCCTGTTTTCTATCTTTTTTGTCTTGATGACAATGTTATGATAAATGATTTTCTGATTTTATTGTGTTTCTTTGGTTCAGTTTAACCCCTGCATCATAAAGGAAATGGTAAAAGTTGAATGTCTGTCCATATAAATCAGTGCAATCTTCCCAAAACCCCTGTGTAGTAAAGGAAATGGTAAGAGTCAGTGGCGGCTGGTGACATTTTCTTTTTTTTTTTTTTTTGGGGGGGGGGGGGCGCAAATTACCTTGGAGGCAAGTTAATGCTGCAAATGTCCATGCAGTTACAGAGTTAGGAGGAAAGAAAAACTGAGTATATGTATATAATCAAACATTGTCATCTGTTTTGTTTTGAAGAAATGGTATGTCTGCCACATCCACAGGTACATTGTTCACTTTATTGGTCTTTGCAACAATTACACATTGATTATAGAACCAGATCGACAGAAAAAAATAGCTTTGTCCCCTTGGGGAAATCCAGTTGCCTGGTAACCAGCTTATTTACACATAGCCTACAGTAATATCAACATTTTCTGTGCTGTTAATTGTCTCAGAAATTATTGCAGTCAGTGATAATATAAACAACAATGTTATTTTGAGACCATTTTCAACTCATATAATATGCCATAATAATGCAAGAACCTATCAGAATCAATAAACTTTCACTTCTAAAGAACCTTTTATCCAGGAACTGGAAGAAAATTTAAACTACTAAACAAAAAAATAAAATAAACAGAATGGATTCTCAGTGTCATTAACAATGAATGAAAACCAAACACATCCAGATAATGAAGTCTCTGTAAACAAAGCTGCCTCCAGAAATGATTAAACATGGTACTGTGACTGAAAAATCAGGAAAATTACCAGTTAGTACTTTTATAAATGAAATTTTTTTTTTTATTTTATTTTATTTTTTTTTTCCCTTGTCCTGTTCGGCAGTTGGGGCGTGCAATATTGTATGATTGTAGCCTTTTACTATCCGAACAGATTTTAATGTTAGCAGCAGGACGAGACTGAATCTCCTCTTGCTGCTGCCTTTATTTAAAGCTGGCGTCCGGCATGGCTGCCGGACAGGACCGGGACGGAAACGCTCAGAGAGCGAGAGACAGAAGAGAGAAAGATAGAAAGATAAAGAGAGGGAGAACGGGAGGGGGGAGCACAACCTATGTACAAATTCACGATGCAAAACAGTGTTGTCGACGCACCACACGTAACCAAGAATCATCATCACCACCAACAATCGTCATCACCAACAATCTGGACAACACCAAAACAGACCCGACAACCAACACAAAAACTGACACAACCATACATATACGTATATATAATTTTTTTTTTTTTTTTTGTGAGAATAGAGCTAGTAGTAACTAGTAGTAAACTCGGGGCATGCATCAAGAGAAGGCTACTACAGACCACCATTAGTCTAACCACCACAACAGGACAAGGTAACCGAGTATGTGAGGAGGGATTAAAAATCAGCGTGATCATGCAAATGTGATGGTGATGATGATGGTGACAGTGATGGTGACAGTGATCATGCATATATGACCTCTGACCCCTGAGAAGGCCAGAAGCAGGCCAGAGAGGCCCTCAGAGCCCAGACAGCCGGCGGTCATCCCAGAGCCCGGATCCAAACCGCTCCCCCAGGCAGACGCCCACGCTCCAGTTCAGAAATGGGGCAGAGGAAAGCACCGGCCGGGGACCCCAGCGGTCTCGGGGCCCGGGCCCCGCAGAGCCACGACCGGCAGGAGCCGGTCCAGGAGCGGGCAGAGCCGAGAGCCCGAGGCCCAAGAGCCCAAGAGCCGACCCCCCACACAGGCGGAGGGCCATGACCCTCCCGGGAGAACCGGCCCACACGGGCGGCTACCCACCCCAGGCCAGTACACCCCCCAGCACCTAGCCACGTATCCCGAGATCCAGGGCATGAAAAAAAAATCTAGCAACAGAAATATCCTTTAAAGCAGATGCCTCAACAGATCATATGAAATATCTGTTCCTTCAGTCTGGGAGAACAAACAAATGAAACTTATTGTAGCCGTCACTTATTGCACTCATTTATTCTTACCATGCACTTGTAGAGACTTTACAGAATTAAATTTCATTATTCCAGTTCCACTTTCACGCCATCCTTCTCAACAGTATGACTCACACTACTCTGCCACTGTGGACAATGACATACATTAGAGCCGAAAATGCACAGTGCAGATGAGTGACAACAGCACTGTGCAAAGCATAGATTGTATATAAATGGACAGACCTTTCGTGACGTCACCCATTGCGTTCCCAACCGCCGTTCTGAAGACTTCAGCGAGTCCAGCAGGACTTCTCCACATTGAATATTTGAAACCGGATGTAAGTGTGATTGGTCCCGCCCGTCACGTGACCGCATCACGTGGACAGAGGAGGTGCTGTGATAAGGCGATTTATGCAAAACTTTAACTCGTAATATAAAATCAACAGATGATTTATGTGAAAATCAGAGTCTGATGAAGCCAGTACAGTTGTAGAAACTAGTGATAGAGACCAAAATATGTCCTGAAACCGGGTGCTTTATGTGTTTATTTGCACTCTGAAAATCGGCATTTTTGAATGGGTTCCAATGGGACCTGGGCTCTTTTTGAAACCAGCATCATCGCCCCCTGCTGGAATCTCTCTGGAGTTACAGCTTTTTTTGCACCCTATAACCCCTGTGTCATAAAGGAAATGATAAAAGTTATCCTGTAACTGAATGTCTGCCCATATAAATCAGTGCAATCTTCCCAAAACCCATAACATCATTATATAAATCTGGAACTGGGAATAATGACAAGATTTTAATAACTGGATCTGTTGCATTTTACATGCACTTTTGAAAAAGCTTTTGGAAAACATACATGAATTGATTTAAGAAAAACTTGAAATTTCTATCAAAACATTTGGTGTTGTGTTGTTTAAAGGTGCATTAAGGAGTTTGCACATTTTATGCAAAACAGCACCCTCTGCAGGCCTTGGGCGTAATGCAGCTTAGTGAAAAACTCGTGCCTGTGGCTCGCGTGCACGGAAGAGGGGAACGCCTTCCTCGCTCTTTTAGTAGCCCTCAAGTAAAATTTAAGTTTCTTTTACCTGGTGGAGTCTATGCTGGAGTTGTGGCAGTGCTAGAAGCCAGTCTTTTCTTTATAGCTGTGCCGTTAACGGCGATAGCGTGCTGCGTTATAGGGAGAGTCTTATCGCGCGAGAAAAAAAAATGATGCCGTTAATCTAATCTGTCCTGAGCCCCCAGCCGAGAGTCACAGCACGCTCCAGCTGAGCGTCAAAAAAACACACGCACTTTTAGCGGTGAAACACGGTCCATTCCTCATTATTTGCCATATTGAACTTGGCTGAATTATCAGAAAAATAACGAGGAAAATGCTGGTATGAGGCACAAACTGAAATAAGGAGCGCAAATATGAAGAAAATTAAAGTGAAACTTAAATTGCGTGTTTTGTCGGTGCACGGCCAACTGGGCGTTTTTCACGCGCTGAAAACACGCAAATTACATTTCCCTTCAGCACACAATCTGGTTTAATAAAGGTAAGTATGAGGCAAAATTCGGCGTGACTGAATTTAGGCTGTCTTGGAGATAGGATGAAGTTTGAGGAAGTGAGCGCAACTTCTATTTTTCATCTGCTCTCTTATTGGTGGTGTGTGTGTGTGTGTGTGTGTGTGTGTGTGTGTGTGTGTGTCTCTGTCTCTGTCTGTGTGTGTGTGTTGGGGGCAATCTTGGTAAAGACTTGGTATTTTAAGCTATTATAAATCATATTTGATGAATTGTAAAATTATTTATGTAACACACACATTTTGAATGGAAGCGGCAGACTTCAAATGAGCCATTTTAATTGTGATTAATTGCGATTAACTCCAGGATTGGGGTGCGATTAATCGCGATTAAAACATTTAATCGTTGCCCAGCTCTACTTTTCTTACTTTCTGGAAGATCCTGCTCAGTTGTTGCTCACTAAGCATCTGACGGAGTAATGGCGGACATAATGAAACCTAACTAAATCAGGCCAGCCGGAGCGCACATTACATCATTCCTTTCAAATTCTCCCCAAAAAAATGCTGGTGCCTGACCGGCACTGCAACTTTCAAGTGACAATTTAGCGCTGTTAGAGGTACTTGCAATGAATATGTCAGGGCACATTGTACACATCATTAAAAATGTGTAACATATTTATGGTGGAAAATAAGTATTTTTAAAGTTGAAAAACTCCTTAATGCACCTTTAAAGTGACACCTACAACTTAGTGTCTATTGTTTAAAGAATTAGATTTGTCTCCTCTTCAATGCTGAAGTGGAGCTTCATTGATTTTCTGTTGTGACCAGGTGTTTTTTTGTTTATTTTTTAACACATGCTTGAAAATATAGAAATAAAATAAATTCGATCACTGCACAAAGTATTGTGAAGAAATATCCATCTGTCGATCCACTTGAGCCTTGTTTCCACTGCACAGCTAGGATCGGTACGGTACAGGTCGGGTCGGTAAAGCCTCGTTTCCACAGTTTCGGTACGGGTCAGGTCTGGTCAGTTCGAGTCGGGTATGCGTGCGGTCCCATTGCCAGTGGTGATGTCATAATGGTGTGTTTCCACCGGACGCATTCAACGCGACTGCATTCGAGCAACAAATGACACCACGCCGCGCTAGACGCACAAGTTTTATCGCTGGTGTGTGAATTCATTCGTGCGACAAGTCACGCTGGTTCAAATATGCAACACAAAACATCCTGCAGAAACATCACACCCCACCTCATCACCATCTCCTGCACAGCAGCAGTGGACAGGATTCTTCTGATGTTTGTCCCACAGTCCTGTGTGCACCCGGTGTCGTGCCGAAAAGTGACTGCCTACCGCAAAATGACTGCCCCCGACGGGAACGCACATCGACGTGTTTCTGTATTTCTCCGCTGCTCGCATACGATGTGCGAATGTTTCATAAAGTATTCTTTATGAATATTTCTAAGAGTATGTTTTTACAAATTACTCACACAAACCATTATATCAACCGACTTCCCTCAGTTACAGTGCGCAGTCACTTTTCGGCAGCTGAGTGATGTGAGGAGCGACACTGACCACTTCAAGGGAGGCGAGGGTGATATTCACAGAATTTGCAGGACTGAAAGCAGAGGAGATCAGGCAGTTGCATGTACAGTGAACTGAGGGATGTCTGTTCATGTAATGATTTGTGTGTGTAATTTGTTAAAAGATACTCTTAGGAACATTCATAAATAGTTTATGAAATATCCGCACAGCGTATGCGAGCAGTGGAGACATGCGTGTTCCTGTCGGGGGCAGTCATTTTTCGGCACGACACCTGTACGACCCCGGCCGTAATAATTACACCGGCTGAGGAAAGTGTGCGAGTTATGTAACTGAACACACATCGCGCTGGGAGAGACGCATCGGTGTGATGACGATAGGAGGTTTTACACCAAAACGACACTAAAAATAAATACATGCAATCTGGGACTATAATTACCATCCATGTCATTTTTAATATTTCTAAACTCCATCCGTATGGGAAAAAAACATTGCATAGAGACACTAACGGTGTATGCTGTCATGTTAAAACAGTTAGCATTTGATCACTATAACTGCAGCGGTCAAGGGGCAAATCACTTGCGATTTTCACTGCTGAGAATCTGATGTATGTAGCTGGTGTGTGTGTGTGTGTGTGTGTGTGTGTGTGTGTGTGTGTGTGTGTGTGTGTGTGTGTGTGTGTGTGTGTGTGTGTGTGTGTGCTTCATGTGAACGTCGGGGTAAAGGAGTAAGTGGTGGGAGAGAGATGGTGCTGCGGATGAGAGGGATTAGGTGCAGTACGATCCCAGGAATCATGCATATAACAGTGATTTAGTTTCATGCACTGCCTGCATGCATGTGTCACTAAATACCAACAAGTAAGACCAGTGGTTGCAGGTCTTTATCCAAAACCTTTATACAGCAGAGGCCTGGATGTTTATAATTCAGATGAACAATTCTCTGTACACTCATAACATCATTATTTCCCAAGAGACATTACATAGCGTGAAGCATTTTGGTTGCTGTTATCTCTTGTTTTTTATTTGGCCATTTAGTATTTTTACACTCACTAAAATGAAGAATGCCATATTAAGAGGTCAAGAAAAACTGTCCATTAGTCTTGGCAGTGAACATATCAGCGAATCAGCTGCAGACGCAGCTGCTGTCGCTTGGCTAACCTCACAAGTCACATGTTCACCTTGCAGATTGCTGAAGTTCCTCCACAGATATCATACCTGCCATGCTTACAATTTCATGCTGCTGTTTGCCACTTCTCAAAACATCCACATCCCCATGGTGTGTGGCGGGTATGTGGATGTTTTTCATCACTGGAGACTGTAGAAATATGAATAATAATGCTTTCCATTAGAGCGCAGAGCTGTTGAAACTTTACTAACATTTACAAAATACATACATTTAATGTTTTGTTCAGTCTGCCGGTGAAGTAGGTGAATCACTGAAGAGGAGAGATATCCTACATCAAGTAAACTGAACTGTGAAAGGGAACTGGAGGGATATGTTAAGTTTTACAGGTGAGGTGATGGCGAAGACGTGAAACCCTGTGACCTCTGACTCGACACCTGTAGTATCAATTCATCATTAAACAATCGGCTCTGCACAAATATTTTTACCCATGATGCCCTCAAGATTGCTAATTTATACTCAAATCTGACTAACTGGCAGTGTGCTTGAAAAATTCCTGTCACAACATTTTTCCACATCAGAAACCAGGATGTTTTTTTTCCTTCTTCATTCTGTGGCTAAACCAGTCAAACATGTTTGGCATATTTCAAGTAACAAACGGCAGAAACAAGAACATTTCATTATAAGTAAGACGGCGGCAGCGGTGAGAGGACTGCAACCACTGCTGCTCAAGGTACGTATGTGTACATGTTTGTTTCTTTAAAAGAAAATATGGAAGATGTCATAGTAAAGCAAAGTTTTATTTTTAAATGTTGCTTTCAACGTTTGAAACTATTCAGAACTGTATGGATTGAAGACGAGAGACCTCGGACCTGTGAAAGTGAAAGTGCGCAGGCTGTGGCGCAGCTGAAAGTCAACAGAATGGCCTCTAAAGCACCCCAACCTGAAGAGGACTGCATATGCCCCATTTGCTGTGAATTATTTACGGATCCTGTTGTCCTGCTGTGCGGCCACAGCTTTTGTACGTATTGTGTCACGGAGTGGTGGAAACAGAGCAGAATCCAGACATGCCCGGTCTGTAAGGATATATTTCCAATGCCTCGGCCACCTCGAAATCTGGCGCTGAGAAACTTGTCTGACGCCTTCAGACGAGAGAAGATTCAGGCAGCGTCTGAGTCTAAAGCACTTTGCAGCCTTCATGGAGAGAAGCTCAAACTCTTCTGCCAGGACGATCAACAGCCCATCTGTTTGATTTGTAGAGATGCAAAAGAACATAAGAAACACAACTGTGTCCCTGTCAATGAAGCTGCAGAGGAATCCAGGGTAATATGTGAATTTTAAGTTGACAACATTTAAGTAGATTGTTAACTTATACATGAGGTATAAATGATCACTGAGTTTTAATTACATTTATTTAATGGTAGGGTCAACTCAAGGTTGGGCTGATGCATTTGAAGACTAGTCTGGGGACATCTGAGCGTGCAAAAGCCCGCTGTGAAGGAATGGCCAGCCACATTGAGGTAAATACCATGATAAAAGAGAAAGCTAAAAATACAAATGTTACCTGTCCATTCACACCATTTTCTCAGCTCCAGGCTCAGCAGACTGAACAGAGCATCAAAGCTCAGTTTCAAAAGGTTTACCAGTTGCTGCATGAAGATGAAGCAAGAAGAATCAATGCACTGAGGAAAGAGGCAAAGTTGAAACGTGAAGCGATGAAAGCCAGGATTGAGAAGTGGAACGCAGAGATCTTGTCACTCAGAGAAAAAGTCCAAACCATCGAGAAACAGATTAACACTGAGGACATATTGCTTGTGCAGGTAATCAGTGAAGATCTCAATCTGAAAAGGAACATTGTTTGTGTATATTTAACAAAATGAAATGGATTGACTTCCTATTCTTATCACTTTTTATTTTATAGAACATTAAATCCACCAAGCAGCGGTAAGTAGATAAGCAACTCGTATAAAAATGTATATGGACAGTTTGATTTTATTTGTCAAAGAAAAAAAGCTTACCTTGAGGCTGTAGCAGTGAAACATATGTGCTCCCTTTCAGTTTGCAGCACAAACCACCAGATGATGAGAATCTGTCAGGAGCCCTAATCGACCAGGCCAAACACCTCGGGAACCTGCAGTTCTCAATCTGGAAAAATATACCAAAAAATATCGAATGCAGTAAGCAGCAGTGCATCTGTTGTTGTTTGTCCTTGTTTTGAAACTTCACCCACAATGTGGCTCACAGGTAGCATCACTGTAATGTATTAATCTGTGTTTCTCTGCAGCCCCTGTGATTCTGGACCCCAACACCGCCAGCTGCGATTTGAATGTGTCCACCGACCTGACTTCTGTAACAAAAAGCGACAAGTATCAGCCATTCCCAGACAATCCTGAAAGACTGGGGTCGACAGATATTCTCGGCTACAAGGGCTTCAGTTCTGGAAAACACAGCTGGGACGTAGAGGTGAGCGGTTACTGGGCGGTGGGTGTGACAGTTAAAACCACTCAGAAAGAATATGAAAGGATCTGGGGAATCTACATGTGTGTATGCACCGGTGTCCTGCGTGAGCTAAAAGATCTTAACTATGTTGATGAAGTTTCTGTGGACAAGTACCCAAAGAAGATCAGAGTGGTGTTTGATTACAACCAAGGCCTGCTCTCATTCTTTGACCTTGATCGAAGAACACATGTCCACACCGTCAAGGACAATTTCACTGAGACACTTTTTCCATATTTTCGTGATAATGTGAGAATTCTGAAGTGTCAGATGAAGTCATAACAACCAAGAGAAACAGTCTGTAAAACTGCACGCTGAAAGGTGAAAGGCTGGTGCTTGATTAAATCATGTAAATGTTCTTTACTGATTTCTCACTAACCTGTTCATTAGTCATTTTTGCTAAAAGAAGCAAACTAAGCTTATCTGAGTAAACCGTAATTGCAATTGTCAAGTGAAAAGGTAAATCCTTTAAGAAGCAAAAGATCTTGGAGCACTGGTCCGTTACTTGACTGTTTCACTCAAATATTTACAACTAACCTCAACAAAATTCTTAAAGTTGAACCAGTCAAAGATGGTTCATTTATTGGTTACTTACTTTTTCTCATGTAAACACCTCGCTCATGAATATAATTCTGAATGACTTAATTCAGAATAAACCAGTTCCGAATTACAATGGTACAATGGCTTCCTCGTATGGTCCACAAACGTGTCAAATAAATTGCCTCTCGATGTGTTTGGTTGTTTGTCCTGATGTGATGGATGGAGAATGGTCCAGGGTGGACCCTGACCTGTCTGTGGTGGAGCCTGTCTTCAACTGGCTCAGGACAGACACCGCCCTCGCCCATAAGTAGCTGGGATTGGCTCTGGTGATTCTTAACAGGCTAAATGGTTCAGAAAGTGGATGAATTAAAAAAAAAAAAAAAAACATTTAGGAGTATTTAGGAGAACCCATTTAGCTCTACATGAGATCACTTACAATGAATGCAAATTAATTTATGATTAAATTAAATTGTGAGTTTTATAATGCATACATTTGTGTTTATTTGTGTTTCAACTTGGTAAATACAGTTTTATTGTGTTCTTGTGTTCTAATGTGAAATGACTTTTTGTTTTAACTCTCAGGAGTATTGTAATAGAATCCACTTGGTGAACTCAATTTTCTGAATTGAAACAAACATATTCTTCAATTGGAGTTAACTTGAATTTTCAAGGCAGCAGGTGAACTTTCATTTGCAAGTGGAGCCAACTTGAAATATGTCAGTAAATCACTTGTACTTTCCCTGTTTTCTGTCTTTTTTGTCTTGATGACATATATGATAAATGATTTTCTGATTTTATTGTGTTTCTTTAGTTCAGTATAACCCCTGTGTGATAAAGGAAATGGTCAAAGTTATCCTGTAACTGAATGTCTGTCCATATAAATGCAATATCTTCCGAAAACCCAGTACACTGCTGTTATCACCATAAAAATCTGGAACTGGGAATAATGACAGGATTTTAATAACTGGGTGTACTTTGGAAAAAACTTTTGGAACATGAATTGATTTAAGAAAAACTTCCAATTCCTATCAAAACATGTGGTGTTGTGTTGTTTAAGGTGATGCCTACAACTTAGTGTCTGTTTTTTAAACTTTAAAGAATTCAATTTTTCTCCTCTTCAATGTTGAAGTGGAGCTTCATTTATTTTCTGCTGTGACCACATGTTTTTTTAACACATGCTTGGAAATATATAGAAATAAAAAAATAAGTTTGATCAATGCACCAAATATTGTGAAGAAATATCTCTGTGTCAATCCAATTTCCCATGATTAATTGCCATAGTCTCTTTTGGCGCATCGTGATCACTTGAATAATTCATAACTCCAGAAATTGGATAATTAGATCACTTTATATTCCACATAATCAGAATTTACTGAAACAATGCAACCTCGAGTGGCCAAAAATAGAACTGCAGTTTTTTGTTTTTTTTGTTTTTTTTTTTGATTAATGTCTTTTAAGGTCAACCCGTGACAGACTGAACCCTCTCGCGTGCCACTTTTGGCCCGTCGGCTACATGTTTGACACCCCTCCTTCTGCGATCTAGAGACTTCCCATAATTCCCTGATGTGACATTTCCCTCTGAATACATACGCTGCACAGTGATGAATCATTGTGAAACAACGCTGAAAGTCTCTGGTGTGCTGCCATCTTCCTCTCTCCCTCATCGCCACGAACACGCTCACATGCATGAGCCCGAACCTCGTCGTCACTGATACCGAATCTCGCTGGTATTACAGCTGGAATGCCGGCTATGTTGTTTCAACTAATGAAAGAATAAAGGAAAACAAACAGAGGGGCCAAATTAAAAGAGAGGGGAAAAAAACTGAGGGCGGAAAACATGAAGAGAAAGAAAAGGAAATCGAAAGAGAAAGATTGTGGAGACTGTTCAATGCGCTTTATTATTTTGAATGTAATGAAAATGTATTTTTCAGATTTGGTAATCATAACCAAATTCTTTTCAACTCATACTTAAAATATGGGAGAAGTTTGAATGTTTACATTGTTGAATTTTTCAAGGTAGATCCTAGTTTAGTGAAAGTGCAATTTCTCTACTAAGCAGACAAAATAAATAACAGAATCTGAGAAATTGCAAATACCTGGACATTGCTTTTATATTTTGTCTCAAAATATAAAGAAAATGAATCACAGCAAATATTACGTAACTTCACTACACCTCCATTGTTGTTCATGAAGCTGAAGGAATGTACGCCAAAACGAGTAAACTGCGGTTCGGGTACATCAACTGAACGAAGAATATACATAAAGTGGACATTTGTCGCTAGAATAGTTTGGGGAGGGTTCTGGGTATTTCATTCCCCTTGGTCACCCTCTGCTCATTGGGCAGGGGGGAGGCCTGCAGCTGGGGATCCCCTGCCCAGTTCACAATAAACTGTGTTTTATTTAGCTTTATTTACTTATTCATTCAGTATGCACTGATGCTTTCGTTACTTAATCTTGTTGTGCTTGTTTTGTGTGTGTTTTTTTCCTTATATATCTGTGTATTACCATTTATTTTATTTTTTGAAACCAATGTTATGCTAAAAACTGTATTATACGCCAAAAACGGACACATTTGTAATATAATGGAGTCCGACGGTTCCATATGTCTTACTCTGTGCATGATGCGGTGGTGGCGGTGGCTGGGGAGTCGAGTGATTCACGACAGCTGTGTGTGTGTGTGTGTGTGTGTGTGTGTGTGTGTGTGTGTGTGTGTGTGTGTGTGTGTGTGTGTGCGTGTGCATGTGCGGTTGTTGTTATGTTTAGTATTTTTGGTCTTTTTTAGTTCTCTTGTTAATTCATTATGATTATTATGGTTGGCCCTTTTTTATGCCATGCTCCTTATGTTAATTGTCATTTCTTTTAGAGGAACTCCTTGAAAATGAGATGATGCATCTCAAGGGGTTACTCCTCTATAAATAAATGTTAAATAAATAAATAAATAAATAAATAAATAGTTTTCAAAAAGGTAAGTCATCAAACTATCTTGAAATACAGCATTTTCAACCAAAAATAGAAGAGATAGAGGTCCGCCATGTTTTTCATGGGAGCAGGCAGAGAGGCGGCAGTCACGCGACCTGAAGATATGCCCATAGGAAAGACTGGGATGATCAAACGTAGCAGTGTCACACTTTCTAGGCTTTTATCGTGACATGTTTACAATATGTACTGAGGACCAACGTAGCTATTACACAATTTGGAGTGAGACTGGGTTGCTCTGAAGGGCAAAAGAAACAAGAAATAAATGGGTCAGGAATGAAATATCAAAAATGGATGTGCTCTTTGTTATCAAAGCACCACCGTGGCCCTGAAGTCGAGCCGAAACAGTGGGTAGATATCAAGTTAACAGACAAATAGAGAGACAAGCAAAGAGACTGGCGGGCCGAATGCAGAGATGTGCCAATTGCCCGGAGGTTGGAGACAGAAGACATGCAGTAACTGTCTAGACCGGGCTCTATACAGTCTGAGTTGGCTTGACTTCCAGAGAGTGTGAGGTGGTGTGTGTATTTGTGTGGAGGGGAAATATTGGCAGTAATGGTATTGTACAAGCATATAAAGCTTTTATGATGTTCAAGTTTTTATTCATGGCCAAAGCATAAAAGCATAGTCACACCATAAATCACCTACTGTTAAAATAAACTTGATCAAGCATTTGAAAAAAAAAAAAAAATGGCCGTATCATTTTGTAACAAATCCTTCCCTTTGCTTGTAATGCACACAACTCTGGCGCAGCGCTGTCAAATCATGATTCCTGTACATTATCAAACCTGCAGAAGTGAACATGACTTATAGTGCTGATATAATCAGCTGTGAACACAACATACTTTATGCACGCATGTAGTGTGTGAATCAGTACAGTCAGTGGCCACGGCTTCATATTTAAATCAGTGAACACACACGTGCACTTTTATGTGGCTGCTTTTCCATCTGCTCCTTGTTTTCAGGTTCCCTTTTGGTCACTTTTTACTCTCGTTATTGTGGTCTGGATATCATCAAGAAACAGGGCTCTGAGTGTAAAATGCTGTCCTCTCTCTCTCTCTCTCTCTCTCTCTCTCTCTCTCTCTCTCTCTCTCTCTCTCTCCTCAGGGTTTATTGTTTTGTTTGGCAATGATGTTTCGTTTGGAGGCAATCACACAAGAATTTTAGCAGCACGTGTCCTCAGCAATCATAATCATGAAATCCCTCCTGATTCCACATGCATGCGTACGTGCACACACACACAGTCGAGAAATGTTACATAGATCCTAAGTGTAACAGTAACAGGAGGAAAGGAGCTCTGCAGTATGAAAGTATAGAAGAAAGGCAAAGTGATCGCAGTACTAATGAAAGCCGGTGTTAAATCAGCAGAGCAGGGCTGCGCAGGTTCGGGTTCTTGAGAATTAATTCTCTGCAATAGAGGTTCGGTGGCATTTTTTAATCCTGTGCACACCGACTGAATCTCGGCTGACAAACTGGTAGCCAGTGAGTCGATTCGGCCACATATGTCTTGTTTCAACTAGTCGAGCATGGATTGCAGTCTGTAGATTAGCAGTGTCAGCTAAATTTGCATTCCTGTTGTTGTATTATTATTATTTTTGCAAAGTATGACCTGTGTTCCTCATCGCTTACCGTAGTCCAGGCGGGAGTGGCAATGCATGCTGGGATATGTTGTTAAAGGCAGTTTATAATTTAATGTCAGTGCAACCAGGTGAATGCCAGTAAATGGCAACCGTCAGCTTCATCAATGTGTCTTATTTAATGCAACAAAAGAACATTACATGGTGTCAGAGACTCGCCGGACCGTATGCTTCTTAAAAGAGTTAAAGATGGATTTATCGGGAGTTCCTACACCGCAGATGGATTGGGATTCGATGGACCTTCCCGATGCAGAGATTCATGAAGCACGTCAAGCTCATGTTTTCTGGCCCACTGGAGGGAAACGAGGAAGCAACCCAATGCAGTTACTTACTTTTGTGGATAGGAGATATAGAGGCCGTGATATTTTTAAAGCAGAACTTTGCAACTTTTTTACCTCAATAAATGTCTTTCAGAATCCCTGTGGGGGTAAACAAACACTTGTCACCTTCACTCTCCCCGGGGTCTGTGTCCTGAAAACAGCGCTTGCAATTTCAGAGGAGCGGACCCGACAACATCTCGCGAGAACAAACCTGCTTTACAGCACTCATACGGGATTACAAGTATAAAAGCTGTTGGAGTGCGATATCTGTCATTATGTTGCAATAGACGATCTTTGCATGATGTGTTGATTGGTTCTAATTTCCGTTAGGTAACTGAAAAATAAAGAGGAGTGGCACCTCCTCTCGTCGAAGTGAGCGCGAGTGAGTTCGCTGCTAACAAACACACTCGGAGATGCTTTCAGGAGTGTGCGAGGCAGGCATGTCTGCGACAGAGGGAGCAACCGGAGGAGGCAGCGCGAGGAACTGCTGCTGCAGAAGATTTAACAAAAGCGCGTAAAACAAACATGAAACCCTCGCTAGCGTTAGCAACGCCACCCTGAGGTGCTCACGAGTGGCAAAACCAAAAAGACAGAAAAAAACTTTGTCTAGCAAGCGGAAAAAAAAAAGGACACGGGAGTGGGGGGGGGGGGTAGATGCGGAGGACGTTTACGACAGTGAGCTTTCACAGGAGACCAGGAGGGGGAGCGCTACAGCGAATCTTACAAAGTTCTGCTTTAATACTTATCTAACTTAAAGGGACTTAAGGCAACTTTACAAAATTTACCTCAGTGCTGCCGCGATAGGTGCTGTGGGGAACTGCAGCCACCAGCCAAGGCGGCACGGGAGCGCGCACAAACATTTTACAGAATGTCCGGCTTCACAGCGCTGCACCAGGGATGCTCATGCTGTTTACTACGTCGCGGATTACTGCAGGACCACAGCGCATATTATGTGATTTTTGTAAGCATCCATTTTCACTCCCAAATGCAGCTGAAGTTCCCTCCATGAATCAAACGCATATCCAATATTTATTCGGGTGCCTGCCCGGCTTCGGTCATATTTTTATTTATTTATTTTTTTTTGACTCACGAGATAACGCTGATAATAGGGCTGCGTTAAACGATTACTTTTGTAATCTATTAATCTAGGAAATAGTTCTTCGATGCATTGATTAATCTAACGATTCATTTTTAAATCCGTCGCGGAGCTCCTCTCCGCCTCCGTGTTTATGCGGCGGGTCCCTGCGCGCTCCGCGGCCGGCACGGAGCGCGTCTTCGCCCGGTAGCAGAGATCCGGAGCTCTCCCGTCAGCCTCCGTGGGGCAGCTCCACTCGGCCCGTGGAAGCCGCGGCCTGCTTTCCGCGCCTCCGTGGAGCAAGCCGCGGCGCGGCAGCTCCGGATCTCCGCTCCCGGGCGGACACGCGCTCTGTGCCGGCCGCGGAGCGCGCGGGGACCCGCCGCATAACCACGGAGGCGCGTGAAGCAGGCCGTGGCTGCTGGAGTTTTCCCGTCGCAGCCGTGGAGCCGCTCCGGGCCGCGATTCATTTGAAGTGTGGAAGAGCGGTGTGGGTCTCCTCTCTGCTCTCAATGCAGCAGGGAGCGCTGCTGAGACTGGCCGTCTGTGAGTGCTTTGGGACGGGGGAGAGGCTCACGCAGCACCCGCTGCTTGCTGAGGACAGCGGAAACATCCTGTCATGTCTCCAGAGCACCAGAAAAAGTTGCTAAATTTGTCGCTAGTTACTTTTGACAAAAAAAAGTCGAAAAGAGGCTTTGGAAAGTCACCAGATTTAGCCAGAAAGTCACCAAGTTGGCAACACTGCCGCCCCTGATCCCAGCAGTGTTTGAGTCCGTGTCCACGGTGGCCATGTTCTTCCTGTTCGGCAACGCGCATACAGCGTCAATTTACGTCACATCCCCACGACTGCGCGGGAAATTCGGACCCCGAACAGCAACAAATTATTTGGCACACAGCCTGTATAAGGCAACAGACAGATACGTGGATTGGCCTGTTATATTAGGTTTTTAATGCTTCACGACCCATTAGGATTGAATAAAGTGGAAATGCATGTGTAGTTTTTCACAAATCTTGCCTTAAGTCCCTTTAATACAGAAGATGAAGCTAAAAAGCTGGATACTTATTATGGACGATTTGAAGAGTACCTCGTGCCTAAAACCAATACGAGGCGAAGGGGAATCTTTTCAACATTTCATTACAGAGTTAAAGCTCTTCGTGAAGCAATGCGGCTATGCTAACAGTGATGAGATGGTGCGCAATAGGATCGTATTCGCCACAAACTCGCCCCAAGTGAGAGAGAAGCCATTAAATCAAGGCTCGGATCTCACACTGGATAAAGCCATTGACATTGCTCGCTCATATGAAATAGCACAAGACCAGCTAAAGACAATGGTGGCCCCACCTCCAAGTTCCCAAGCAGCAGTGGCAGCACACGCCGTTTTCTCTAAGCGGAGGCACGCTCAGGAGAAAAACACAAAGGCAGGTACCGAAATAACCCAAAGAAAATATGCGGGAGGTGTGCGCTGCCACACGGTGACAAAGAGGAGTGTCCTGCACAAGGGCGTGAGTGCAAAAAGTGCAAGAAAATGAAAAACTTCGCCAAGGTTTGTAGGTCATCACCACAGAAGTCAAACACAACTCAAAGCTACAACTTGAAAGTTCAAAAAACTATGAAGTGAAAATGTAGCTTCAAGGAAACTTCACCTGTATTTAAAAATATTGAAGCTGTACTGACATTACTCAAATTTATTTTGGTCAAGTTTGTTTCTACCTCCACAGATCTTAAATATTCAGGTTTGAACATTCAAAGAATAGATCATTCACATGGCATTTGGGATTATAAATGACAGATTGTGTTTTATTGATGTGAAGATTATGAAGAGGCCTTTACAAATACTCGCCCCTGTAACGGGTCCCTGGATCTAAAAGGTTTGAGGATCCCTGGTCTATAATATGCAAGCCAGATATTTTCTTAGTTTTTTTTTTTTTTGTGTGTGAAACACAGAGCATTTGGTTTATTTATTGCTGGGGACTTTTTGCAGTTAACCGTTAGCTGGAGCTAACTAGCTGTTACTACCAGCAGTGATCAGTACTTGCTCTTCCTGCCTTCCCCTCATCACTCAGACTATCCGAGCTATGGATGTCAACAAGAGCTGAATTAAGGTCAAAGATCACACAAACGTACATTTTTGTTACTTTTTTTTATTTGGTTTTATTTCTTTGCGAAACACTTTGAGAAAATGTAGACAGAGACAGAGTTCTACTTTTTTCCTTCTTTTTTCCTCTTTCTTCTTTTTGACCTTGCCTCTCCTCCTCTGCTACCCTCCATCACCAGACCTCCTCCACCTCACAGACCGTCTCCAGGCCCACATCCCTTCACACAGCACAGCATCCTCCTCTGCTCCTGTTCGGACTGTCTCCTTTGTGGTAAGTTCTTCATATCTTCTTTCTCTTGCTCTCCGATCTCTCTCTCCTCTCTTCCTCATGCTTCTTGGCGGCCTGTTTTTGCATCTTCTCTTTGACCCTTTCTACCTTTGCGTTCTGCCGGTCATTCATGGAGGCGAGGTCATTCAATTTGATAATTTGGTCAATGACAACCTGGATGTCCTGTTTTGTTCTCGCCTTGCTCTCTATCCACTCCTTTTCTTTGTCGATCCAGGTCTCTTCTTTCTTTTCAAATTGCTTCAGCTGCTGAACAGCCTCCGTCTTCGCCCTCATCTCTCTCTGTACTTCAGCTTCCAGAGTCCTGCACCTCTTCGTCCACTGAGCTTAGTGCCTCTGCCTCCACCTCTTTCAGCTTGGCCAGACTGTTTGCTGTTTAATTTTGAACATGAAAAAGGAAATTAAAGCAATGACAATGGAAACTTAACATGACTGAAAAGAAGTAAGATAAAGCGTGATCTTATTAAAGTTCGCCTTGAAAGAGGGGGATTTACAGATGACTACTTGTTCCGTCGTTCTTCGTTTGTCGTTTTTTTTTAAGTTTGCAGTAAAATATACAATAACCATGAGCGTGTGGATTAAGCTCAATTTAAAACACAACACAATTTCTCATGTCTGGCCGACTAACCAAACAAAAAGCAGACAATAAATTGTATTGCTAAAGAAAGGACAGCATGTACCTGAAAAATAAATACATTTAAACTCTTACATTTGTCAGATTTAATTGATGTCAGGATTCTATAAATGGGAAGTCAAGGCAGTTTAAATTCTTTACTGATAAAGGAACCCCATATTCTGTTAAACTTGGGCACCGAGCCTCTCAATACACAACCTGTTTTGTCCAATTTAATAAAATGCAAAATATCCTTGAGCCACACAGAGTGAGATGGAGGGGAAGGTAATTTCCACTTTAATAAGGTACAGTACTTTGCCAAAAGAGCCACAACGGCCACCAGGCCAGCTTTAAAACCAGGCACTTTCAAGTCAGTCCTGATGATCCAGGGTTTCCTGCAGGAAAGCTAAGTGAATGCATAGATACTGGAGATGTCTGACTACTTTGCTGCGTTTAACTGGCTGGTTTAATCTTGTGCAGGTCCAGCTACAGAATGTAATTCTTCCATATTTCTGTGTGATTGCACAACTGAAAAGGCTTAGTCACAGAGTAGTTTTTAAAGGTACGTCAAACAGTCAAGGCATTTAAGTAGCAATGTGGCGGTTTTAAAGTTGCCTCTTGTTGTCTCAAACACACACTGACACACACACACACACACACACACACACACACTGTCACTGATGGTCAAGTGCTGTGATAAAGTGCTGTCTGGTGTTCTCTCACTCTCTAAGCCTCTTGGGAGTAGATCAATACTCACTCCTTATCAAGTTACTGCTAATGTCTTCATGTTTTTAACCAGGCAGTGTGTGTGTGTGTGTGTGTGTGTGTGTGTGTGTGTGTGTGTGAGAGAGAGAGAGAGAGAGAGAGAGAGAGAGAGAGAGAGAGAGAGAGACCCAGGTTATAATTATCATTAAAGACCAGCAAACTGTCAAAGCCCTGACTCACAGCGCCCCCTAAGGACATGTGTGGAGCACCGCAGCTGCAGTGAAGGGAAGCTTTTCTTTCTTTTTCAGCTCTAAAGGTCAATACAGAGATGTGAGGAAACTTGAGTGTGTACAAAGTGTAACTTTGATGAGAAGAAGATCTTAACCTCAAATATCCCCATCGTCCAGTATTAGCCTGCATCCAGCTACTGTTTCACTTCTATAATTATATTGCCGAGTCACCGGGATAGTTAACACTTTAATAATAAATGTGCTGCGTCATCGTTAGGCTGGATGGTTTCTTTAAGCTGCACTTTTTCTTTAACTGATTTGAAAGCTCTTTAATTTTGTCTCATGCTCTACAACTTGCCCTTTGTTTGATCATTTTGGTGATCATTTCTATTTTTTTTTTAAAATCCTTGTTACTTTCATTACTTGGCCCTTTAGCTCTGTTTGACAAGGTGTCACTGGGAATCCCTGAAGCAAATGGAAATTACTGTTATTGACTGGTCACAGATGGTCACATTTGATCACATATCAGCTTTAATCATATTATTGGTTTTGTCTAGCACCTTGGGCTGGACGAGCAAGCAATCGCCATGTTTCAAAGAGAGGAAAAAAAGATGGTTAGTGAAAAAAATATAGTGTTTATTTACTTATTTACTGAAGTCAAAATGTAGAAAAATCTTATCATGACTTCCAGACAAAGACTGGGACTCTGAGAAAAAGTAATGCAGAGCAACAGTAGCTCGTAATGTAAAACACACTGAACTATGTTTCTGCTCACATCCTCTTCCTCTTCAGGGTCACCAGTCGAGTTCAGGTCAAACACCAAGAGACAGACAATCACACACAACAATTTAGTATCACCTGAAGTGCATGTTTTTAACTGAGAAATTGGATTTACTTTAAAAAAGACAAAAAAAAAAAAAAAAATTGCCTAAGGAAAACATGCACACTTCGCACTGACAGCTCATCAGTTTAAAAATGGACTTGAACTGGGGAGCTTCTCACTGTGAGGTGAATGTGCTGCTTTGCTTTTTCTTAAAGTAGGCAAATGACTCAAACACTGAAAAACAGTGACTACTGTCTTTAGAGTCTTGTTATATCATGAATCAGATCCAGACTTCCTTCGTCTCAGTGAGTACACATCTATCACCGAATGAAGAACACTTTTTTTCTCACTGGCTTTGTTTTTCGATAGCTGAAACATTTTCTCCACTATGTGGATTTTATTTGCTCAAGATTAACTCTCAGTACACTTTTCTCATACCTCGTATGGTCCATAGCCCATTGTTTATGCATAATTTGGGTGGAAATTCTAATTTTGTGCGAATACATGGCCGAGTATAGCACATTACACCAAATAAGAAAGTGTTTCACCCCTTTTCACCTTTCCTTTCTCTTACCTCCACTTCTCTTTATCCGATGCCTCATCTCTCCATCTCAATCAATCTTTCCCTCCCCCTCACTAATGCACTCTTTCATGTGCTCTCCTATTTCTTCCCCTCTCTCTGCTGCCCCCTCTCCCTCGCCCTGATGTCTCATGGCTCTTTTGTAGGCCCTCTACATTTTTGGGGGTAATGCGATCCCCCCTGTTCCTCCCGAGGGTGGTCCACTCCTCCCATTCAAATAACAAGCTCAGGCTGAATGGAGCTGGCCAAGAGAGGAGAGACAGTGAGGGAACAGAACTCAAACGGAGAGTGGGGAGAAAGTGGGATGATGGGTATGTAAAACAGCCATTAAACCGCACCGTTGTTCATTCATAACTTACAGCGCGGCCATACGTAACGCGTGGCATCGTACGGGAGGGAGACACGAGAAGGTTAATGCTGTACCTGTGCCATCTGTTAGGTCCCATTTAGCAGATGCCGCTGTTTTCATGCAAACTCATTACTGCTGTACAAAAGCTCTCCATGAAAATCTTTAAAAATTTAGAGTCACATGTGAAGAACCTGCTGGATTTAAGAGCAAAGCTGCCTTGGCTTTGATCGATTTTGTGTCTCTACCTGCTCCTGAACATACACACTGTAATGTCATTCGTTGTTCACAATATGTGAATTTTTTTAACAGATAATTGGATTTTTTTTTTCACTTGAAGCTAGTGGACTGGAGGCCAGAGGGCGAGTTTGTGACCAGAAGGTTTTAGTTCCCCGGTGTTGCGTCGGGAACTGCATCTGATGTAAACTTGATGTGGAGCCAAATCAAACATGCCGATCAGGACTCACTGTGAATGCTCTGGAAGCGAGCGGCCAAAAGCCGATCTCATGTTATCACTGTACTCATGCGACTAATAGAAAGTAACAATTCAGTAGTCCCAACATGTTTTGAATCAGGGGTGTTAAATATAAGGCTTGTGGACCAAAACTGAGCTTACCTGAGCTGAGATATCAGTGATGTTACCATGATAGACAACGACTTCATACAATCGAGCATTGGTCTCAAAGGTGTGCTGTCAGGGTGAGTATTTGAAAATGTGTTTGGTATAACAGCTATAGCAGATGTTTTTTTGGGGGTTTTTTTGGACATTTCACTGTATTTTGTATTAGAAGGTCTCAATGAAATGAGCTTTATGTGTTTGAATGCTTTTAGAACTGTATTGGATGATCTGTGCCAATAGGCAACTCGAATGAGTACAGCTGTTCCAATCAAGAGAAAACCAAACCATGATATCAGAAATTAATTTAAAACAAAAACAGTACAGGAATCATTTTGTTTTACTAAGCGTCGGTAACGGCTGAGTAGAGACCATTTTTGTTACAACCGAGAAATTGAGTTAAAATATTTGTAGTCTTTTCACCTTCTTTTGACCTTTAACTTTTCTCCACCCCTGTCAGTTGGTGCAGCTTTTGTCCTCTTTCTCTCACAACAGCTTCTTTTTCTTCTTCCATGGCCTTTATTCCACGTCATCTCTTTTTGAGGCTTCAGGCTGCCTTTATCCTTTTCTCATCCCTGAATCATCGTTGCCTGCGTCTTGCCAGGTGGTACACACACACACACACACACACACACACACACACACACACACACACACACCTATACATACCACTGCGGTGCCCCAGACATCCCTCCACAATGTGGATGCCCCAAGGGAGCCTGGGTAACTCAGTCCCTCCTATCTGCCAACTGCTGTGTCACAAGACTCACATTACACACACACACACACACACACACACACACACACACACACACACACACACACACACACACACACACACACACACGCGCGTTTATAAAATTTTGACACTCTGTTGTCATATATGCAGACTTTCAGCAACTATCAACTCAAATGTCATTCATTGGAAGTTTAACATTTTAATTTATAAGAAAAAGGAAAGAGAAAGAGGGAAACTTAAAAAGTTTTTTTTTCCAAGTAATTTCAAGGCACTGTAGTTTTGTCACTGTAGTTCAGGGACACTATTTGTTCTTCTCTTTTCTAGTTTTTGCGGATATGAAAATCATCCACAGTCAAAAGTATTTTACCAACTTTATATGTGTGCACATCTGTGTGTGTGTGTGTGTGTGTGTGTGTGTGTGTGTGTGGGGGGGGGGTTAGAAGATGTTGTTGTTGGAGGTATGACTGAAGCTCAGCTCCAGTTTGGCTGCACGCTGCAAACCTCAGAAATGAGCTCGCACACACACACACACACACACACACACGCAAACATGCACGCACACACGCACGCACGCACACAGTGGTCTGTTGAAGTGTACGGAGGGAATGCTGTGGTCACACCTGGGAATGCTCTCTCGGCTAACCTGCCCGACATATTTTTCTCTCCCCATCATCTCCTCCCTCCAGACCGAGAAGGAAAGAAGCAAATTACATCGACTGGACTAATATTTACATCCAATGCTAAGCAGGGCTTAGTTATGGGAATAACCATCTGAAGTGAGACTTGTCAAGTGCAATTAGGCCACTTTTCTCCAGAAAGTAACGAGAATAAATGTTTAAAAAGTTTCTGATCAGAGTGACACAGTACTCAGTCTATTCTTTTCTAAACATGAAGTATTTTAGTGTTCTGTAATACATCATTTCATATATAAGGAGATTTTAATCTCTTTTAAAGTGTGCAGAAAATGAATGTACGTCTTGATAAATGTTGTACTACACCTCTGACTGAGCACCGACTGACATTAACTTTCTGTAGACTTGATCTGCACAGTTTTAAGTAGTTTGACCTCATGTGACCCGAACAATTATCCTAAACATTCTTACCGAACCTTAAAACATGTCTTCATATAAAAAGTATTTTCCTTATTTGTACTTAACAAGGAAGACAAGTCCCCATTATGTGACTGTGTAATCAGTCTCACAACACACACACACACAAACGCACACACACAGCTTAGCGAATCGCGAGCTGCTATCATAGTGTGTAGGATGCTCATAGTCTTGCAGTGTGAATTTTAATTCTGATTTGATTGGAATTAAAGTGGTTTTAAGCCAGAGTTAATGGATTTAGACCGACTCTAATCCCGGTTTAATGAAGGCCGCTTTCGTACGCTGCTCGCCTCTTTCATCGGCCTGGACTTTGGCCCACCGCAGTCCCACCGGTGAATTAATAAAGCACTTTATGGTAAGTCGAGGATGTGTGTGTGAGTGTGTGTGTGTGTGTGTGTGTGAAACACCAAAAAAGTTTCACGTCTATTAAAGCTGTCTCTGTGAGGTTTGGATTAGTGTACAGCTGAATCATTCTTACTTTTTCGATCAAACATGTTTGTGTGTGTGTGTGTGTGTGTGTGTGTGCGTGCATTCTTTGCCGTGCTCGCTCCCGTGCGTGGTTGTTCGCTTGCTCTCCATCCCTATGTAACTGGAGCCCACCCTCCCCTGTCAAAAATAAAAATCATTTGTCCGTTGCACGAGTGTGTCCATTAAAAATGCATGGTGGAGGGAGCTGGGGGCCGCTGGGGAGGAAAGCTGACACCCTGCTCTCCGGAAGGGCATCGGGGTACCACGGTGGACAAATGGCATCTCGAGAGAAAGACCGGGGTGGAGAGAGAGAGAGAGCGAGAGAGAGAGGGGAATGGTTCGGTAGGTGTTGTGTTTGCCCCCAAGATACTTGTGTCCAAATTTGCTGAAGCAACTTTCACCTCCTGAGATGTAGTGAAAGTGACTTCTACCCCCGTCAAGACGGCCGTCCCGAACCTCTACTCGCTCATCAAGAAGTCTGCGGACACTCAGTCAATCAAACTCAACTGAACTCTGATAGAAATCTGTCTTCCACACAGTGTAATCTGAAATTAGCACACCTGGAAAAAATCAACACACACACAGGGAGAACATGCAAACCTAAGTCCAGGCTTTTGATATATTTTGTGGGATTTTGTTGCTAAATTCTTCCTTTTCTATGGTCTCGCCTCAGAGTTTACTTTCTAAGCGTGTTTTGATGCCAGACCACTGAATATTTTCCCCGTCTTCACCACCTGCTCCGGTTCGCAGTGAGCCGGGCGCAGCGCGAGCTACAGTTAGTAAATCACCATTCCAGCTACGTTCTACCAAGATTTGAAAGCTGAGTTTTTGCTGTTGTACAGAGAATTACCCTGTGTGCCTTTTATGCAGCGACGGATGAAATATTGCAGAAGATGGATGGAATTAATGGAAATGATAACTAAAGTATTCTAATTTAGCTGTGGCTCACTTTCAATCTTCGAAACACAGAATAGTGTTTTTACTAACAGCATCTATGAGAGATGTAATTGATTTTTAATGTGATTCACTTTATAACAACAGTATCTGACCTCTCCATCTCCCACGCATGATGCTTTCCAGGTATATTAATACATCGTCTCCTGTTTCACCGGAGAAATGAAGACGTGTGAATTTATCGTCCTCCATATCTGTCAGTGTCTCGGATGTCTTTTCACTTTCCCCGTCTCTCCGGCCTCGCCGAGCTGTTGCTGCAGATAATGTGCCGTTGTGAACTGTGTCTCACTCACGAGATAAATCTGTCAGAATACAGGTGTGTGTGTTCCTCTGAGTGTGAGCCCGTGAGTGCGTGAAGATTGATGCGTTTTCCTTGTGTTAATAGCTTGTGCATATAGACTAAACTCATTGGAGGTAAATCATACTCCGATGTGCTGCAGCTGAATGTTTGTATTGATAGAGTTGGACCGTGGATCTCTGATCAGGTTCTCATTGTCGCTGCCTTCCGTTGTGCTCTTTCTGATTCAACGCTGAGCCTCGCCGAGCGTCTCTGGGGGGACTCACTGTTTTCGTTCCTTGGTCCTGTCCATCTGCTTCCTATAACGCCGGGGCAGTCCGATCTGGTTTTGCTGAAACGCCTTCTGCAAAAATCAGACATTTATTCACGTACAACCAAAATAGGGCCCTTTTTTTTTCCCCTCCCCAGCTCAATAATCCTGTCCTGGATCTTTTTCAATTGGGTGGTCAAATCTGGACCCAATTAAAACGGGGACCCCCTAAATTTCCTTCACACCCAGCTTGAGGAAGACCCCAGATTAGAGGAATATTTTCCTTATTGCCGACTTGACTTTTTTTGCAGAATACCATGAGATAATAATTGAGTCCATGTGTGCTCGGCATTGCGAGGTGTTTCCCTTCTGGTGGAGTGCGGGTGAAAGTGGCACACGATTACAGCCATCCGGCGGCCGCAGTTTTGATAAATATGTTTTTCCTCTCTCCCTCTCTTCTTCTGGGTTTCAGGAATGTTGTTATAGTTTCTTTTTTTTTTCATGGGTCAGACTTCCATGTGGGAAGAGCCGGAGGTTTGAAATGAGATCAAATAAACAAAAGTCACCTGCGAGTGATCTCAGCTTGTAATGAGACACACAGAACGCCGGCCTCCGTTCGGTGACCGCCGAGGCAGGTGTTGCCGTCGATGGGTTTCTGCCTCGGCACTCTGGCTTTATGTCTGACCGTGCTGGCATTCGATGAGGATTAGCCACTGGTTCTCATGAACTTAATGACTCAACACTGAGGGCTTGTGTTCTGCTCCCCCGACGCAGTGACCCATCATCATCCTGCTCTCTCAGGACGTCTTCCTCCAACCGGGGATGAATAGCCGCTTGTTAAACAACCCCAGGACGCCCAGTGTCATTTTAAGTGGTAATATTAGGAATATCGTTAAGACAGATCTGTCGCTGTCCGTGAGACGCGGGAGTCGGGCTTTGATTCGTGTCCTGCTAATTGTGATCGACCTGAATCCTCTAAAATCAACATGTGGATAATTCTCATGCGCAAAAGGCACACACACACACACACACACACACACATATGCAGAGGCTTGTGTGCATACACACACACACACACACGTTCCACACACAGGTAATTGTGTCCACCTGGGAAAACATAATTTAGTCAGGCGCCCCTTCCTCCTAACACCCTTACAGTCTTACAGCGTGTGTGTGTATGTGTGTGTGTGTGTGTGTGTGTGTGTGTGTGTGTGTGTGTGTGTAGGAATGACCTTCTTTACCCTTTTCCTTCTCTTTGATTTCCAAATGCATTTAACTATCTCTACTCTCTAAGCCCCAAACCAATAATAAGCTTAGCAGTTCAAGGCTATGAACAAAACCAGGTTTCTCCTCCGTGCCGCCTGAAGGTCACCGTCCAGATCGGCCCTCTTGTTTAGAAATCACATTCATGTTTTTGATACCAAATGTTATCATGTTTTCCTGTCTTCTGTGAAATAACGACCTCCGCCACCACAAACTTGTACACATATTAGTGATTTCAATTGTAGTAACACAACAGCCAAAGCACAGGCCGGCAGCCACCATGTTTGGGTCAAATTCCTTCACAGTCCACTGGATGTTAAGTACTTAAGGCTACATAAATCTGTGCGAGCAAGCAAAGTACTTCAAGGCTGGCGACACGGGCACCTCTTGGAGCATATGTTTGGGTTTCACAGTGTAGTTCGTCATTTAGGAGTTTTTATACAAGGCCTCGGGTGGATGAGGGCATCTGAAAACATTGTCTAGCTGCTTTGCGGAGGAGCCAGAACACTATTACTGTACTTTTTATGTTCACTGTTCTGTACCAGAACCTATATATCTATAAATATATCTACAGATATCCATTCACACTAATAATGTTTTAATGCCAAGACATTTTGACTCTTTTTTCCATAGAAAATCAAGCTGCGGCTTCGTTAAGATTTAAATTGATATGCATATTATTAAAATAACAATACACTATATGCATTTGTGCATATGTGCTTCTGACCACTTTACCATGACAAAACAGTTAAAGTTTGCTGAGCTAAATATTAAATCTGTGCTTTTTATTTTATTTCTTGAATACATTGAATATATTGTTTTTCTGTCCTTGAATGTTACAGAACTTTGTTGTTGAATTTATCATCTCGATGTTAAATCATCACTGACGCTGGTTCTGTGAGCTCTGACGCATAAGGCCAACAAACCTCTGCAGATATTACTCTATTTAAAATATCCAAAATGACATTTTGTGGCCGTTTATTGAAGAACTTGCTGCTGTAATTTCCTGTTTTATCTATTGTTTGATGGGAAGAACCAAGTGAACCTTTTTCTCTGATTAAAACTGATGTGACTGAAACCTGTTGCAAGATGAATTAGTAAGTCAGGCTTATAATGCTTTTGTATGCTATAATTTTATTGTGATGAACACACCCTTAAGACATGCGGCCAGGCAGGAGGAGGGATTTTCTTTGACTGCGAGAGGTGAAGACAAACAGTTGACTTCATGGATGAGTCCAGCATTGACGTAAAGCCCGGTAGTTGGAAGGCAGGCACCTGCTGTGCTCCTTTAATAATCACACACTGATGCCAGCACACACACACACACACACACACACACACACACACACACACACACACACACACACACACACACACACACACACACACACACACACACACACAGTTGGTGATCTGGGCAGGCCCCAGCTATCTTTGGCATCTCCTCTGCACCGATGGATGCAGTGCCAGTCGACTCAGACACTGATGCCATCTGATACAAACTGACACCGCCACCAGCTGTTGCTCAGCCTTGGATATGTTAGTGTATCTGTCAATTTTTTTTTTTTTTTTTTGCATGTGAGCGGATCAGAGAGCTTTACATATTTTACATGTCTGTCCAGCACCGAACACATCTAATCTGAAGAAGTGAGACAGCAGTCAGTATTTCTTTCACCAAAGCATTTAAACCAACATTATATCTGACAAATCCTGCGCATGCAGCAGCCCGACACCGACCTCTTATAAGGTAGGCTTGTCTAAACAACCACCTCACCAGCAGTTTATCACCTGTGCTTTGTCTCGTTTGGCTCTTGAGCTGCATTATGATTTCACAGAGCCATAAATAAATACTGTGACCACCATTTTCAGAACTTCTGCATTCTCTTCTGTCTGCTGCTTGACAGTAATGAGGCCTCAAGCCTTCCCTTAAAGGCCTCTGCTGCCACCTAGTGACTGTAACTGTCAGCGTGTCTCAGGGTTAACCGAGGTAAATCACTGGAATGAAGGATGGCATCCATCTCAGTCAGTCACTGTGTTTCTTTACAAGCAGAATCAATTTCTTATTTGTGATATCTACGTTTTACAGTATTTTTTTACTGTAATAACGATAAATAATATTTGCCTTCACTTTAAAAAAAAAAAAAACATCTTGCTTTATAGAAAATAATACATGGAAAGTGATTTCTCAGTCAGGATTAAAGCTGCAGAGATGAGCACACGCTGGACTTTACTGCAGTCTAAACAATTCAAAACAGTTTGAAAAAAGTCAACTGGGAAATGACGGATTCAGCTTTTATTTTCAGACTTGATTGTGAAATCAGTGATCAACGCAGACAAAATAAATTGCAATATCAGAATAAATGTTAGAGGTTTGATTTATGTGGAGACTCCTCACACCGAGGCATCTTTTGCAGCCTGAGAATGAGCTTAAAGCTGATGCAAATTTCACTCTTTCAATGCTGTCAGCATCACAGGTATCCTCAGCTCGGGTCTCAGTGCTGTGTCAAGTCCACCATGCTGAGGAAAGCTGTGTCAAAAGCTCAATGCTTTCTTTGCAGTTTTCCTCATTTGCTCGGTGTGCTTGTGGCCTCACATTTGAAATCCTTAACTTAAATGAGACAAAACACTTTTCCTCACACATTGCTGTGATGTGTCTTGTCCAGTCTGCTTGTCGAGTGGCTTTATTCTCTCCCAAATGTCGCCATCTGCTGGATGAAGAAGTGTACTACAGAAGTGCAGTGTCTGCAGCATTTGCTCATCTTTGCCCCAAACAGCCTGTGTTTTGCCCAGAAGATGGCAGCGTGTACAGAGGGATGAGGGAGGAGCCCATGAAGGGATGTCAGAGAGTTTGAAGAGCTGTATGATGGAGCCGTGGGAAGTTATGGACTCCATAGGGTTTGATATGAAACTTCATGAATGCATCGTGGCCTCAGATCATAAAGAAGTGATACAGCTGCGCATTTGACCCATAAATCCAACATATGAGCAGAATAAAGCGTTGATCACAACACAAGCTACAATAAAAGTCAGGTCAATTCAAAGCAAGCTGTGTGAAAAAACAATGAGGGTCATGCGGATGTCAAACATGACGGAATCATCTGGAACGAGAAGCGATTTCTTTCCTCCCCTCGGTGAGTGAACCTTTTGCAGTTTGGGCAACTGTCCAACAAAACAATTAGTAAGTATGGGAATCCCGGCCCTGCTGTCGTACACACCCCTCCCTCCCTCCCTCCCTCCCTCCCTCCTATCTCTATCTGCCGTCCTCTCTCCCCCTCTCTGCAGCTGGCCCCAGGAGAGAGGCGGCCAAGTTTATTTTCTCCACGGTGGTCCCTTTGGGGTGGCGGCGAGGCCCCTGCCACGCCGCCGCTGATGTATTAGGTGAGGGTCCTTAAAGAGATGTTGGGGGGACTCTTTTATTAGCGCAGCACTCAATCTTCCTGTTGCCGTTAAAGGATACCTCAGTGTCCTGTATGCATGAACAAAGTGAGGTGACAAGTGTGTGAAATTTGTCAGCAAAGCAAAAGTACAACCTGATTGCGGCTCGTACTTCAGACACAAAGATAACAGGAAGACTTCAGCCGTGATGAGGAAAGTCTAACAAAGCCACACGAATTTGAAGTATAGACGGTTTAAACTTTAAACTGACATCACTTTGTAAAACTAATATTTTTGGAAATGAGTGAAACTGCTAAAGCATCCATTGCATTTTGTGAAACTGATTTTGCTTCCAATAGCAAAATGGAGAGGGGAAACATTTCATTCATGTTCACTGGATGGCCAAACATTATATTGCATTTTACTGTTTTATTGAACTCCAGTGGGAAAATCAAAGACTGTGCTCTCGTTGACCTGAAGGTCGATGACCCGGTTCCCATGAAAGACGATGTCTGAGTCAGACTATTTGACAGCAAACACAAGAAACATGTTTTAAGTAACCCTCTAATCCCTGTAGTCAAGGATTTGTGTTCTATATTTTACTATATTTTGGAGAATTGAATCCCTGACACAGCAACATCAACTCTGAGGATGTCAAATGTAATTAGCTGTAAATTAACTGAAGCTGTCAGATAGGCTGTGCAAGCTGCATTAAAGGAAATTATGATGCAGGAGAGCTGCAGTTTAAATTCATTTGAGGTGTTATCGAGGATTCTGTTCTATTAATAAATGAAACAAAAACAGCAGAGTTGCCATTGCAGATATGGATATATAAATAAAAAGATGAATCAATGATAAAATAATATCAATAATATTACAATTTTGAACATTAATATACACAGCAACATCAGACAACATCAGAGAGAGGGAGCGAGAGAGACACAGAGAGAGAAGAGAGAGAGGCCGTGTGTCAGACTGCATAAATAACTGTCTGTAGGATGTAAACACAGCGGTCACAACCCGAGCAAATTAAAACAACTGGTCTGGGCGGGATTAAAGCTGCAGATTTGAGCTTTTTACCGCTTCTAAAACACCCGCGGTGCTCTTTGACCTCTGCCTGCACCTCGAACCTCTCTGACCATCACTCAGACCATCTCAGTCCTCTGCAGTCTCGCCACTAAAAATCCCATTTGACACTAATCTGGTCGCGATATTGCAAAAACAAAACAAAATACCAAAAATCTGTCAGGTAAAATGAATTATAACCTCATTAGGCCCTCTTGTTTTACTTTCTTGTGCATTTATGGTGCATTATAGAGTTAAAATGGTTTGTTTAAGCTCCAAGAATACTTGCGCATTATTAGGTTTCAGCTGAGCTTTGAAGGTTTTATTTATGTATTGGCAGTCTCCAGCAGTGTTATCAGTCCCGACCCTCAGAGAGAGACTTATCTGCTGTGTTGGTGCTCAGGTTCTGCTCTTTTGAAGGAGATAAGAAGGGGGAGAGGTTAAAGCAGTGGCCCACACAAGCTAAATCAAACACACACATATTCACAAAGGTGTATGACAAATATATTTATCTACATATGTAATCTGTACAACAACGTCAGACCGTGCGTAATTTCCATGTGCGCGTCTGTCCATTAGAAAAAAAAAAAAAAAAAAAAAAAAAAAAAAAAAAACAGGCCCGCAATGGTTATTCTGGAAAAAAAAAATATTTCTGGACTATAAAAAGCAAGAAAAATTACAAAATATCTTTGAACCAGCAAAGATGACATGGGAAAAAATGTATTTAAATAAAATGTTCGTTTTCCCCCCATTTTATTTACGGGAACGAAGGAGAAAGAGAGTCCGCACTCCCTCCGTTATTCCCACTCAAAGACTTGTGTTTGTTTGTTTTTTTTCAGTCAGTCCGTTCCTCTTGGAAAAGCGCTGTTCCTCTGGAGAGGGTAAAGAGGAGCCCGGTTGTATCAGGACGCCGTGGTTCCGCACAGCCTCGTCGTGCTCAGCATCTCCTTTAAGTCCGTCTCCGGTTTACCTGCGACCATGAAAGGCCACGTCTGCAGAGGAGAGGGGTGCAGACGTTAGCACGTGCGCTATGTGATGCATTCAGCAGCATTTTAGTTTTTTTCAATTTCCAAAACAATAATTGCATTATAAAAGAATGATATGGATAATATCAACAGTGGAGAAACTCAAAAATATAAACATGGTTTAACATTATAAAGCTTATTTCCAGAAACAGGAGAATCTTCAGCATTTTGAAATTATTTTAATACTTATTCTTAATTTTTAAAGTGCATTTTAATTTCTTCACCAGTCTAGCGCTACAGTCACGTTACAAAAGGTGCTTAAAATCTATTGGGTAAAAACTGGCACACTTCTGCACGTGGACAAGAGGAGATGGGGGATCGAACCATGCACCTTGAAAACGGCTTCTTCCACCTGAGCTGCATATAATGTCAGATTTTCATGTACAGTTGCATCGAATCAAAATAAGTCACGGGCCATAATGGCTCACCTTCATGCACCTGCCTTGCTTCACTGCCGTCATGGAGGCTTTGAGGCCTCGAGAGGAGTTTAATTCAGCTGAAACTACTCTGACTTCACAGCATCACTGCGGCCTATTTTCGGTTATCAACATGATTTTTACATTCCTTAAATTATCTGCACGTCTCTGTAGCCACAGAGAGCATCGTTCTCACCAGGTTCACGGGGTGAATATATCCATTCTCGTACTTGTCGTTGGCCAGGATCTGCCGGAGGTGCGCTATGTAGCTGGAGGCCAGGCGCAGCGTGTCCAGCTTGGACAGCTTGGTGTCCGGCGGCACCCAGGGCAGGGAGGTCTTCAGGCGGGAGAAGGCTTTGGACAGGACCCGCATCCTGGCCCTCTCCCGGGCGTTCGCCGCGTTCCTCTGCACCTGCTTGCCCCCCTCCTGTTGCGCCACGCCCTTGGGCGCAGTTTTGCGCGACGCGCTCTTGCGCTTCTTGCCCGACGCCTCCCTGCGCTCCTCGTTCGCGCCCGCGCCCTCGCAGTTGGAGCTCTCCTCCGTGCTCTCGTTGGAGTCTTTCCCGGAGGAGCCGAACTTCAGGATGCCATCCAGAAGCTCGTCGTCGACGTCGCTGAGAGATCCGGTGGACATGGTGAGCTGCCTTCCCTCCCCCCACCCCACCCTCCGGAGCGGCCTCAAAACAGGGGAGCGCACTGGACTGGACAGGAGACGCGGGGACGCGCCTGGAGGAACATCAAACTGTGCATGAGGGCGAGCAGAACCGCTACAGAGTTTTTATCTCCAAGACCGGGGAGGGCGTGCACCTCGTGCTGGGAGGAGACTGCGAAGCTGATCCATCATGAAGGTTCCCCAAGGATCCCACTGGGACCCCGAGGGACCCCGAGGAGTCCCCCGCGCCGTGAGGAATGGACCAACTGCATTCATTGTTGTCACATTTACACAATTTCCAAGATAATGAATAAATAAATAACAGTTGATCTAAGTCAGAGAACTCCACACTTACTCCATGATGTCAAACATAAGGCCCTTGGGCCAATACTGGCCTGCAAGAGGCACCAATCTGGCCAATAAACCAAGCAAATGATAAATATTTAATTTTTTTATTTTATTCAATTAAAATAATTGAAACCTTTTTTTTTTTCAGATCAAACTTCTGAAGATCAGCCGCCATGAAAGACACAACCCTGCTGCTGTGGAACCAGCCTCAACGCCCCGCTGTCAGAGTGAGTTTGTGAAAACATGCATAATACAACAGCTAGGAGACGTTTTTTGGGGGGCATTTCAATTTATTTTGCACTGAGAGGTTCCATTAAAATTGGCGTTAAGTTGAGATAGTCACTTTTGGTAGGAATCATTAAGCTTGAAGTTGAAATTTAAAGGTTATTTTGGCACTATTTTACCAATCCAGCTCACTCAAGATGAAACTGCGCTATGTGGCCCCTGAAATAAAATATGTTTGACACCCCTGATCTATGGTCTACAGCCAGATATATTGGACCAATTTACCATAGATCATGCAGCAGGTCATAATTTTGCATTGATTAGACAAAAAAAGAAAAAATGGAGGGGGGTCTGTAGAAATGATAACTATTTGCATAAATCTATTAGGGTGTGTTTGGATTTTAATTTACCCTTCTTTCTTGAAAAAAAAAGGGATAACAAAATGTTTCATTGATTCTAATATGGAGCTCAATCGCAAAATAATAAGTTAAACAATAAAAAAAGAACTGCTGCCATTTTTTTTGCAAACATCATCTTTGTGCTAATACAATCCCACTACAACAAACTTTAAGACAAAAATTCATGAACTCATAAATGAATCAGAAGTGGATTGAGAAGATGTGGGTGTTAATCGGCCTGCTGAGCTTTTGTTTTTTGCTCACAGCGTCAACATAACTTTCAGCACATCGTGGTAGTTAACAGAATAAAGTGCAAGGACAGGGAGGGGGGGGGGGGGGGGGGCGTCACTTCTCGAATGGCAAACTGGCGCCTCGCTCCCCTCTCATGTAACAGATACCTGGCACCCACAATCCCCTGTTTGGCCTTCCACATCATTCCACACCGATGCTCCGAGCACCGGTCCACTCAGGGCCAAGTCCAAACAACCAGTGTCTCCAGAGGACCTGAGTGGAAAAACTTTGGCGTCCCTCAGGAGGACGTTGATTTCACTCCTGCTTCTCCTTCACTTCCGTCTTCCAGAAAAAAGCGGGATTGTGAGATTGAGAAGTCGTCGGGTGTAGACGTAGGATTTTTCTGTGTGTGTGTGTGTGTGTGTGTGGGTGTGTGCGCTTGTCTTTGCCCGCACAGCTGAAGTGTGCGAGGATAAGAGGTGCGTCTCCAGAGGGCTGACCTTTAGCCTCTCTCCTTCCGGTGTCACAGTGCATCCAAACAGACATTATCCAATTCATCAGTTACTCAATGAAATCCTGCAATTCTGATTTACCAAAGTAAGAGTTCAGGACTAACTTCACTGGGATGACCCGTGAATAATGGAAAGGAAAACAATCAGGACTGATAATGGAGGGAAAAGAATAAGACGAGTGCGACGCCACATGAAGAACCGGAGAAGGGGAATAAATAGGTGAATGAATGGAGGAAGAGAACGAAGAAGACTGCGAGGGCTTAATCTTCTGGGTGGCCTGAAATTTAAAGCACTTAGTGGAAAAGTAATAATAGAGTCTCTTAGATTGATGATCACCTCTGAGATACATGGATCCACCAGAGAGAAACAGAGAGTGCGGGAGAGGGAGGGAGGGAGACGAAAATAGCTCATGAAAAATACTCACACAGAGCTTTTTCTCTCCCCGAGCGTCAATAAAACCCAGATCCTGATGTAATACAGTCAGAACTATGATTTTGACCATGGGATGGTTTTAATTCTTGTCTAAAAAGCTGCCAGTCTGTGAGCCTTTCTTTCTGCCAGCCCCTCATGTGGAAGATAGAACTCTTTTAGGGAACCTTCTCGGCGACCGCTCTTCCTCCCCGTTTCCACGCTTCGCCGTGACGCGGCGCGACAGGTGGAGAGGCCGAATGAAAAACACGCAGAAAGACTAAAGAGGAGACCCTGGCAGTTATGGAGGGACACGGCGCTAATTAGCCGGTCCGGGGTCAGAGGTTAGGCGGGCTGGTTGATGTCACCACAGAGGGACGGGATCCAGATGTTGCTCGCGGGGCCACCGAAGGGGACACCTGACGCCGCGGATCATCATCTCACTCGTACGCACGAACAGAAGCAGGCACGTTAAAAGTACACGGTCCATCTGTCATTTCACATCAGACGGTTGTGTAGAGTTAAAAAATATATACTTTATTCAGAAAATTCATGTTGAAAAACTCGTTTTTTGAGTATTTCTGCCCGTTTACAAAGTAAAAATATCACATAAACACTCAGAATTTACCAAAATAAAAATTCTCAGCAACACTATAGTTGACTGCATGTCTGCAAATAGACACATTTCTTATTTCTTCGACAAGTTATTGGTGCATTTATCTACAGTACTAAATCAAATGTGGGGTTTTTTTAATTGAAACTCTAAACTTCTACTCCCACTTTGGGAGTGTTTTTTAAAAAAAAAAAGCCATTTGGGGACAACATAGGAAACAACAGATGAACGAGAAGAAAAACGGATGATGCATAAAGCAAAATACAGTTTTGTTTACTGAAAAAACATTCCACTTGTATTTTTGTGCCTCGAATACAAACATCAAAAAAAGGAAAAAAAAAACTTGGAATGAAAGCATGAAGCTGCTGACGTGGTCGCCTTTACAATCAGTAACTGTAACTGTGGAGTGGTGAGACTTAGGGCGAGAAAAACACCATCCATCTATGTCCAAGCACTCCAGTTCCCTGTCCCTTATCACAGCTACACTCCCCCAGAAAACACGCGCACACACAGACACACACACACACACGTGCACACGCACAAATCGGTTTTACTTTAGCTCAAGTACTGCTAAGAAAGGAAAAAAAAAAAAAAAATCAAAGCCAAATAACAAAAAGTGAGGTTGCGGAGAGTGCAGCGATACGGCAGGGAGTGAAGAGCTCAGGGCCAAAAGGATGCGGCGGACGAAATGAGCCATAAGAGAGAATTATGAAGATGTTGATGGGAGTGGAAATGTCTTATTATATTTCAAAAAGACTGCAGTCCTTTGATATTTGGTGACAGGAACATCCGGGAGGAGACGAGCGGCGATTCCTCAGAGTGAGACTGATTCTCTGTCACAGCGTAGGGGAACGACCTGCAAGTCCTGGCCTGGAAGTCTGAAGGAGCCGGGCCGCACTGGTTTCCAGAAAGTGAGCGCAAAGACACACAAAACTACACAAATTATGTGTATCTGTGGTTAGATGTCTCGTGTTTCTCAAAGCATATGATGGAGGAGTAAATAAAAGAGGAGGAGAGGCAATGAAAGTGGTGGAGTTTGTTCTGTTCCCCTTCATCTCACTGACCAATCAGAGAAGAGCAACGAGTTATAAATGCAGAGATACTTTAACTCTGTCAAAAGATGCCTTTTGTGCTTCATATAGATTAACAAGTTGAATTGAAAACAGTATGCGACGAGATTTAATGTATCCATGTCAGTGTTTTAACATACCAACACAAACATCCAATGTTGTTTTGTGAGTTTGCACTTTCTTCCTTTTTTTTCTCAATCCTAACTCACTGTGAGCAAAGGCAGGTTTCTTCCTGGACAAGTCTTCTCCAGTCCAATACAGGGTAAACACAGAGAGACAGACAACAAGAGATCAAAGTTGTTTGTTAATATCACAAATATGAAATAAGAACAATCAAATGCCAGACTGAGACATGAGCCTTTACTGTAATTATTTGTTATTTTCTGGACTTTTCCTTCCTCTGCTTTTACATTTCAGCATCACTCAATGGTAAATCAGCTCTTTCTTAGATAGTCATCACTGTGTGTTAAAGATGATTCACTCAAATTTAATGATGATTTCTGACAAATACAGATTTCTGTAGAGATAAATGAAATGACATTGCTAACTTTTGAGATCGCTGTTTTACTGTTTTTTTTTTTAACTAAACTTTTTGTGTCAGTTATAAAAAAGATCCAATGAAAGTAAAAAAAACTGATTTGTCGTCATATTCAACCCAAACATACAAAAGTTTGAATGTTTCAATGGAAATGAATGCAATTTCCAGCAAATAGAGAATATTAATGACTCTGCCCACACATAAGTGAGGTAAAATCCACTAACTTGAAGAAGCGGAGTTGGCCGGGTGCCCAGAGCCGCCTGTCGGAAGTAAGTGAGACGTGATGCAGCTGCAGTTCGAGTGTGTTTATGTGTGCGTGTTTTCGACTACAGTATTTGACACTTTTTAACCCCTGCTGCAACCTCTGCTCTAACTTGTGGCCTGCTGATTGGATGAAGAGATAGCAACCGCGTGTGTGTGTATGTGTGTGTATGTGTGTGTGTGTGTGTGTGCTGGGCACTGTGGTGCAGTGTAGGACCCTGCTGCACTGCAGAGGTCTGGTCTCTGTCACTCTGATTGAGGCTACGATTTATAAACACAGAGACGGAGAGGAACCCTGCTCAGTTTTCTGTCTCGCACAGTGGTACCATTTGGCTGAATGTGTATGTGTGTGTTGGTGTGTACGGTCGGATCTTCCAACAGGCCAGAGCTCATAGCGCCCCACTAAATCCTTCACGGTGGTCATCAGTTCTCCCCCCTTCTTCCTCTCCGGCCCAGACCCGCTCTCTGCTGTCCCCGACGCTGACTCCGCTCTCTGTTTTCGTTTGGTGTCCACTCAGCCCGGTCCCGCCAAAACAAATAGAGTCGCATTAGGAAAATAAGCCGCAGCCACACACTTAACCCTGTTCAAACTGTAAAACCTTAATTTTCCAGCAGTGTCTGATTACTCCAAATCTAAGGCTCATTTTGAAATTAAATGTGAGAAAATGTTTGTTTCGCATATAGTTATGATTTGTATTGAGTGGGAGTTGATGGATTTCACCGACTTAAACACATTTGCTCAGCATCAGCACTCTCACTTCTTATTTAAGCTACATTTGTAATTTAGATGCCATTTAGAGAAACTTGGGGTTCAGTGTCTGGTGCGAGTACAGGTGGGTGATTTTGGAGAATCAAACCAGCAACCTGCTCTGCCAGCTGACATCCAATGCACCTTCATTCCACATAAATCCTAGTTTTCCCAAATGGATTGGACCAAATGCAAGATGGCAAAACAACCCATAACTAATGACTGTTACAAATGTTTTCCCCAGTTTCAATGCATTTTACAAATTTAGCAATTAATTGAATATCTTGAAAAAAAATGATTAATTCAAAATTCAAACAGACAAATGTGCGCTTTCAACATGATGACATTTCCAACAGTATGAGCTCAAAGTAGCAAAATATCATGAAATGTCCAAGAAAACCCTTTTAATTTAGTTGTAATAAAAATCCATCAAACGAAATTCGATTTTAATCTTTATTGAATTAATCCACGAAAGACTTATTTTCCTTTTCACAGTGTGTTTAACTTTTGAGGGTGCATGACTTCTGCTGCCTTCGACTCCATGTATTCACACTTTCCGAGTTGTGGTTGCTACTACTTAGACTTAAACAGTGTGAATAGTTAAACCAGAAAAGGTACAGTTTTGTGTCTCTCAAAGCAATAAACATTTTATTCTCCTGTGTCGACCTAATCTCTGATTGTTGTTTGTAAATGTAGCGAGATGTAACGTCAGAATTATCGCCACACACACCTAATTAGGGGTGTGATGCTGAACTGTCGCTTGTATGATTCACACCCGATTTGTCAGGCCGTTGTTAACATGAAGCGCGACGATGGAGAGGGATGATAAACAGAGCTCTGCTCTTATTGGCTGGATCCCGCTCGGAGCTTTGATCTCCTTCCTCCTCATTACTCACTGCAGAGCTGCAGGTGTGTGTTGATATAAGAGGAATATTTTGGTTATGGGCTGACTAAGGTGCGCGCTTTCCCGAGTGGTTGCCAGGGAAGAAAAAAAAAAAAAGAAAATCTTGTGTTTATCGAGCAGTATGAACTCCATTATCAACACTGTTCATCTTCAAGAGCGGAATCTGTATTTTATTCTGAAAAACAAACTTTGTGTCTTTTTTTTTCTCTCTCCACTTCTCACAAGAGAAATGATCTCAGCACATCGTATCACCAGTGTTTCTAGTTCATAGTTACACACTCACAAACACACTCCCGGAACACACACACACACACACACACACATTCTCCATGGCATCTATTAGTAATTACTTCAGCTCCTGGTGCGAGGGGAGACAGAGCGCTATCAGGGCCCAGGAAGACAGATATGGGCAGTCCCTACAGACACCGCGCAATCAGACGTCCGAAACCCGCCCCGTGTGTTTTAGCATTCATATATTTCTTTGTATGGCTCTCTAATGTGGGGGTGCCGGCCTGTTCTTGTCTACAAGAACAAACTCCAGACTTGAGTCCGATACACCCGCATAACCTGCCGATATCCCCGGATAAAACGTCCAGAGCTGCTGATAGCCGCGACGTGTTGACTGCCCCAGACGCAGGAAACCCCTCGGCCCTTCCCGGCCAGAGAGAGACGTTACGCATATCGCCGTCCTCCTCCGGCTGAATCCCTTCCAGCCCGCTATCTCCCCTCAGGACCCGCAGGGAACTGTCACCCCCACCAGGCCCCTCGGGGATGAACCTGATGCCAGGGGAGGAAGTCTGTACGAACGCCGCTCGCTTGACTCATACGCGCAATCTCCAACGCACACCCGGCATGACGCACGCTGAGAAAGTTCAATGTATTTCACTGCATTCATGGAAATTCCTTCAAATCGAATGCACTGTCTTCACGCAGCTTTTTTCTATATACTTAATTTCTTCTATTGACTTACTGACATGAACTAAAGTTACTTTATAGCTGTAATACTTGTCAATGATCTCACTTTGGGAGAAAGTCTTCCTGACGCAAGGAGCCGACAGACTTTATAAGAGTGAAATTTCACAGAAGTATTAGAAAATATAGTGGAGTTACCTCAAAATTTTCATCTATAGATACCTTTTAATTCAATTTCTTGTGTTCTGTCAGTAATATATAAGCGCTTCTCTCTTCTAAGGTCGGCCTCTTGAAGGGATTCATCTCCTGGTTTTTCAGTGTGCCCGTTCCTCGCCCATTCATCTCCAGGTTTTAGGGAGCTGCATTGTGGGAAGTTTGCATGTTCTCCTGTGCTTATGTGCTTCCTATGATCGGCGACCTGTGCAGAACATACCAATGTCAATTGAATGGAGGGATGGATTTAACTATCTGCACCCCAGAGCACTTGTTAGATGCTGAATGGAGTGCTGTTACGTATTGCCCTATGAGCTTATTTTTGGACGTTCAAATAATCTACAGGAAGATGAGTGGAAATGTCTCACTGTACCAGATGGACCAGAAAGGAACAAAAGTGTGTGTTTGTGTTTGTGTGTGTAGTGGCACCTTCTCACACCTCATTTCAACTTAATCACTGTTTGCTCTACGTGTCTATCAGTTGTCCCGAGGGACTCGGACATAAAGCTACCGGAGACGAACAGGAGATCACCAAGAGGTGAGATGTGACCTGCGATAAACTCGCCCCTGATGCTCGCACACACACACACATGCACATGCACAGCTATCATGAAATCTCCAGAGACCCCTACAGATCTATCTCGAAGCCCAGTGTCCCCGAGCAGGAAGCAGACATCGTGTGTCTCGTGGACGGGGCCACTTTGACGGCCGAGGACAGACAGCACATCGCTGCACCTTCCTCGTGTAATCACAAACAGATGTGGGCTGACTGACACCAGGCCTGAATTTATTCGGTTACTACGCTGAACGCCGCATGTCCTTGCATAACTATCCGATGACACCGCTGCAAGTTGTGCAAAAACTCAGCAGGGAAAGCTCTCTCCAATGTAGATGTCAAATAAACTGACACGTTCAGCTGCTCTGCAGTGCTTTTCACAGAATGGTGCTTCTGAGGTTCTCTCACATCCAGGTGGTTACTGAAAATAAATAGATTGCAGCATTACTTTTATTTTATGCATAAATGCAGCTATAAAAGTTCTTCGCTTGCATGTAAAACTTGGATGCACATCCCTCATCCTTTTGTTTATGACCAAAGTTTATAATGTCAAGTGAGCGTATGGGCGTAGACCCGCCAGTGTATAAATGGCTTAATGGCTCGGGCTCCAGTTTGGTACAGTGACTGCGTTACAGCTGGCCTGCAGCCCATCAGACCCCAGGATGGTTACAGTAAACTCTCATCCTCTCGGGGCAGATTCTCATTTATGTGTCTTAAAATTTCTAAACGTGACTTAAGATTGAGACAAAAAAAAAGAACATGTTTTCCACCTTGTTTCAGTTTATGTTCCAGCTGAAGTGTGATACCTCCCTGGGACTGGTACTGAATCAGCACTTATGTCCGGTCAGAAGTTACAGCTGAATAAGTTATTCTTGCATAACGTCAACTTAAAACCAGAACAGTCTCAGCGTTGCGGTTTGATTATTTATTTAGCTTTTTTTTATTGCCAATTACTTCTTTTTAATCTCTGCCAGAGGATTCTGCAGAAGAGAGCGGCCATGTTTGTTGTCCTCCCTTCGCTCCTGCTTTTTCTCAGTTGATAAGAGGCTGCATTCAGGATTCAGTACATTTTTTTCTGCTTCCCACTGGCAAAAAAGAGCGGTGGTTTCCAAAACTGCATGTTTTCCAAACACACTTGCACACGTGCACCCACACACACACACACCAACATATGGTTCTCCACAGCTCTGGGGTGGCTGCGGTGTGTCAGCTGTTGTCCAGGTGTTTGATGCATATTTACTCCTGGGATTATTTATTTGACAGTGAGCAGTGTGCATCCTAATAGGTGAGAAGTGTGTCTGAATTCACACGTTAGGAATCAACAATGAGGAAGCATCATGTCACGTTACGCCGTCATCAATACCTTTCTTAGATTTGCGCTCACAGTAACTCGAACATCACTTGATTCAGTGTATTTCCAACATTTAGTCAGTGATGCTAAATGAAGCTATAACTAAAGGCATCTGGACTCTTCAAGGACCGATGGTATCTCAGTCTGTTTTCTGCACTTTTTCACAACGCTGTTTTTTTCTCGGTTTGCGAATAAACACAGAGCCGATCCATCAGCCGTATGGTGGTCCTTATCTATTTCTTTTCCCCCTGGATGCTAATTTAAGATAATAAACCTCGCGGATCATTTCTCCGCTGCTCCAAACTCACCGTCACCTCTGCTCCTCTCACACTCACACACACATGGCCAGATGGAGCCGGGGGCTCACACACACACACTCTCTTTCGGCGCGCGGTCTCCCTGGAGGCGGCAGGTGTGTGTAAACAGTGTGTCTCAGCGCGTCGCGGATTCACGCAGACAACAGCGCGTTTAAACAAGTGCTAAATAATAAAAAGTAGTGTCGGTGGCATTCGAATACACATAAAACTACATGGTTTAAACATATGACTGCATACACATGTTGAAAAGCAAACGCACACACACACACACACACACACACACACGCAGAGATTCATTCCTCTGTATGTCTAAGATTAAACCCCTCATTTATCTTCGCTCCCCGCCTTAAACACAGGTGTTTGGAGAGTGTACAGATGAGAGTCTGATCCCAGACATCGTGATTCTGAGTAACTGCGTTCCTCTTTCTCTTTTCTCTTACGTTTAAAATCACTTCCCACAGAAAAATCCTCCTCTTCTGCGCTCATCGCAAACACACAGCGACTGCGAACGCGTCTTTTAGTGCCCCACTCACCGGCCCGGTCAGTTCGCAGATATTTATTTAACTCAGAGACAGAGAGTCTCACGAACCCACTGGTCCCCGGATTTTTATTGAGCGAGAAGATAAAAAGGCGAGTTCTGCTCTGTGTCCATTAAGGCTGAAACGGCCAGAAAGAGCGTCTGATGAAATGGAATAAACAGTTGTGGTTATCTTCCCCCCGCCAGAGAAAATGAGAGGAGCTTACGGAATGACACGATACTGCGAGGCCTAAAAATCATTCACACAAATTCTCCACCCACCCACACACACATACACACACACACACACACACACACACATTTACTGCTCCTTGGTATTGCCCATGTCTGTATTTATTCTTAACCATAACAGAGCAGGCAGATAATGGCTGATGGGACAGTCGTAAAAATAACCTGGCACAGATCTGTTTGGATTAGCCTCTTCTCCTCGCCCTTTCTCCCTCCGTCTCCACCCCTCCATCACGTTTTATTGCTTATTGCAATCTTCTTTCCCGGCCATACATGAGACATCCATCAATCCATCCATGTGCCAGCCCATTAATCAGCAACACGTAATGCTAAAATCAAAATCACGCCAAGCACATCCTCTCCTTTCTCTATTAGCAAGATGATCCTTATTTATTTTGGAAGAACATGAACTGGCTTATCAGCAGAAAAAAGAGCAACAGGGGCTGCTTATTTTCCCTCCAAACGAGCCTTTTTGTTTGCACAAGATATAAGATGCTTGTCCAAATATGTTTGAAACTGAGCATGAGGGGAAAAGCAAGACAAACAGAGCATAAAGATATACTGTACATCATCACGAGCGAGTCCCTCGGGGGGGGGGAGGATCTGAACTCACAGGCGTGAGCCCACACATGCATACAAACACTCACTATCAATGTCAATAAGAGTTAATTTAAGTAAAAAATAATCTGTAAGACCATGCAGAAATGAAATAACACCAGCTTTGTTAAACATTGGCAGGAATAAAAACTGTGTTTAGAAATTAGACATTTGGAAGCTTCATAAAAACATCACAGCTGACGCACCACCATGGTTGGAATGGGAAACACTATGAGAACAGTTGTATTTGATTTTATCTGTCTGTCGGACAAACAACAACGAGTTTCTTTAAGGTACAGATTGTTATTACATATAGATTACTTACTGGATAAAAATGAGAAACATAAAGTGGGTTTCTCAACACTCCTGTACTGAAATTCTCTTGTTCTAATATCGTAATAGTTCGTCTATAAAGCAGGGTTGTCAAACACACATCGGTTCATTAGCCACAGCCTAATTTCATCCTGAGTGGGCTGAACCGGTAAAATGACGCCAAATAACCTTCATATTTAACCTTGAAAGGTTTTCCTTGTTATTGCATCACATATGATTAAAATGTCTACATTTTCACAAAAGGCAGAACAATTTCTCCCAAAAATGCCACAATCTCAACATAAAACTAATTTTAATGATACTGGGTGACAAATAGAGTCAAAAAACATCTTGCTTCTGTTACAGTTGTTTATAATTTACATGGTGTTTTGGCGGGCCGGATCGGAGCCTCTTGCTGGCCAGTTTTGACCCCTGGGCTTTATGTTTGAAACCCCTGCTATAAAATGTTAAATAACAAATCAAACTATAATGTCTTATCAGGGGGAGGATATTCATAAAGCCCTCTCCTCTCCACATCCCCACTTTACCACATTATGTTTACATCAGGAGGAATGAACTGTCTCCCATTCACTGTGAATAAAGACACATTAAATATGTTTATTGAAGTCTGATTAAAGCAGTGCTGCCAAGTCTCATCAATCTTCAGTCATAGCTGCAGCGCACACACAGCACATACGTTACTCTTGATAAATTGCATGTTTTTTTAACGAATCCTGTAAGGAACAATAAAATAGGACTCTGATTTGAGGTATTTTCTGGCATTGTTGTGGTTATAACTCAAATATTTTTGCTTCGAGTCAGAATAGTAATGATGTCTTGTCGTGGTTTGTTCCTATCACCAGTTTGAGTGGCTTTAGTGGCCTTTTATTAATAGTTTGCATGTTCCGCATGCACACACTTGGGTTTTCTTTGGGTACTTTGGTAAATTCGTGTCTTTGAACTGCTGCTGTCTTGCCCATGCGGGGACTGACACAAGGCCATCCACTCTTATTGTGATAAAAGAGAGAAGAAGAAAAATAAGAAGACAAATAATCATGGAAGTACAGAAATATGAATTTGAAGAAGAGGGAAAACAGATCCTTCACCTTTGCTTTCAATTACATTAGAGGCAAAATGCAGACTTCACTGACTCGTACAAGTGAACCTTCTGAAACTCAAACCTTTTGTTTCCCAGAAAGCCACAATCTTATATGAGCCGCTTTTAATCCGAGTGGAAACGATGAGAAACCCGATAACAAGACAGTTGATAACTTCAGTAAACCCTCCTGAACTCCAAACGGGGACATAGTGAGCCTTTAAAATGCTGATCCTCATGTCTGATGAGAACGGGAGAATATTTTACATGTCTGTGGAGGATGGGGAATACAATATATCTGACACAACTTTATTGGCTCACTCTTTAATGACTTCCTGCTCAGAGTGAGACTGATGGAAACGGAGGGAGGTTAAGCCAGTGAGAAAAAGTTATTTGCTTTGCTTTGTTTTTGCTGGGGTTTTTTTTTTGTTTGTTTGTTTGTTTGTTTTAATCTCTCTTTTTGTTTTTGGGCTCTCTTTGAGCTATATGTGCTTTTTACCTCGCTCACTGTATCTACTGCTCACAACAAAGGCAGATTTGTCATCCGCTCCTCTCCGTCCACCACTTCTACTGTCATTTAAAGAGACTATAAAGTAAATGCCTCATCAGCATGATAAGTATATAACCCCGTCCATGTATTCCTCGGTGCGCCTCCGTCTCTCTCTGGATGGCTGAGATGGGGTTAGTAATGAGCGAATGTTCTGATGATGAAGCCTTTTTCCAAGAATCTTTTCTCCCAAACGCCCGTGGCCTTTGGATGACTCCCCGAGGAGACCATTAATTTAGATATCTGTGTGTGTGTGTGTGTGTGTGTAGTGAGTGGGGGGCATGCTTTGTGTGTGTATTGCTCAAACACAAGTGAGAGACCTCGGTTGCTTTTGTTTAATCACAAACAGATACAAGTACGTTCGAAAGCGGATCAATTGGAAGGCGTGTGCGCGGATTGGAACAGGAAGCAATACCACACGCTGTTTGAATGTTACTCCCCACCCCAACCCACCCCCCCCCCCCCCCCCACCCCCACCCCCACCCCCCACCTCTCAAATCTTAACCGCTGAAGCACAACATGGCCTTATCACGTATCCTGCCTTCTCCTGACATCATTCTGCACCTTCGCCCCGACTCGCTCCCCAAATGCCACCCCAAAACATCCTTCTGTGTCAACACTTCCCACCCCCAGTCCAGCCACGAGCAGAGCCTTCACACACACACACACACACACTCATTAAAAAAAGGCTAAATCTCATCTGTAGGATTTAAGTTTGCCATAATCTTTGTAACACATACAGCAGCACAGTCTCAAAGAACGAACAGGTGTGTAACTGAAGCACACACTGACGACCTCCTTCTGCCGCCGCGATGCAGTCGGACTGCTCCACAGTCCTGCAACAGTTTGTTTTCAGAGCGCTTTCTTTTCTAGAGAGGGAGGAAGAAGCCACTTCACAAGACTTACTGCGACTGCTTCAATAACCAAACACTGGCTGTCCGTCTGTCAGACGCACAGCCCGGGCTGCAGGCCCGCGTCCTCCTGCAGGAAATTTACTGGTTTTACATTTTCGTCTGCGAGGAACCAGAAAATTAATGTTCTCAAATGGCCATGTGTCACACTTTACATTTTGTCTGTCAGTGTTTTCATATACACTTCTAAACAATGTGTGTGTTAAAGTCAGTTCATTTTGTGTTCTCATGTGCTTCTTACTGAGTCATTGATTTGTTAAATTGATACAAAACACTGTATTTTTTTATGTTATTTCTATGCTTGCACTTGACCAAAAGAAACTGGTCCGTCCAGTAATACCGACCAGTAACTTACAAATTAATTACATGCGACGTAGCCGGTAATGCAATAACTTCACAGAAATTTAAAAAAAAAAAAAATAAAATAAAATAGCATTCCATACTTAATTTTGATATTTGCTTTATTTCATTTCAAATGACTAAAAGTATAACATTACAGGCAGTTATTACACTGCTGGTTGCTACAAGGCGTGTCGCTTTGCAAAGTTCTGCAGTTTCTTAAGTGATCTCACTACCAGTTTTAAATGGAATTTAGTTCAGCCTCAAAAACTCAAAACGTTTCTTTTGGGTTTGAAATTTCACTCAGGCAACCACAAAAACACTCAACACTGTGACAGCAAGAAAGAATCATTTACATTTTTGTAATTTCTGTACAACTAAACAAAAGATCCATAAACTGTGCCTAAGAGGTGTTAGGTTTAATTGAAACGTTATCTATTGGCCGTGTGTTTTAATGCAAAATGTTCCCCAAAAACCATCTATTTTTTTAAGTGGAGGTTTCAGCCTAAATGAAAACAGGTTTACCTCATTTTTTCTTGAATCAGTGAATACAAACATTTTGTCAGATTGCAGAATTGGAATAAAAATGGTCTATTAGAAAAGAAAAGCGTGTTTAATGCGAGAGCCTCTCGTTGTGTTCCCGCTGCATCATTCGTCCGCTGCTCTCCTGGAAACAGCAGGGGTTTTCTCTGAGCACCGCGGTCACGCCGCATAATGCTGATGGCACTGTCATCATTTGCAAAACTAGTCTAAACATGGCTCAGCAGGGAATACCATAACATTTTTGCAGGTGTGTTAATGTTACAGCTGTAAATCTGGCATGGTCGGAGCTGGAGTGATTGTCTGTCTGCCTGAGCTTGATCTCACCTCCCCGAGATGTATTATCTGTGGAAACTTCTTTTTGTTCCTTTTATTTTTTCAGTCTGCTCTACTTTTATGTTCCCTGAGATTAAAATGAGAGCCGGACTGGACCACCAGAGGCAGCTGTCACGTGACTGTGATATGTTATAAAAATGAATTTATTCTGTTTCATCAGGCCTCATTTCACCTATTAATGGATTTTTTTGTATTTTCTGAGAATGTGCGCGAGTGCATCTACAAAGCTTGTAAGTAAACATTTCTCCGGTGTGTAAACAGGTGTGTGTCTGTGTGTGTGCTGCAGAGCCAGTGCCTTGGCCGTGCCACTGATGCCTGGCTGACCGGTCCCCGTAAGAACCGAGCTGATGTAAACAGGCTCGGCCGTTCCCACGTCTCTGTTTACACTGAGAGACCCCAGAGCAGCATAGCCAGAGGATTCCCTCTGCACGGCCAGCTCACACTCTATCTATCCCCGCCTCACACACAGACGCTCACCTTTAGGAAAGTGCCTCGACATGCAGATAGAGTTTAAGTGCATGCAAGTATAGAGCTTTAGGAGATGTACAAAACCGAACTCAGTGTTGTTGCTGTTCTGTTTTTCTTGGTCTTCATCTCTCAAAGTGAGCTTGCTTTTGACTGTATCACATCCAGCATGATCATTTTATTGTGTTTTTCCTACAGAAAGACCAGTAAACATCTGAAAGTTCCACACAGAGTTCCCACGAAGCACGCACTGACATATCTCAGTTTTACAACGCTGCAGCAAAGGGAAAAGGCTTTCACCTCGCTCCGGGTCCTTTTGAAACGGGCCTGTGATGTACGCCCAACATAAACACAACACTGGGGTCCTAACAAACAGGCAGCGGGGAGAGAGAGAGGTCTCCTCCAGCAGCATCTGCTAGCATGGGCCACTCAAGAAGCATGTTTTTGGAAAACAATGAAGAGTCTAAAGGGAGGAAGGGATGTTTGATGAGATTTTCATAGAGATACTTCAGAGATTTTGGGCTAAGTTATGTTGACCTTGAAGTTGCTATTCAAAGAAAGCCAGAAATGTCCAGATCAACTGGACCAGGGGAGGCCAGTCCTTTTTTCTGCAGCCACGTAATAAATTAGGACTGCTGTGGTGGGCTCATCCTTCAGTTGAACCCAATTCTATGGAGAAATTGGATATTTTATCATTCAAAAACAATCTGGATCTTCCATATAGTTTTGATACTACTTCTGTTATTCAAGTTTTTTCTTGTATTTGTGTGCATTCAGCCACAGCGTCTCCTCAGTTTTGTACAACCGTCAATGCAAACAAAGGTAAGTGAACATGCACCATCTTTTGATAAAGGCGAAGCATTTTTCCTCAATTTCTGTTGATTTCTAAACTCTCTCTGACCTCTGGTAGACCACTCAGGGACGAGTGGAGGGCTGCATGCGGCCCACAGACCGGATAATACCCCATCTGACCTGAGCAGTCAGGTTTCCTTTTCCTTTCCAACAATAGCAGTTTGTGCTCCGCTGAGCGGCGCGGCGACGGAGGGGTTTTCGCTGTAGACTTTTGGAATCGTCTGTGGTTTGACTCTGGGTCAGGCTTGAGGGGGTTCACATGTAGAGTTTGCATGTTTCGTTTTGGTTTTTCACTCACTTGAGGTTAATTGATGGATACGTGTGGACGCTTGTCCTCTGATTCCAGTGTGTAACCTGCTGTCAACTAGGGTGATACAGTAACAGCCTCAGATGATCCTTGTTAGTTTAATGTTGTTTCACCCAACATAAAACATCTGACTGTGTTACTTGTTCTATTCTGTGTTTATTGAAGGAAAACCGAGATCCTTAAACTTCCTGATAGCTTAAATGCACATTGTTTGTATCTAAAATTCAGTATCAAAACTATCTTTACTCACAGATCACAAAAAATATTAAACAATAATTAATCTATCACTCTACATGGGTCACTTTCTGTTTTACACACACACATACACACACACAGAGCACGGTTGCAGTGATGGACAGTCTATTTATCCGCGGACATATTTGCATCTCTTAAGGAGTAAGTGTTTGCATCTGTGGGTTTACATGCTGAATCTTATGACCTAATGAGAATAAGAGCATTGTTCCCCTGGGAAGAAGCTGCCCCAGCGATATGCGGACCAGGAAACTGTAAACACACTCCTGCGCCCTGCGTCAGCCAGCTCACAAACACATGCACGCCATCAATGCGAGTGGTCTGACTCTCCTAACCTGCCCTAAATCTAAACCTTTATAGTAAACAACCCGGGACATCTGAACAAGGCTCTTCTGCAGAATGGATGTGAGTAACTGCGCTATATTTCAACAGGAGAAACCCCGGAGGATTAAATGAAAGGAGGAAAGAGACAATTTGGTAACCAGGGAGGAAGAACAATAACAACAAGGCTGAATCATGAAGAAGTTATTTTTCAGTTTGGTTTGGGAGCAGGCCAGGCGGGAGAAGTGTTTGCAGTGGTCAGAGCAGAGGAGCTTGGTCACAGCATACAATGTAGGAATGCTTACAAGCAGGCAATAAGTTATGGATATTAGCACACAAACAAACACATTCACATATGGACTGTCTTTAGTTAAGAAATTTTATCTCACAAAGATAATAAGTCATGCTTATCAGCTGAACGCATCCAGGGAATGTTGTGCAAAGCTGCACAAAATGCTGCAAATCAAATGAGCCCAAAAAGTCAAACCGGAGCAAATGTTCATGATGTCATTATGAGGCTGCATGAAGACGACGGTTTCTGTAGAAAGACAGGACACAGACACTTCAGAACAACACTCACTGACAATATTCATTCATGAGTCAGGGGAGCGGCTGTAATTTCTCTGCTTGATAACGCAAACATTCTCAGACGCCTCTCACATCTCACTCCTTCTCTTCTATTGTTGGTTGTCTTAGAGTTCCCTGTGGAACATTTTCTCTTCCAGATGTGCTCATTTTGCTTGGAAATGTTACTAATCCACATAGTTTAAATGGTAATAAATCATAAATACTGAAAAGGTTACATGCTGTTGTCTTAAAGTTGTGTTAAGACGAGCCTTTTAAGCATAGTGTTGATTTAACAGTCACATTTGTGCATCAAAGAATCTTACAAATAACAATAACTCAAGCAACAAAATATTACATTTATTTTTTTCAAATTGTGGCAAAACTATGGCGATGTGTAACAGAATGAGTTGTCACTTCTAGAAAACGAAGAAGAAAATTAAAATCATGCATAAAATTGTGTGTTTTGATATTTGTGTTGTTCTAATTTGCACAAAAGAGATAATTTGACTTTCCAATTACATATTAAAAATGCACTTCTTAAAAACATGCAGCTGATGCGTGAGCTGAAATAAGGTTGTTTTTTCCCCAAAGTCTTATTCATATTTAAAAAGGACTTATGCTTATCTTAAATATGAATTTCATATGCCTATGTATTTGCTGATTTGTACGTTTTTTGTTTGTTTTTTTACTATTTCCATCACTTTTTATATTTTAAAATACATTTTATTAATAATATATATTTAGAACTTTATCCCACGTGCCAACAGGGTATGTACCACATTTTGAGGCTCACAGAATTTGATATAAGTTCATTATTTGCATGTCATTCACATCTTTGGTATTTTTTCCCAGAGACACAATGTTTGATATCGATGTTTCCCATGTGCTTATATTTTGAAGGTCGTAAGGTGAACTTCCGTTGTCCTTTATTTTGAAACACACAAGTGCCGGATGTTAGCATGTTTGCTGTTCGCTTGTCTGCAAAGGAAGCGGTTAGTCCACAAATTCTACCATTTTCCAGGCTAGTTTATCAGAGTAATGGTTCCGAGAGCAATAAAGAGGCAGCAGGAGACCTTTAGCGAGCGTTTTAGATTCACAGTACTCTCATTAAAATACAGATAACGGTGTAAATGAAGGAACTTCCTCGTCCTCAGTGTGACGCTTGCTAGCTGTTAGCTAGCGAAGCTAACAACTTTTCATTCATTACTGCCTCTTTGTTGCTAGCTAACGAGGAGCTTCACAACATTGGCCTCAGACTATCGCATTAATTCTTTAATTTATATCACGATGTTGTGGATATTTGTTAACAATCACAGTTATGTTTTCTTATTCTGTGACCAACTGTTGAAAGTCGTATTGTTCGGCAGATTTGTTAGCATCGTTAATAAATAGCCCTTAGATGCATCGACACATGAAGATACTGCAAGGAATATTTAATGCCACTGCATTAATTGTATGTTTTCACGATGATTGATGTTGCGTTGTGTTGTTGTTTTTTGTTGTTGTTTTATGCGTGCTGTTATAACGGTGCTGTGAATTACGGAGGCGGTTGTTGAATATTGATGCCAGAGGAAAATTATTAAAATAACTCGCGTTTCCTCGTTGCATCTTAATAATTCCTCCCACGTATTTGCAGGTATATCTGGCCGTTTTGAGTTTCTGGATTGATTAGTCTTTGGTGTCACATCTTCTCTTCAGAGACGCTCCACTTTCCTGTGTTTTGCTTCTGTAGAGTTATGGAGAAATTTAGCGCAAAGTTTTCTCCATTCATCCGTTTTTAACCGCTTATCCGTGACCGGGTGGCGGGGGCAGCAGTCTGAAAGCAAGGATGTCCTGACTTCCCTGTCCCCAGACTCTCCCTCCACCTCCAGGATTGCTATAGTAACAACACATTACCTGTAGGGTAAAACTAACCTGTCTCACGAGAGCTGAAGGAGGAGGTAAACTGTACTTCAAGGGTCAAATGACATCCAGCCAGTCTTTGTTTTAGTCAATCAACCTTTCAGCTTAAATGTTTCCCTTTAGCACTCTCCCATCACATTTAGAAGATCATGTGTTCAAATATAAGCTTTCAGTATGGAGTTTGCATGTTCTCCCAATGCCGAATACTTTCTGACTTTCAACATCTAATAAACCCTCTCTTCTTTTTTTTCTGTGCTTAGCTGAGTCTCCTTGTCATCCATGAAATGATGGTGTTGAAGCTTTCGGCGATGAATGTGTGAGAAGAAAGCCCCGGTGGTCCTCCTGCCACGCCACACACTTCCTCATGGATTCCAACAATGACGATGCTCTTGATATAATCATCACCAATGTGGTGGCCACCTTCAGGACCAGGTGTCACCTTAACCTGCGCACCATTGCCTTGGAGGGAACCAACGTGATCTATAAACCTGAAGTAGGGGTAAGGATACCGAACTTGGTGGAAGAGGACTTTCTTTTTGTTTTGACTTAGAAAGGGTCAGTTATGGAAGGACACTGATATCTTTGTCATTGGTTTTGTTTTCAGAAAGTCTTGATGAAACTCCGTAAACCCAAGATAACGGCCTCAATCTGGTCCTCAGGGAAAATCATCTGCACAGGTGCAACAAGGTAAGCAATCCACACACAAAATGAATTCTTGGACATATAGACACAAACGGTGAGGGTTGCAAATTTAATGCCTGTTGACCAAAACCAGCACTGAAACAGTTCCTATCCAGTCCGCCAAGCCACCAGGCAATTTATAAAAATTTCAAAGAAAACATTGATTTATTTGACAAATTTCTTAAGAGATCTGAGATCCGAGCAGAGAGATCTGTGACAGTGGCATGAAAGATAGATACCTTATTGCTAGCAAACTCAAAGACATGCCATCAGGGTGAGTTTCTAAAAACATGCTTTATACGACTGCTCCATGAGAAATTTTTGGACATTTCACTGTGTTTTTTTGCAGCAGAATATAACAAGAACTTTGGCTTTATGTTGAGATTGTTCTCATTTGGTGATGATTAATTGCTTGGTTTTTTTTTATTTGTTGCTGAGATCAGATCAATGCTGTGTGTGTTTTACAGGCTGTTCGATACATGTCTAACATATTTTTGTGCTGCCCTTCTCTGATTGTCAGTGAGGATGAGGCAAAGCTGGGCGCTCGCAGGCTCGCCCGCTGTCTGCAAAAACTAGGCTTCAAGGTGAGAGCAATGTTGTATGTAGTTGAAGACGAACTGCTTTGTTACAGAGAACACTTTCCTTTGAAACCTGTGATAAAAACATGCCTGACAGTGTGTAGAAACATAAGCGTTTGTGTCACATATGTGATGTCCCTTTTGTCTGATTCAAGACACTTAACCTGATGCAAAATACAGAATGTAAAGAAGCTATTGAAATGGGTTTGTAGCTTGCACCTTTGAAGATGCTGCACTGAAGCCAAAGGAAGAGTTTACCTTTAGTTATGTAAAGGAAAATATGTGTAGCTATCCAAACATGAATATTTGTCTATGTGGTGTGTTCAGGTTCGATTTTCAGCCTTCAAAGTTGTGAACGTGCTGGCTGTCTGCTCCATGCCGTTCGCTGTCCATCTTATAGACTTCACAGTGAAGAACCGGCCCATCGCCAGGTAATTCAGTCCTCCGTGTCTTGAAGCCCTTAACAACGGCCGATGATTTGAAAGCGGTGTTGCACCGATCAGTGAGCCTCTGGGAAGGATTGTTCTGTGTGCTTGTGGATGATGACCTCTGGTGGTGTGAAGCTGGAGTCCGTATTCTTCACACAGCTCAGAAGACTGGAAATGAATCATGATTATCATCTAGTGGTTGTTGTGATGATTATTAGCAGTCCTCACAAGAGGCATACACATGTTTTTGTAATGTATCTATATGTTGATTCAACTTAACTGTGCACGTGTGTGTGTGTACCAGCTATGAGCCCGAGCTCCATCCTGCTGCTACGTACAGGATCAAAAACCTAAAGGCGACCATACAAGTGTTCTCTACCGGCAGCCTCACTGTTACAGGTATCTCCTCCTCCGTACCTAACCTTTCTCAGCCTCCTGCACTCACAGCTTACCGGATTGAGGTCATGTTGTCATAATGTCTGTTAGCACCAGCAAAGAGGTTTGTGAATAACCCAATTCCCCAAAGAATTTCAGCCCGCGGGGAAATAGTTTAGCTGCCTGTTATGTGGCCGAGTGAATTTTCAGGTGACGCTTGAAGCACACGGCGAGACGTTGTTTGAAGTTGCTCCATTTCCCCCTCCGTGTTGTCTCAGGACCAAACGTGCAGAATGTGGCCACAGCGGTGGAGCAGGTCTATCCGCTGCTGTTCGAGGTTCAGAAGCCGCTCTGCAAGTGAAGGGAAACCGCGCGAGACAGAGAGGTGGAGACTGATGAGGACGCACGCTGTCTTGGGATGGGTTCGCTTGTTTCCGTCACTACATGGCGGCAGCCACACACTGCTAACACGACTGACCCACTTCAATTTGAACTCAATATTAAAATGACCCTTGTTGAAAGTTGAAGAAAAAGGTTTTTTATCACCAGGTTTTAATGTTGCTGTATTTGGGTTCTTCTGATTTAACAGCCTAATACTGCAAACGTCTTCCAAGTTTAATAATATTTAGAAGAAAGAACCCCTCCTTATCTGATAGACTCAATCTGACTCTGCTTTTGCTGTTTTGTTTTCTTTTGCATGGACAAAGAACGATCGGTGTAACTATTAATTATTAATGCTTAACACAGTGGCGACTCAGTGCGTTAAGATTGAGAAGCCTCACATGTAACTCTGTGTGCAGGAAGTTGTCCCGTTTGGCACTTTTCTTTGGAAGAATCTCCGTCCATACCTTGTTAGGGAAGGTTCCTACACTAAAGACTCCTCAGCATTAAAACCCTTATTGTGGTCGGGAGTGAAATAAACAGTGAGGCTGTTACAAGTGTACACAGTGTGAGAGCAGGTCCTCTGGCAGAAACATGTACATGTTTCCCATGTTCATCGTCCATTCATTCACTTCTGAGTTAACCTTTTTTGGATTGGTTTAGAATACACACACACACACACACACAGACGGTTTCACTGCATCATTTCCTAACCTTTGTACGCACTCGTTTTCTTACGCTTCAACAGTGTGATTTTTAGTCACTCAAATCACCATAACACAACTAGCCTGTTCATTCAAAATTACTCGTTTATTGAGGAAAAGGTGAGAGAATTAAAGACACGTTGTTCAAACTCGGCCACATTCAACGTGAACAAACCCTTAAAAAGTTCAAGAAACACAACAAAAACATTTTAGCAACTCTTTACAGTAAACAATGTGTTCAGGGGCTACAGTCAGAAAAATTTCACACAGTCTGCAAAACTAAACAAGTCAAGTTTCACAAAACGAGAAAGAGGGATGCGGAACGTTTCTGAACTAACGAGGACTCCCGGCGGGTTTATTGGGCTTAGCATGGGTATGTATATATTTAATGCATCTATCAGGAAAGATGTTGATAAAAGCTTTGATATGTTGTATGTGTGTAATGGAGTACTTTTTGAGCCCGTGTACGCAGATATTGTGGCACAATTTTTTTGTATTTTGTATAAAAATAAACTGATGGTTTAACTGGCCAACATGGAACACACGTTTCTGCTTTGATTGTTTTGGTGAATGCTCTGCATGTCCCCAGTTTCTGCACAGAATCCTCCTAAAAATAATAAAAAAAAAAAAATGTGATGGCACAAATAGATTTAAAAAAAATGCAATTTTAATAAGTCAGACAAAAAAAAAAAGCTTTATTTCAGTTAAAAAAAAAAAATCTAAATTATTTAACAAATGTCATTTTGCATTGCTGGTACCAATAAAAACATTCACTCGGCACTTTTTACACATTTTATGACACCAGTATCAGATGTTGCATCACTGAAGCAGAGACCTGTCAATTAGCCGCACTGATGGGATCCGCCCACAAAACGCAAACAAAAGACAAAGAGCTTTTCCTGAGAAATTGCTGGAATCACTCAAAAATATCTTAGTTAAAAAAAAAAAGAACGAATTACTTTCCCACTCCATTGAGAGAAAAAAAAAGCTACAAAAATACATTTTTAGTGTACAGTTGTCTACATGTCGCACAAGCCGTTTTTAAATTACTAATATGTTATGTAACCACAGCAGGGTGGGTGGACTTTACTAATATTGCACCATTTTATTGCTTGGCCGGCCTCAGCGCACCTAACAGGATCTATTCAATGATCTATCACATCCACCCGCTCACACACGCACACACACACACGGTTCGGACAGTGGCACACGTGAAATCGAAACCTCGCGGCAATGCAGAGATACCAAACAGCCCGTATGCTTGTTTTTTAGATGTAGAGAGAAATGCATAGAGAAAATATGCAAACTCCACACAGAAAGTCCACGGATCAATAGTTTGGAATCACAATTGGTCTGTCTTTTCTTAAAGAAAAGCATTAAATAATCGAGGGAAATTTCATTTATGTATTTTTTAGTTTGAGTGATTAAGATATGAGTGAGCTATCCTCAACAACACTTTATAATAGTTTTCTTGTGATTCACATCATACCTGATGCTTAAAAAAAAAAAAAAAAAAGAGACTGCATGACAGGAACCAGCTGTGACTGCAGGAAATACACAGATGCGGAGTCGTCTTTTCTTGAGCTTTGCACCCGACTCTCCGGTGGGGTCGAGCGGCGGCGCGTTAAAGGAGTTTGGCGTTTGCTGGGATCTCCGTGGAAGAGCTGACGGTGCGAATCAGGCTCTGCTGAGGCTGAACCGGTTTGCAAATCCTCACCTCGAAGTTCTTCCTAGAATAAAAAAATGAAGAATCAAAACACGTCATTTTCAAAAAATCAGTTTGCTGTTTCGGGGTTTTTTGTCTAATCAGTCACTCACTTCTTGGCCAGCTCTTTTGAGATCTCCTCCAGAGTGCGGCCTTTGGTCTCCGGGACGCAGAGGATGACGAACACCAGCAGGATGAAGCTCATAGCCGCATACAGGAAGATTACATTTGGGACACCAATTTTTTCTGTAAGAGAAAAGAAATTAAATGTTTTTTGTTAAAGTTTTGAAAATCTTTAAGAAGCAAACGTGATATTTGAACATCTGCAACAAAATGCATTCTACAATAAATAAGCTTTTTGCAGTTGCACTAGAATAGCCAGACCTCACTCCTCTGACCACAAAGTTTACATGACAGAGATATTTACATTGGCGTGGAACTAATGCGTCTAAATTATATTAATCTGCAGATTTTCATGACGCCGGCTTGTGGTCTCAGCCCAGAAGTGGGAATTTCCCCGCCTCATATCAGCTACATGAACTCTACAATATGAAAATCAATAACAGATTTCACACTTGGTGTATTCATCGCTCTTCTAAGTAATCCTGAGTCATCATCACCTGTAACCGTGAGGAAGGTCATGGAGATGAGGAGGTTTGTAGCCCAGTTCACAGCCGACACCACCGACACGGCCCTGCCTCGCACTCCCATCGGGAAGATCTCACTGAGGACGACGTACGTCACTAAAACACACAGAGATTTGTACGGTCATATCTTCTACTGGCAAGTTGTAAACGACACGTGAGTGTGCACGGCGGAGAACGTACTTGGCCCGAGGCTGAAGGAGAAAGCCGCCACGTACACGAGCAGGCTGATCAGCGAGGCCCACTTCAGAGAGGAGGACACTTCGATACGAGTGATCTCTCCGCTTGACGCCCAGTCCTCCAGCTCCTCGCCGCTCCACTGGCTTGGAACAGTCGGGAAAACGTCGCTGCTGTCCAAGTCCAGAGAAGTTCTGTTTGAGTCCCACTGCACGTGCGTGTGGTTTAGTGCGTTTGGACTTTTGCACAGGCTCGTCAGGTGTGTGTGGCTCTGCAGCGTCAGCGTGCCCAGCGCGGCCAGCGACACCGCCATGGTGACGGCGCCGACGCACAGGAAGCTCTTGGGTCCCAGGCGGTCGACCAGCAGCACGGCGGGGATGGTGCCCACCACTTTGACGATGCCGAACCCCGTGGAGGCCAGCGTGGCGGCGGCGTCGCTGTCGAAGCCGACGCTGCGCAGCAGCGGGGAGGCGTAGGACAGGATGTTGGGCTGTCCGGTCACCTGCTGCAGGAAGACCAGCGCCACGCCCGTCAGCAGCCGCGAGCGCAGGTTGGCCTTGGTGCTGAACAGCTCTCCGAAGCTGTGCTCCGACTCCTCCTTCAGCCCTCCCTGAATGTCCCTCAGCTCGGTGTCCACGTGCTCCTTGACCCCGCCCCTCAGCCGGGTCAGCACGGCGCGCGCCCGCTCCACGTCGCCCCGCCCGACCAGGAAGCGCGGGCTGGGCGGGAGGAACAGCAGCGCGCCGATCTGCAGCAGCGCCGGCGGGATGACCAGGCCGAACGTGTAGGCCCAGCCGTGGGGCACGGTGGCGAAGGCGTAGCTGCAGCCGAACCCCAGCATGACGCCCACCACCAGCATCAGCTCGTACAGGGTCACCAGCAGGCCCCTCCGCTCCCTCGGCGAGATCTCCGCGATGTACAGGCACGCCGCCGTGCCCGACAGGGCCGTCCCCATGCCCACTATCACCCGGCCCAGCGTCACCGCCACGAGCGAGGTCACGACCACGGCTACCGCGGTCCCCCCGACCACCATGGCGGCGCTCAGGAGCAGGGAGCAGCGCCGGCCGTAGCGGTCGAGGACGGGGCCGCCGGCCAGGCAGATGAGGAGCGCGCCCAGCAGGTGGGAGCTGACCAGCAGTTCCTGCTCCCTGCAGGAGAGGGAGAGGAGGCCCCGCAGCTGCAGGAGGACGCCGGAGGTCAGGCCCATTTCGTAGCCCAGCATCAGACCGCTCAGAGAGGCCGCCACAGCCGCCACCGCCACCAGCCAGCTGCAGCCTGGAGGCGGGAACAGACACGGGGAGAGCGGGAGTCAGAACACAGAAACCAGTCCAGATCTCGATCAGGCCACACAAGAGCAACCTTGTGTTTGACGCTGTAATGAAGAAGACCTGACTTCATTCTAGCTCTTCACGAGTCGGATAAACCAGAATAAAGACGGGTTAAAGGATGTGTCTTTGGGCACATTTTAAATCTAATAGTCACAATTAGTCACATTGGACTCAGGCTGTCCTCTTCTCTTTCAAGCTCGCACTAAAGACAGGACATCAGGACCAACAGCTTCTGATTCCAGCTTTTTATTTTATTGTTCTCTATCAAGTCGACTCATTAGACTGTATAGATAAGCCAGCTGCAGTGTAGTATGTAGCGCAGGAAGTGTGTAACTCTGCGTGATCATTGTGTAACTGGGTTGACTGGTTACATGAGGAGAGAAACACAAAAAACAAGAAAAAGTATTCATTTTGGTTATGCTGAATGACAACCTGATGTACAACCTGAAAGTAGACTAAAGTCCAAAAAACAGTCAATTCATTGTTTGTGGGCAAAATGCTTCTCTGTGCACTCTCTCTCCCTGCAGGTTCCACCCAGCCGTGAAGTGGCTTCACCAGCGCTGACTGCGTGGAATTAGAGGTCAGAGGTTCAAAAGAGGGGAGATGACTTGATCTTGTGAGCAGTAATGATTCAGTGTGTGTTTGAGTGTGAGTGTGTGTGTGTGTGTGTTGGACATGTGAGAGGAGGGTCGAGTCTGCTCGATCACTGCAGTCAGACCGATGGGGAGCAAATAGAAAATGGATGAGCTTATCCTACACTGATGAGATAAGTTGCACAATTGCCGCGCTATTAACACGGGCCGCAGTAAACGTCAGAATGACTGATTGATCTTAACGGCACCGTATCGCTGCGATCAATACTATCGTTGATTAGCACATGCGAGTCGGCTGAATCCATTCATTAGGAAGCCGCAGCGTACAGCTGCATGTGCAGCTGTACGTCGAGAGTGCTGGGGTCACGCTTGCGAGACCTTTTGTCATCGTTTGAAGTTTTGCATTGAACGTTAAAGAAAACCAAAGACGCAGCTGCAAACTGGAGGGCCTGGCAGATATTTTCATTGGCGGTGGAGCTGACCCCCACCCGTTCGATCTGCTTCGCTGTTCCCCAAAACGTGCGGTGGGAAGCGACGCTAGCTGCATCGCGTCGAATACCGAGAAAATCGCTCGCATTCTTCTGAACTGAGCTACACACCTCAGCGCCTGTCGGCCCACGGTAACAAGGTACTTATTAACAAAAACCGGTCAAAATAGTGTTGATAGACGGCTTTCTCGTGCAGAGCTGGAAACAGAGATAACCTGAAGTTTAATAAGTTTAAATCTATTGTTGAGAGAGAGAGAAAAAAAAGGATTGTATTGATGAGTTTGTTTATCTAAAGAATAACAATAAAATCCTGATTCCAGTCTGGGTTAGATGTTATGTGTGTCACACAGGTCAGGTTAACTAGATAGCAGCATAAACGCTGTCATAAACAGCTGGTTTCATCACGAAGCGCAGAGCGATAAACGATCAAAGTGGAAGAGTAAAAGATGCCGCAAACTTTTTTTTCTTTAATTCCCCCTCGGGCGATTGATCATCACTTGGAATTCTTAGACAAAGAAACATGTTTGGTGAGTTTCGTGTAAATTCTTTAAAGTTCAAAGAAACACTGCGTTAAAAACATGACTTTAAACTCAACATTCACAAAGGTTCACCAAATATCATGAATTATTCGGAGGATGTTAAGTGTGGAGACTAAAGGAACATTTGCAAGACTCATTTACCGCCGTCTCCTCGACTTTAAAAACAATCCAGCCGCACATTTTAACCAAAAGACTGTTAGAACACTGAAATCACTGAAAATACGGTGGGCTGCATAACAGTCACCAGGTTCTCCTCCACAGGCACTCTTAACAGTTACTGATGACTCTGGACAGTGTTTTGGGGACTCCTACCATCAACTGAACATATCAGAAACTAAAGACATGGTTACTGATTTCAGAAAAACTCACTGTAATTAAAGATCAGAAAACAGAGCAAGTGCAACCATATAAAGGGTTCGAGTTCAGACACAACATTATAAACAACTTCGTTTCTCTAGCTGAGCTGAATAAGACGCACTGCACTTTATTTCATTTTTATATATTCTATTTATTAGTTCTTATCTCAATTTTTAACTTTATGTTCTCAGTTTTTATATCAGATGCTGCTTTTATCTCCCTCGCGTTTTATAATGTGTTTTATCTTAATCTTATTTAATGTATCTTATCTTTTTACTTATCGTTGAATAGAGGAATTCTGTGCCAAACCACCGAATCACCTCCTGCAAACTGATCTACTCACAGGTACGATTGGAGTGACGTGTTTGTATACCTGATGTTTTGGGTGGGGTCAGTCTCTGGGTCTCAGAAGAGACATTGCATGGGAGGTGAGAGGTCATCTTCTTAGACTCACTGTTGGGATCCATCTTCAGTTTCCACCAATCACAGTAGGCCTGGAAGAAATGAAAAAGATTATGTAATTTAGCAAAATATTCATGCTGCAACTTGACAAGTGATGACATGTGCTGCCAGCTTGGTATGAGCTGATGTGTTGATTATTTTGACCAACTGATCCAACAGATTACTTCATTAGTCTGCATTTGGTAGAAAAAGTAAAAAAAAATGTAAAAATATCAGAACTTTTTTTGTTTGTTTGCTTCGGCAGCTCAAAGTTAAACTTAAAGCCCTGTCAAGCAGCCCAGCTCCGGGAGGCCGACTCTGACACTCAGCTGTTTGGAGTATTTGCACGTTTTCTCCCCAAGACTGCGGCTCGTGAAAGTTTGTCTCGTGCAGAGAGAAGAAGCTGTTGACTGTCCTCACAACTGCAGCATCTCATGACAGCGAGTACAGCAGCTGACAAACCCTCTGCTTTTGTTTCTGCAACCCGAGCAAGGTGATTCCTGAATTCTTTTTTTTTTTTTTTTTTTTTTTTTTTTACTTCTTTGGAAGTGTGCACGTGTATCGGCACGGAGTTGAACCGTCTTCCGGAGCGCGTGTCAGCGGCTCGCTCCTACCTGACACCCCGGCTGTGTCTCTCGTCTGTCGCTCAGATCCCAGCTTTTCGGGCCATCCGCTCCGGGCTCGGCAGTTTGTCGCACTTTTCCTCCGATGCTCACTTTTCCTGCGCTCGTGGCGGCGGTGCGCACACTCCGCTTGTTTTGGTGAGGCCTTCGCTTAGCCCCGCCCCCTTCTGTCGCAGCGACCAATCGGATGCGTGGATTTGACGCGGAACGCCCATTCTCGTTTCCTATTGGTGGGAATTGATCCAGCTTGCAGAAGCATTTAATAATTTAACAATGATGAATTCCTGAAGTGAAATATCTAATTGCTGTGGTTCTTTACGAGGAGTTTCTGAATGGAAACCTTGGTGGCGTTCTTTTTATTGCTTGAAACTACAATCATGGATGATAAAAAAATAAAAATTATCTTGTAATCACGACTATAAAGCACCTGTATCAATAGTGTCCTCTCCTCATACAGCATTTTACAACAAACACATCAGCCACCAGCTGTTATTTGAGGTCCCATTTCTGTGAATGCATCAGGCTGAGACAATCCCACCATGCCCTGCTGCTTCACGGATGACAGAATGTAACCTGCACTGCTCTGTTTTTACTTGGGTCACTTTTCTGTAGATGTATTTAGATGTTCTGACCTATATAACATACAGTTTGACCCATTTTGGACCTCTGTCATTTGATCCTCAGCTTAAGTTTGCTGAAGGTTATGTAGCGTGCCTGCGTTACGTAACGACTCTGGAACTAAGATAACTTGTTGGCTTTGACTGTGTCAGCAGAAATACTCACCTTATCATTTAATTGGAAAATCACAAATTGCTTGTACAGATATGAATAAATATTAGTGACTTTATGGTAGCTGTGAATCACATTCTTATACGGTGTTGCTGATTTATGTAAGAAACAATAAAGCAATGTAATTGGTGAGCACACCTATTGAGAGACAGATATGATGTAATAGTTATCAATGATGGATTTGGCTTGGGATTTCCCCCCCCCCAAAAAAAAAAAAAAACATCTAACAGAAAAATTAGATGACATAGAGGAACCAATACAGAAGTGCCGTTTGTGCAAAACAGTCAAATTAGATAACATGTTTATAAGAAGCAGATTAATTGTGCATAAACTGTGTAAAAAAAAAAAAAGCACACTTACAGCAAGTTGAGATGGATTAAAGTATAACTACAAAGTTAATTGTTAATATGTTGCATAAGACATATTAGAAAACTGTCTTTTTTTCTCGAAGCACCTTAAAACCTTAGTGATAGTGTTTATTCTTGAAAATGTCTTGCAATAAATTGCACACAACTATGATAGAACAGCTTTAATACACAAACAGAAAAATGAAAACAAAAGTGATCACAGATGTCTCTTGTAACCATTGCAGTTCATTTGGTCACTCTAGATTGTCTGTAGGTTTGAATGTGAGTGTGTGTGTTTGTGTGTTTATGTGTTGTCTTCAGTCACTTTGTCCTTTGATGGACTGGAAACCTGTCCAGTGTGTCTTGCCTTCACCAATAATGAGCTGGGATCTCTCTAAAGATTAAAAATTGAACATTAATAAGGGAGTATACATTATCACAATTTCATAGTAATAATAAAAGTGAATACCCATATATTTTACCAAAATTAACCACAAACAAACAGTTTTAGAAACTCCCAGCTGTATCAAACAAATAGACGACCCTCATCTTGCTCCTGAACCAGTAAAGAGGATTTTATCTCCTGCATTCTGGCTCATCTGATATTTTAAGGATTTCCTGCAGTGTCAAATTTCACATTTAACAGTACTGCAAGTGAGCATAAGAAGAGGCACGGACGTCAGTGATCTCCCACCTGCCCAAGTCCCTTAACAGCGAAAGGTCAAGCGTTTCAGCTCCAGCTGCCACATTTGTGTGAGTGTGAAACACGCTCTAACAACCCAGTGTAGATCTATTTCTCTAATTATCTTCACAGAAGCCTTATCCAACTGTCATGGGGAGTCGGCGCTGATCCCAGCTGACTAAGGGCATGATTAGAATACAGTTAGACCGACTGTTATTTCACCACAGCAAACACCTTTGGAGAAAAACTATTGTACACACACACACACACACATCTATTGAGCAATTCCAGTCATGATCTGTGTGATCTGCTAATGATTAATCTGATATATCAACAGACTACCACTAAAAGTGTCATTATCAACTCTTGTCACCAGGACCTTAAGTAATACAATTAAACACCAACCTGATTAAAAGTGCATCAAGAAAACATTTCGATCTGATTAAACTATGATCAGATCAGAGGAGGCGGCGTAACACAGCTCCTGATCTGATCAGGTTTCATGTTGTTACCACATTGTTTTGCTCTCCGCTGCCATGACATGTCCGTTTCGTCATGTGACGATGCTTCGCCGCAACATTTTGGGACTTCGTGGAGGAAGCAAAGCTCAACGAGGTAATGCAGGATTTTTGAATGATTGTTTTATCCAGGATTCATTTGATCACTCAGTTTGAAGGAATCCAGTCAAATCGAAATGATCGGTCAACATTTTGCAGTTTCTTCTTCTTTCTCTTCATCAAACCTGATATCACCCACGACAGGCCCAGACATATATCGTTGGCACGGATCATTTCCTCCTCTGCATGCAGCTTATATATTTGTTACAAACGTTACTGAAACCTTTGACTGTCACCTGACCTTTTTACTGGCTCTTAAACGTCAATCTGACGTTCGCTGTTCCTCATTTGCCCTCTTTAAATTCGCTGTCGGCTGCAGTGACCTAACTAATACAGAGTTTCTTCCAGTTATACGATGTAATTGCCTCTGCTTCATATAACTGTTATCAGATAGCACATTAAAACACTGAACATGTTGCTAACTGTCCCTTCGAGCAGGTCCTCGACTGGAAAATCGCCTCCTCTTCCCATCCATGTTTCCTTTTTGCAGCTAATGTGTCACATGCAGCTCGTCTTCTAATATTATTAAAAGTCAGAAAAACATTTTAGGAATACTGAAAAGAAGCAGCAGCCTCACACATTCAGCAAATCAAAACAGTTCCCTCCCTCCCTCCTTTCAGATAATGACTGAATCAGTCAAAAGACAACATAGATGTCTTGTCAGAGATCTTCACAAGACGTTTGGGGACTTGAACCACGGAGTCATTCGTGCCGTGCTGACTGCAAACTTCCAGCGTTGACTCGAGATAAACAGAAATGCTGACGGTTCACCCTTCTATACACATCATAATCTGGAAAAATTACGTTTTAGAAGTGTGTTTGTTTTGTTTCGAGTACTCTAGAACACGGTGACTGAAGGAGAGAATCTCATCACACAGTTTCTATCTTACACACGAACGCAGAATGCACACATTTCCATGTTTATTTACATCTATTCAACTCTGAATTTCTCCATAGAAAACCTGAGCCGCCCCGTCTGGTACACATGTTTGAGGCCTTGTACATGTGTGCTTGCACAGGGAGGTCTAATACTGAGAATCGTGGTGGGGTTATCAGAAAAACCAAAGTGCACAATGGCGTCTGTACCAGAGTCTTTTGATATGCTTGTGTTGTATATGGTGAAAATACAATGAACAAAACACTTTGTGCCGGGTCCGCCTGGTGATGTGGCGTTAGGGCTTCCTTGTCGAGATAAGGTGACGGCTGCTGTTTCTTCAGAGCGGTCAGCAAAGCCCCGAGTGATTCAGATGAACGCCACAAAGCAACAAGTCGGAGTCATGAGTCAGTTTTGCACAATACATCAGTAGAAACAAAATGCAGCCAAACTGTAGATTCAGGTCATTGCAGACTGACTTACACGTACTCGAGACAAGTTAACCATTTGTATAAAGAAAGGCTGGACCGCAGTCAACTGATGATGAAGCGATAGCTGGTTTGCACAGTTTAAGTGCATTGAGGATTCCAGAAAATCTTCATAGTGAATGAGTTAAAGACACAGAGATGCTGCTGGACTGTTTCTCAAGGATACAATCTGATGAATCTGGAACACCGCTGAATCTCTGTGAAAGGAAAATTTCTCCCCACCATAGGTTTGATTAACTAGCTGATCTAAATAATTCACATTCATTTAATTACTTTTAGATTTCTTAATATTGTTATTGGAATTTTTTCTTTTTATTATTATTACAACTACTTCTTGTGCTACTACCACTAAGCATAGAATCAAATCTGGTTGTGTTTGATCAGTTTATTCTGACCAACACAGCTATTCGTGTATTTTAGCTGTTCTATGAGTTACAGTCGAAAATGTTTCAAGATTTTTTAAAAAAATTGCATATTTTCATCTGATTGGTTGCAGTGAAGCAGTAAAGTGGTTATTCTCTTTTGTCACTTAGTCCTGTGATGTGTTCTGTTAAAAATCAGGAACAAATTGATATTTTTGAAGCGGTCTTTCTCACTTTTACTTGTCTCTTTTTCCAGAAATCAGCTCTGTTAAAAGATGAATTTAATCTGTAAAGTGACTGTGAGAGAAGAATCCAGGAATCTGACATATTTTAAGATCTGTCCAGCAGATGGCAGTGCAGGACTTCAGCTGAAGATGTGAGCTCTCTTCAGGCCGGGACGCTTCACCTGTCTATTTTTATACTGCTCAATTCACATCAGGGCTGCAGAGGCCTGAGGCCAATCCATCACTGGGCAAACACAGAGACAGACAATCTGAAGCATTCTCTCTCTCTCTCTCTTTGATTTAAACATTTTTGTTTATTTTGGATACCTAGATCATGAAGAAATACAGAACTAGGACATTTGAGAAAACATGGAAATCAACAGTAACAAGTAAGTATTTGAATATTCAAAACTCGCCGTAGACCAGCAGAGTGTATGGAGAAACACACACAGTCTCTTATATAACCGTGCACTTGTGTTACAAAGATCGTTTTCACATACTGTTAAGAGAGACATCTAGACTGTGCTCCAAGTTGACCATTTCTGTGAGCCATTTCTTAAAAGAAGTCACTTTTCCACTCTTGCTATGTTTTAGAATATTCCCTTTTGTAATGATACTACTATATCGTATTCATCTTTTATATAATGCAGTGATTTGGAGAGATATCACAGAAAACATGAATGTATATCAGATCAAAATTGGTTGAGTTTGGGACAGAAACAGAAACAAATCATCCGATTTGCATTCTGAGAAAGTTGGTTGAATAGAAAGTTGATGCAGGAGTAATGTGACCTGTGGCGACCTTTTAAAATTAATATTTCATTGATTAGAATTGACTTGTTATTATCTTTAAAATAGCTTTCCCAGTCCTCGTGATTTATCTCTTCAACACGGCCTTTTTAAATGCAGTAAGGAGAGATGAAATTAGTCTGCCTCGTGTCTTTGCAGGCAGGACGGCTATTCAAATATCTTTATGGCCTCCACCTTCCTCAGAGTCCTCCGCTGTAAATCTCAGCGAGTCACTTCTCTTCTCACGTCATCCTCCTCCCAGGGAGTGAGAGGTCGGCCTCAGTGTGACCTCTCACCTGGACGATACTGACGGCGCCCTGAACTCAGAATGACTGAAGACAAAGTCACTGGAACTGTTAATTAAGAAAAAGATGCAGGTTTCCATCCACATCATTGTTTTTATTGGTTGAAATATCAATTAGCTGTCCCTAAAGTGAGCGTTGCATTGTCTCTGCTGCTTTTCCAGGATCCATATTTTATTTTTTACAGTCGAGTTAACTGCAATAAATGATTTGACACACTTGCTGGTAACACTCGTTGTGTAACGCCGCTGACGCACGGCGGGGGGTGAAGTCCATCCATTGTACAATAATCTGGCTCATTAGTCAGTAGCTCCAGTAACTAATAGTTTACTTTTTAAATTCTGTTCTTCACAGTTTCTTCAAGTTCCCTGTTTAACTATTAAAAAATGCTTTGACGCGCTCCGAGCCGAGGAATGCAGTTAACATTTATTGACAATAAAGAGATGAGATCATGGAAAGTTTCCTTCATATTTCACATCGCATTAAATAAACCAGCAGCCTTAAGTTTTCCTTCTCAAAAACACATCCCCGAAACAGTTTAGGTTGTAATAAAGTTAAACTTTTATTGCAAACCAAACATGGTCACATAAATCTTAAACAATTTTACAATTTACATGACATTTAACATGACTTGTTACATATCCATATTTAGGCATACCTTTTAGTTTTATTCTTTTTTTTGTTGTTGTTGTTCTTGTTCAATATACATTAAAACTAGTACACATGACTCCAAATATACAAACAAACTTAAATACCGTCAAACTGCAGTACAGCAATATTAAAATGGAATGTTCAGTTGTCGATGTGGAGGGCACGTCTGCGGACCGCCGCGGTGTTACGGTGAGGAGAATGGAAGACTGCTGGAGGGGGGATGTGGCTGACAAGCAGGGCGACGGGAACACTTCTCAACACATCTCTCCCTCTCTCTCTCTCTCTCTCTCTCTCTCTTTCTCTCTCTCTCAGCTAGCAGCAGTGCTCTCTACTTTCATCTCTCGACCAGCAATTCAGTTTTCGTTGTGCAAACGGAGGTGTAAAACATCATCTGAGTGCGTCTCGCATGTTAAGTGACAAGTGTACTGATTTAGTGCTACATTGTTTCTCTCTGGTGTTGTCGAAAACAGAAAGAAAATTAAAAAAAAAAAAAATAATAAAAAGTCGACGACGCGGACAAACCCAAATGACGTGAGGTCTAATGGAGAGAAAGGAAACTAAAGGCACCATCGAGAGAAATCAAAGGTCCCCCGCCGTAACGTTCGGCTTCCTGTGACTCCCTTTTGAAAAAGACCCGAATAAAAATGGAAAGGAACTAAAGCACCACGATGAATGTCATCTCCACACTGCTCGTTCAGACTCAACGCGGAGGTCCCCGCAGCGCGGCAGGAAGACTCCTGCGAGGGGGGGGGGGGGGGGGGACGTCTCGCTACATAGATGAAATCAGAAATCCCCGCCGGGGCTGGAGCAGGACTTTCCATTCCAGTCTTCTTCTTTAAGAGAAAAAGTGGAAGATTGTGTGTGTGTGTGTGTGTGTGTGTGTGTGTGTGTGCTTGTGCTTGTCAGTTGTGATTTAAGGATTTAGGGGGTTGGGGGGGTTCGAGGAGGGGGGGGGGGCTTTTAAGCTGCCTGAGCTATGTGCAAAAAGATCTCCACTATCAAGTAATGACTACAGAAGGCTGGAGGGGACTCTAGGACCAAGCATTACAACCCCGACTGGCCGTGTGATCATGGCAGACGTCCTCTTTGCAGCAGGTTGCTTTTAAACGCATTCAAGACTTGGAGAGGATATGGCAAGTACACATTGTTTAAGTTTTGTCGCAGGTGCAGAACTGTTGCGGGATTCGGTTGGAGAGTATCCATCATTCGGAAAAAAGGACACACGGGGTCGGGGGGTCACGATGCAAGTCCGTGGACATGGCACGCGTCATGTCGAGTCTGTTGGAGAGTCCGAGTTAAATCCTATAGGTAGGAGTCCATGGACGGGGCGTAGGAAAAGCCCACGAAGGCCTCGGCCGCCTCTTTGATGCTGGCCGTGACGAGGGCGCTGTCCGGGGAGCAGCCGATGGAGCTGGGAACCGGCTCCTCTGTGAACTCTGGATCGAAGTGCCGCAGGTCGTTGGGTCCCGTCTGCAGCAGGGGAGAAAGGTCGGGTTAGCATGGTCGTGCTCTCTGCTCTTAATCCGATTATATGAATGGAAAAACTCAGGATGGGGATAAGAAAGTAGCTACTTTTTCTAATAAAGTCTTTAAAATCTTTAATAAAGTATTTAGAAAGTAATCTTACCACGTTGGGGTTGAATGGAGGCGTGATCTTCTTGGCGTTGAGGTCGTCCCAGTTGATTGGGGAGAAGAATACGTGGTTCTTTATTTCGATCTGAAAAGGAAAAGATCACCATCAATTAATTAAATTCTACATCTTAAGTTTCACGGACGCAACGGACAGACAAGTCGGTGAAAACTTACAAAGTCGTCGGTGCAGCCCAGCCTCTTGGTCCGGTCTTTCTGCAGCAGCCCCTCCAGCAGATGTCTGGCTGCGTTGGAAATGTTGGGCTTCAGCTGCAGCGGCTTGTTCAGGATGTTGTCGTACATCTCTGCAGTGTTGCGACTGTAGAACGGAGGCTGGCGGGGGGGACGGAGCAAAGGAAATCAATTAGCGTCTTGGCAGCAACGCATACGCACTGCTCAGGTGGAATTAGGTCTGCAACAGTCCTACTGCAACACTTGGCTGAACAGAGGTCTAGTGTTTTGTGAAGGTGTGTGTTTACTCACCAGGCCGTACAGCATTTCGTAGAGAACAGCTCCTAAACACCACCAGTCCACTGTCCGGTCGTAGGGCTGCTTGTGTAGCACCTCAGGAGCCAAATACTGTAGGAAGAACGGTGAACATGGTGAGTTGTTGCATTGCTGAATGTTGCAAAGAAAAAGAAAATGATGCCGGTCTGTGTCCGTGCGGGGTTTATCCTTACCTCCGGCGTACCGCAAAAGGTCGACGTGGTCCCGTTAGGCTCGATGTTTTCCTTGCAGAGACCAAAGTCTGTGAGAATGATGTGTCCCTGGGAGTCCAGCAGGATGTTCTCCGGCTTCAGGTCTCTGTAGACGATGTTGAGCGAATGGAGGTATCCCAGAGCGCTGGCGATCTCCGCGGCGTAGAACCTGGCCCGGGGTTCCAGGAAGCAGCGCTCTCTCTGCAAGTGGTAGAACAACTGGAAGAGAAAAAAATAAAAAGAGAGGAAATGTTACTTAAGTAAGTGAAGAGAAAAGTAGCAAAACTAGAACTGCCTGCCCTGTATATCCTCAGTCTAACAGTCCTAAGCAGAGATGGTAGATTAGTGAAAGAAAACCAGACAATTAAAAAGACAAACACAGAGACAGAGAGGAACGCAGAGGGGCGGAAGTGAAGAGACAGGAAGGCAACAGCCTGAAAGGTTTGAAAGTTAAAGACAGATGAAACGAGGGCCAAAGGTGGAGCGAGGCGCCAGCAGGATGGAGTACAAAAAGAAGGGAAGAAAAAGGGAAAGAACGGCGGAGAGCGAATGCCTCTCGCTTCCTGGTGAGGTCCATATTTAATCAGCTCTGTCTCTGCTCGTCCAACAATCACCGGAAATTAGCTCGATTAGACACACAGCCGGTCTGAATGCAGCTCTAATTTTGGCGCACAGTTTCTCCTGCTCTCCTAACCCACCCTATGATTTCCTGAGAGGTGTTTCCTTTTGTGATGAAAAGAAAAAAAAAAGAAGCAAAAGACAGAGCGACAGCTTCTATTCTGCGGCTCATGGCAGGAAATCCCCTCTGTCTGTCTCTGCTTCATCTTTGTTTTTGGCTCTGACAGAATATCGCCGCTTTAAAAAACGTTGCTAGTTTTATGGACCATTGATTTCCCTGTTCTTTGTTCCTCTAGCTTTTCCCTATTACCATATTTCATCTATAGCTCCTTCTTAAAACGGCTCAGCGTTTCTCTCTCTACCCCATCGTCTCTTATCTGTCTCGTCCTTGTTTTTTTTTTTGTTTTTTTGCTCACCTCTCCTCCGTTGATGTAGTCCAGGATGAAATAGAGTTTGTCCGCCGTTTGGAAAGAGTAGTGCAGTCCCACCAGAAATGGGTGCTTGACATTCTTTAGAAGCACATTCCTCTCTGACATGATGTGTTTCTCCTTTAAAAAAAACAGAACAGAGGTTAGACATACCTTGTCTGGTATGTAAACGTTTATCCGTCGCTTCAGCTGAAGGCACGTCTCGAGGAACGCTCACCTCCTTCTTTTTCAGAATGGCTTTTTTCTGTAAGACTTTGACGGCGTAAAACTGGTCATCTGTGCGGTGGCGCGCCAGCAGGACCTTCCCGAAGCTGCCCTTGCCGATCACCTTGAGGAAGTGGAAATCGCTGGGCTTGGCCGAAGGGTTGGACGACGGGCCGAGGTTGATCTGTTGGGATGGACTGGGCTGTGGAAAAAAACATGGCGGTCAGGCGCATACATGCGGTAAACATATAAACAAAACACCATGCTGAGGTGCATGCGTGCAAAAAGCGAACGTATAAACAAAGGAAGAAGCAGACAATACGCTGCTTAAATCAAGCGTACTCACAGGAGGTGAAGGGTTTGTGTTCATGAGTTCAGCATCCTGAGGGGAATTCAGGTTCAGAATAGACTGAACCTCGGGACTGAAAGAAGAAGAAAGCAGAGTTCAGACTGATAATGAAGCAAGAAGTGCGTCCTCGGTGTCTGCGGCGTGAATCAGCTGATGTGGGAGTCAGGAGGTCCAGGCCGCAGACTAATGTCTGACGTTTCCTCGCTGTGTTTCCCAATGTTTTGTTTCCCCGGTGAATGCAGAAGAATGACATTATTCAGATGGTACTCACTGTTTGCAGGCGTAGGAGTTTGTGGCAAGCCGCTGAATGAAGTCGTTCAGACCCATCTTCCTTTGTTTCATAAAAGCTGGAAAACAAAACAAGAAGAAAATAAAAAATAATAAATGAGACACTCTGAATAGAAGAAAACACAAATCTGTTAAGAAGCTCAGAAATCCCGCGTACCGGTTACTAACGCCACTAGTCCTCTGGACTTAGAGTAAGTCAGCGCAGCCTCTTTTGTTTCTGTTTTGATGATCATGCTGAGTCCAGCTGTTGCTCTCTTCTCATCCACAGCAGAAAGCCAAAATACAACTACCAGGTTTTGGCTGTGGGTTTATAAGAGGTCTGGAGGGGGGGAGGAGGTGCTCCCGTGCTCCCACACCCCCCCCCCCCCGGTGGGCGTGAACCTCTGTAAACAGTGAGTTACGGAACACAGAGCGTGAGGGGGATTGATCACGACCACGGCCAATCAGCGGCCGTTGCGCGCGCCGTGCGTCACGGCCTCACCTCGAGCGTGCCTAGGAAAACTAGGAAGACTTTTTTTTTTTTTTTTAACCGAAGTCAAACAACAGCACAGTCTGTATTATATGCACATGTTTGTGCAATACTGTGGAAACATTGCATTGCAAGTCCTGCGTCATGCGGTCTAACTCTAAAAAACCGCACAATGAGCCGTTTTGTAATTAATTATTTATTTATTTTCAATGAAAAGTTTAACATATGGGTGCTTTCAGGAGTTTAGAAAAGCCGTCTACAAAGAAATGACTGCATGTGAAGCCAAACTGCAATATTGAGCTCAGCTGGTTATTTGTGCCACAGCGCGTCTGGGTTTCTTATCCCTTGAAAGATTGTAACTAGGCACTAAACCAATAATTTGATAGCCTCTTAACTCAGACTGTCCGCGGTCCCTCGGTTAAGACTGGCGCAGGGTCTCTCCATATACAAAAGAGAGAAGAGGGCGAGTCTGAGCAGAGGGAGGCCAGTTGCCAAAAACGCCGCTGGTAGTGGAAAAGTACAGAGTGAGAAACTCCTGGATGCCCCAAGTTCAAAACACACAGAGGCGAGAACCGATACATAAGCTGAATGAGCCTATCAGAAGCCGGCAAAGCGTCTAAAAATGCGGCTCAAATATGGAAAATGCCACTTTACGCAATGTTTGGAGCGCATGAGGCGTTGATACGCTCTCGGGTTCAGACGCACTCGGTTACATAAGGCACCTGGTTCAAGTTTACCTACAGACCTCTCGGTGTAATGACAGTTTGTGAGAAGATGATATCACATTTAGAGATCCAAACTCTTCTGTAAAGAGCAAACATCGCTGTGCGTAAAAAGGAGGATAGAGACGGTGGATCCAAAATAAAGCACATTTCCGAAACATTTAGTGACAAAAGTTTGGTGGGTGCAATGCGTGAAAAACAACTGCGGAGCACAAAACTGTGTCTATGAATTGCTGCATAACATAATCTGCTTCAAAGCGAAAAAACTGATCGTAATAAAACAAATTAACCATTATAACCATTTTACTCCATATTCATCGAAGCGCAGCAGAATCCAAAACAACTGGGTCACGCCGGAGGGACTTCAACTCAGCAGGCTGAAAAAGACAGTTTCCAAGGTTTCTCTGGCACTTTAGTCACTATTACCCCCCATCAGGAGGCTTCTCCGTTTGACACCATAATAAATCCAGGTCACGGGCTGAAGGGGTGAATGGAGCGCCCCCAAGTATGTCTGCCAAAACCATCCTCACCGCACAAACTGGGTTAGCAGCGACAACATCTCCCTTTCTCATAAGAAAACCACAATTTTCTAACAGTTTTCAACCTGCAGTGTACTATAACTTGTACAAAAATAATTATCTTTTCTTTTTCCAGTTCACCTGAGTGCGTTTCTGTTAGAATTCGTCAGCCTTACTTACATGTCAGAGAGGTCGTTTTGTCTTTCATGGGGACGCTTTGATTCGCGGATCAGAGAAGAAGAAAGGTCTGAGGCTCCTTGGCAGCGAGGTAATCGAACTACACTACATTCCTCCTCCTGAAGGGCTTCTTCCAGATTTTTTTCGCCTCCTTCGCAGGGCGGAGACGTCCCGCCCGCCTCCCTGAGCGGCGCTGCGGGCGGGGTGGCGCGATGCCTTCACGGACCCTCCGTCACTTCAGCTCTCACGGCCTCAGCGCCAGCCAGACTTTTATTGAGCTTCAGTTGTATCTGTATCTGTCTCCATCTCACACATCCAGGCCATCAAGGCCTGTGTGCCAACACTGGCTCTGAGATAACACTGACATATCAGTGATGCTGTCACAGCAAACTTCCAAAAGCACCAAACTGCACTTTTCTAAATATTATTTTTTTTACTAGTTCATTTCAAGTTCCTCAACTATTTATTCTCCTGTTCTGATTGCATTTTGACTATTAAATGCTGTTTAATATTCTTGTCAATACTTACTTACTTACTTACTTCAAGGATTTTACTGCAATTTCATTTATTTGTTTGCCTTTGAGAAGCACTTTGAATTGCCTTGTGTTTGAATGATGCTACACAAATAAAGTAGTCTTGTCTCATTGCCTTAACATCAGTCTCAAATAGATGCTTTCAGGATGAGTTTGTAAAAACACCCATGATGCAACAGCTATAATAGAATTTTTTTTTATTTTGAAACATTTGACTTTATTTTGGATAAGAATGCATCATTACAATTCGATTGATGTTGAGATACCAATTTTTGGAAGTAATTACTTAGTTTTTTTGAAAATATGGGTATTTTTATCTCATATACTCTATGCAATAACAAAGAAAAACTTTCAAGTTTAGAGATAAAGGTCATTATGGTGGTATTTTAGCCATCCGGCACTCTCATAATGAAATTTGACAGTTTGTAGCCTCTGAAACAAAGTGTGTTTGACACTCCTGAGTTAGACCAACGCTCATCAAACTACGGTACTCTGAGATCTTCCTCTCCTCCGCATCTCTTGCTCCATCTCCAACATCCAACATATTCAATATATCCACCATCTGTTGTCAGCACATGTCCAGACCATCTCAGTTTTTCATCTCCAGCTTTTGGTCTGAAATATTCAACCTCAGCTGTCCCTCTGGCTGTCTGACCGTCCTACTTGAAATTCTGTCCTCCTCACCCTCTCACCATCTTCTTCATATCTGCCGCCTCCCGTTCAGCTTCCGATGTTAAAGATACTGCCGTGTCGCTCAGCAAGTTTCACTACGATCAAATGCCTGCAGTAGTCAGTTAAATAAAATCCTTTAAAGTACACAAACAAGTCACACTGGGAGGAAAATATGTACAGTGTATTAAACTCATCACAAATCCAGTCTTCACACTTTTTTCTCTGTCACTAGTTGAAATCAATCACACTCTGGGCTCAGAATTAAACAACAGTCCAGATGTGGAAATTCACTGTGTTCACACTGATTCAAAGCTGACACCAACAACATGTTTTATACTGCATTAATTAACCCCGTCTCTTGATAAATTGCTTTCCCTCTATCGTAAGCACTTGTATGTGTCCAGTTGTTGTTGTTGAGAGAAAGATGAAACAGAGGAAAGCCTGAAGTTAGACTGTAGCTATAGAAATGGGCCATGTTTACTGGAAGGAAAGAGAACTGGGATGAATCTGGAGGATTGTGTAGGATGATCGTATAGATTACTGAAAATAAATCTCTTATACAACAAACTGCACAACTCTTCAAGCCGTACAGGAAGGATGTCAACCAACAATCCTTTTTACGTAACAAAGTTTTGCAGCTTATATCTACTGTAGTTGTTATAATTATTTATTTTTAATTGCAAGTTTTGCTTGAACGTTTCATCGTCTCAGGCTGAACTGAACCTACCTGCTTTTTATCCTTTGTTTATTCTGAGAACAATGCACTCTTGTTTTAGCATGCCTTGCTCATAGGCGGTCACACACACTGGCTGGGAAACAGCCACGTCGTCCAGCCACAGTTTGATCAGAATGTTTGATTTGGTTTTCCAATGACAACAGTGACTCCACCTGTTTCACATTTCCCATCCAATACGGCCTGCCAATCCAGGGATCCGAACCGGCAACCTTCTGAGCATAAATCCAATGGCGAGCGACTGGCACGAATGTACAGACTGATGCAAGAAGTGCAAATGTAACCGGAGAGCATGTGTATGTGTGTGTGTGTGTGTGTGTGTGTGTGTGTGTGTGTGTGTGTGTGTGTGTGTTTGACTCTGCAGCATCTTAAATATAGCCTCAACTTTATACTTCTGTCTCTGTTCCCCCCGAACTCAGGTCAGATCTATTATTAATCTGTCCTATGAAGCCACCTGATGCACACATTCACTGAGCCAGAGGGCAAAACAAAGCACACACACACACGCGCGCACGCGCACACACACTGATACACACGAGCTGGAGGGCAAAAAAGTCATGCAGAGACACACACACACAGACACTTCTCACAGAGCGTAGGAGAAAGGACACATCAGTTTTCTCCTCAATTCCCACATGGTTCCTCCGACACGCCCCTTCCTCGGCGCGCCACCTGGAGCTCGCTGCTGTTTGTTAATTTCGACCTTGAGACGATACAGGTTGCGCTACTTTCACGACACCCCTCAGCAAGTATTTCATCTAAAATGCCGTTTTGCTGACACGGCAGTCGCCGTCCGTGAGGGACACAGACCGACGTCTCGTTTCAGAATTTCAAAGCATCACATGCAGGATAGAGGAAGCTCGCACCGCATGGTTCTTTCTCAAAACAGGACAGTAAAGAAGTCAAGAAATGCAGAAACCAGCAGAGAAATGATGGCAACCTTGAAAAAGTCCACGGTCTTTCGGTTAAATTCCTTCATGTTGTCTCAATAGGAAGCGAGTGAAATGCCGGGTAAGGCGCAGAACAGATGAGGGAGAAGACTCCACGTTACCTCCACTCAGGTCCGAGCACCGCTCCCGAGTCTGCATCTGCTGGCCATGGCCGAGAGGTGAATGAAACGAGAGCTCAGTGGTGAGAGAAGATCAGATGAGAGGAAAAATAGAGAGGGGGAGCGATGCTATAACAAAAGGTCCTCTCTCTCAGTGTTTTTCCAATCTGGCCCTCTTGCACTTGTGGATTTACATGCCCGAGGCTGATTCCCTGAAAAAAAAAAAAAAAAAAGAGGAGGCTCCACAATGCTCCAGCTTTGTGTTTGTTGCCTCGCTAAATGTGTGTGTTGGGCACTAGTATGTTATGTAACCCACTAGTGGCACTGTCATTGACGCCAAAGAAAGCACTGACTCACACACACGCTCTCTGTGGGCCATTTTGTGAAAGGACGGGAAGCGGGTGGCTTGGTTTTAAAGTTGCAGTGTGAACAAACCTAAACACAGAACGCAGATCCCTCCATCTATAAAGCGTATGGCCATAATCCCAATACCATCTTTTAAATCCGCTCTCTTGTATGAGGGCTCGTCACCTCTGCGCCGTAAAGTCCCGCTCTTCTTCTCGAAGATGCGGCGGTCTGTGGCTACGGCTGATCCGGTGGTGAATGTGAATGGCTGGTGAACCAGATGACACCGTTATATAAAGGCCGCTGCTATTCACAGAGGACAACAAGGCTTTATTTTGTCCCAGATGGGTCGATGGCCAATTGGGCAGCTAAATGTTAGCCTACTTATCACTTAATCTTCCTCTTTCAATAGTCATGTGACCACGGCCGTGCTTTAGTCTTGATTGTCAGGTTTTGACATTTGCAGGATTTGATGTGTTTCAGAGCTTTGGTTTTAGAGAAGCTGTGTGAAATATCTCATTGTATTATTTTTATTTGCAATATTTGTTGTTTATTTGTTATTCTGATCAACATTATGGTCGACTGAAAGCTGGTTAAAAGTCACTCGTTTTGGTTATTTTGGGCTGTTTGAGATCATTATGAGCATCCATTTGCAAGGGGATAGAATTTTCGCTAGTTATGCATAACTTATCATAACACCCGCTCTCAAAAGAAACAAATTACTGGAAGTTCTTCTAAAGTTATTATGACAGTAAACTAATATTTAATTAGGGCTGCAAATACTTCTCTGGCACTGTGGAGGAAGGCAAACGTCGCAAATGCTGAAGCAAACAGTGGACCAGGAAGAGAGAGAGCAAGAGAGAGAGAGAGAGACTGTTTACATCTACAGCAACTTCTATCGAAGCATCGGCAATAAATTGCAACTGCAATATCAATTTCATCAAAGTAATCAGTCACTTTCAAACACTGTGGTGTTTCAGTAATTTGTTTATAGCATAAAGATCATTATTTACAGCGCGGGCCGTGACGGAGGCGTTACACCGTAACAGCGTCTCGTATGGCGCTGCGGTAAATGATTGTTTTGCTGTGGCGGTCAGGATGTTCTGACACTGTCAAAGCGATTGACTGCCTTCACGTTTAGTGACGTGTTAGCATGCATTTGTTTGCGCAGATGGACGTGTGCGTGCTCGTTCATGCCCGTGTGCACGCAGGTGTGTGCACGTTTGTCCTGTTGAGTCGATGAGTCACAGAATACAGTTGGAGTGGAAAGTGATTAGCTATTGAAAAGATGTCCCAGCATTATGTTGCACTATTGGTAACAAAAGAGTAAAGTCTGAGAAAAAAAAACAGAGAGAGAGAGAACCCAGGTTAAGTAATCATATGTCCTAAAGATCTGATGGCATCTGATCAAGAAAAGCTCCATAATTCAGGCTGATTCACTGCAGTGCTGCTGATTGACAAGCACACTCATTTTTTTAATAAGGCCTTCTTCAGCAAATGCTCATTACATAACGCAACGCCGTACTTTTCATTTGAGAGAAGGACAGAATTACATTAATCCGCAAAATTAGACGGTCAAAACTCTTCTGCCTATAATTATCATTACTGAATCCTTCGCTTGGCTGCCGCTGCTTTCTGCCGCGTCTTCTGTCACAAACAAAACTGCATCCCTGCAAATGACGCACATGTGACAGTCTCCGGCTCAGAAGTGCTCCCGAAGCCGCTAATTGCCGAACGTGCACCGGCAGGGTGTAGCGGCGTGACGGCAGAGGCCGCAGGAACAGCCTGTCATCAGCTCGCCTAATTGCTCAGATTTCTCTGCGCACACAGAAAACTCCTATTAGCGGGCCGACGACTGCCAGTGGAAAACATTGTTAGCAAAACATGGCTTGGAGGTGTTCCAACAGGTAGCTGGTTCCTGCAGGTCTGTTAAAAATGTAATTCCTTCGACAGCACAGAAGTGGTATACTGAACCACAAAGCAGGCACGCAAAGTGTTTCCTCAATCTGATGCATCTTTATACTTTACACAACTTTAACGGCTCACTCAGCTTGAGTTTCAGTAAAGAGCATAAAGCATGCTTATCAGTCATGATATCGCTGCCAACAATGCGGAAACAACTCGGTCTTTCATATTTGCAGTGCACTGGCATCAGATGTACAGGAGATAAACACAGCAGCATGTAAACTGTGCATCCCACTGTTTTTCTCAGCCTGGACGGCTGGAAGGATACAGAAAGAAATAATGTAAAGGAGGAGCCTGCAGACTCCATAATTTAAGAACATTTTGTACATTTTGCCTTTCATGTTTCAACCGGCTTATTACTACTGATTCACCTTCCAGTCCAAAAGCCAAAAAAAAATTCAAGTGTCACGAGTTCAAAGTGTGGAATGTTGATTCATTTTCACCTGCTAATTATCGTTCATAGAGTGAAACCAATCTAAAGTTATTAAATAGAAAATAATACGGCAGCTGTTGTGGAGTCACTTAAGGGCAGATGTAGAAATGGCTGCATGAATAAAAAAAAACGTGACAAATCAGCTTCTGGCCAAAACGTGACACACAGGTCCAGATGGCGCACTTCAGATTTAACTACGATTTACGGCACAAATACGAGACATAATGAAGAAATAAACCACAATTGTCACACACTGTCCTCTTGGCAATGAACCAAGCTGGACTTTCTCCAAGTCACACAGCAGTCGGGGGCAACACACACTTCACTATCCACACATCTGCTAAAGTCGAACTGTAAACAACAAAAGCGTTGCTGAGTTTTGTGTCTCATGATCGGTCCCACGAGTCGTGAGCTCAACTACTGTTTTCCAGCCTCCGCTAAATAAATAGCAATTGTGGTTTTTTGGACAACTGTCATTACCCTCGGGGTTTCTGGGGCTGGATCAGAGGACCGACCAGGGAGCTGAGGTAGTCTTACAAATTCATGGTTTCAAAGAGAAACACGACAACAAACAGGAGAACAGCAAATTTAATAATGGGGGAAAAAAAAGGATCATTTAAATGAACTAAGCCGCAGACAGTAATGGGAAATGACTTGGGGCTGCCAGAGGGGGATGACAGAGACACAGTTCGTGCTCTGGAGTCACAGCATGAAAGCAGATGGAAAGAAGACGGCGGGAGGAAGTGGAAGAATACAGAACAACGGGCTGAGCTGCTGGTTACTTACAGTTGTCGCCAGGGCAACAGTAGCTGTCTGGGTCTGACTCATTGTGGTAGTACAGGTCCATCGCCTGGGGGGGAAATATGGCAACGCTCGGTGTAAAAACAATAACAATATGGTCAAATACTGGAATGAAACTAGCTGAGGGGAATCACCATCAGTAGGCTTATTAAACATGAAACAGACTGTTTACACATTCAACAATACTTTACGTAGATACACGTTATTCACAGTGACATTAGATAACATAACAAAAATATATAACAAAATGATTCTCATGTATTTATCTAATAATTACTATTTAGGTAATGAGGACTGTATGAATGAGGCGTGAATAGGTGAACTGCATATATTCCTGAAACCGGCGATTCGGACCACCAGCTGATTTGTGACCCAATTCCATTTAGTTCCTCCTGACATGTTTTACTGCAGCTGGGTTTCCAGGGTGAGACGGCACTCAATCACTTGCTTTCCCGCACCGAAAGTGGCGATAAACCCCTGCTCAAACAACTTTTTTTGGGCCAATTACAAGTTGGGCCAAGACATCTGTTGGATCTCGTCTTGCCGATTACTCCGCTCTTTTTATTTTAACCCGGAAACTAATTGTGTTTGTACTTATGTTTCTGAGACAGTCGAGGGAGCATTGTAGAACTTTAAGTGTTGCTCTGTATTTTTTTCTCACAGACCAAAAATCTTCGTAAAAGCCTAATTGGTGCCGATTACCCACAGGTGTTTATGTGTGGCTCTTTGTTTCTTTGTGGTTGATGATGATGGCTGATAGCTAATTACCAAGCAAACCCTCTCTTTAATGTGTTGAAGGCAGAATTTTTGGAATGATAAACCCACAGCAGCTCCACCTCCAGCTCCAGTTTTCCTTTTCACGTGCAGTAATGGCACAATTGCCATTTGTCACAGCAGCAGCGGCGTTTTACATTTCAAAACATCCTGGTGGGACTGCTGGGTACGACTTTTCTGTGATGTTGCTTGTCACTCATGAACTTTTCAAAGTGGCCAGAATCTTTTTTTTTTTTTTTTTTTTTTTTTTTAAATACGGTCTTAGCCTAGTTTTGCGATGGCGTCTGGTGAAAGACTCGTCGTCTTTTTTTCCCATGGGTGTTTTCCTGGGAGATCGAGACAAGCCGAGGCATGCGTGCGCACCCAAGTCGTTCCGGTCTCATCAGTTTGTTCAGTCGCTCAGAGGCGAAGCCTTCAACAGCTCGCCTCTTACAACGCTCGTTTCATCTTCATCTAAATTTTAATGCAGCTGTCAGTAGTCTCAGATACACACACACACACACGCATATATATATGGCCGTATGTTTATTCATACCACTTTATAGTGTCAACATTTGGAAGCTCTCCACCATTCATGCCCTTCTTATGCTTTCTCCTCGCGTTTGCCTCACCAGTAGCTGTCTGCCCGCTCTCCCTTCCCATGCCCTTCCTCTGTCTTTCCTCGGGTTGTTTATTGATTCAGTTGGTGTCTGATGGAGTTGTATCCATAGCGATGGTGAAATCTTGAGTTTCTGTTCATTAATATTTCATGGTGAATTTATTTCTTCAAAAGAAGACCGAAAGTTTGGCTCTTTGAAACGGCGGTGGAGAGAAGCAGGGTGGATTGGTGTTTTTTTTTATTTTATTTTTTTCCAGCACGGGTCAAGGAGAGGTAGATGTCTGTATAAAGTCTGTGAGTCAGAAGACGGAGCAACTGAATAAGTTTGATCTATTTGACGCCTGTCACGTTAAAATAAACTTAATGCTCGACCAATAATACCACACAGATAGTGTTGGTGGTGCTACAGCAGTCTTGTTGGCAGTGGGATGAACCTGCCTGTGTGCGTTGGCGTGGCTGCCAGGTGTCCTCCAGGGCGTAGGTGATGTAGGGTCCGCTGCAGATGGAGCACTCCAGCATGACGGGGCTGGCCAGGAGGGGCGAGGCGTGGACCCCCCAGGACTGACAGCAGCCCTGGTGGACGTCGGACTCCGCTTCCTTCTGCTTGCCGGCGTTGTCCCCGTGATGGCGCGCCAGCATCTTCCACTTCCTGACCTGTGGGTGAGGACGAAGCCAGTCCATCGCTCAGTTAATGATAATAATACAGTTTTAAACTGTAGCTTTCAGGGTCATGGATTATGTTAGGTTATAAAAATGTTGTGGATTTCTATGAAGACTGAGTCATGTAATGATCAAGCAGAATGCAGTTATTGAGGATGTATTTGATTTTGCAGTAACTTGAAAAATGTATTCATTCGTTTTTTTTTTAACTTCAAATGAAGGAAAGCAGGAGACGAATGACTCAAGTCTTTTCGCGAGTGTGATATTATTATTTCTTGATTGGATATTGAATGAAGCGATGCTGCAGCATAATGCAATTAAGAGAAAACAAACAGTGTAGGAACAAATCAATAGTCATAAAAGGATCATCAGAATATAAAAACACCTTTATGATAATAAAAAGGCACTTGTGGAATAAAGCAGTTATTAAAAATATCAAATTACAACAATATGAGCTGTTCAGTAGAAACATGTTTGCGTTTGCTCTGTGCAGAAGGCGGTGAGTGACTCGGTCTCAGTAAATCTTCATGTGAGAGCAGCGCAGAGAGAAACTCTCCAGGGAGCATTTCTTTCTACAGACCACTTCTTCTCCATCGCAGTGTAGCATGTGGCTGGCAGGACTGACAGAATGCATGCTCCAGAGAGAAAACACACACACACACACACACACACACACACACACACACACACACACACACACACACACACAGGAACACAAAATGACATGTGAAGGGAAAAATGTAAGATACACGACACACTCGAAGGAAAGGTCAAGGTGCACATATTTCTGGAAGAACCCAAATTGCAAGGATGGACGTGTCGGTGACCCAGAGCGACCGTTATGTGAGGTAAATGGCGTCCTTGGCGCGCAGAGCGGCCAGGTTCAGAGGCTGCGGCCGTTTGAAATGAGTCTTATCAAGGCCTCCATCAGCAGCTGCTGCTCCGCTGGCCCCAACATCACCACCGCTTGGCAACGAAAGGTGTGTGTGTGTTGGTTTGTGTGTGTGCGCACATGAAAACACCCTTCCCAATGTGTAAATTGGTCATCCTTTGACTTTTACTATAATCCTGTGCTGGAAGGACATAAACCATCACTGAAGGTCAGGAACAGTATACAAATCTCTCATTACACTGTGTGTGTGTGTATTTGTGCACGCACACACGTGCACCTTGCGTGACCGTCACTCCCACTGATGTGTGAATGGGTGAATGACCATGGCTAACATTGTAAAGTGCACTGGGGCTCTCTAAATGGACTCCATTCACAAGCACACGAGTATTTCCCGTTAAAGGAAAACGCGCTTTAATGTTTCTGCCACATATTTTTGTGCAAGAAGATAAACATCAAGCTCCGCCCTCCTGCGTCACACGAAAGCATTTAAAACTTTTCAACTGATCTCAATCAGAAATTCATTTTTGTGAGTTTTTGTCATAGTAAAGTCGTAATTCAAGTCTGGTATTTATGTAACATCGTGACCTTCTTCCTTCAGGGGAACAGACATTGAAGCATATACTGAACTTCATGAACTTCTTCGTTTCCATTTCGAGGTTCATATTGGAAACATATTAAAATGTCCAGGACAGGTTTCCTGTGCATCATGTTTCTATTTCATCGGTTTTAACATGTTCAGAACCACGAGCTGCTTGGCGTGTAACCTCTACCTTTCATTCAGCTCTGTTCCGGTAACAGACGGTATCACGCATTCCTTCAGGGGGCATGAAAATATGTGTGCAGCAAGGCCGCCCGCAGCAGACACATTTAAATGTATATATGTAGGTATGTATGCCATTTTCCAATCTCCCCTTCCTTCTGAACTGCTTCCCTGCCCTTTGACCCTGTTTTGTGCTTCAGCCCATTAAGACAACATCCCACATGTTGCATAAGGTTTATCCTACAAAATCTGCTCTCTCAGCTCACACACTCAGGAAGGAATTTATTCCAGAGAGACTCCTGCGCCGAGACCAGGATGTGTGTATCAGCCACACCGTTCTATAAATCAAGAAATGAAAACATCGCATGAATCACGTTCATACGCGGCTTCCAGCTTCTCCCTCACTAACCTCCTTATATGCGCAGGTTTGTCTCGGTCGGAGGAAAACATTTTAGTCACTCACATTGTTATGCAAAAACTTTGCCTGAAGGTTTTTGACCTTTACACCCATACGATAAACCTGTTCATAAATTGCCGGGTTGTATAACAGGACCATCACTCAATACTCCGTCCACTCCACAGCGGCTGCTGGTTCAGCGTGGCACACGGCGGCGTTCTGTGCGGTCGTTCGCCGGGCCCAGGTTCCACCCCCCCCCCCCTCCTTCACGCCTCGCACTGCTGCGTCTCCGCCCGTGTCCTCCGCCGACTCCCCTCAGCGCATTAAATCTAACAGGCCCGGAGTCGCGCGCGAGCGGAGATACAGACACAAAGCAAAATATGTTTGAAAGACAAAAAGATAAACAGAGAATGGGACTGTAAGACAGCCTTACATAAGCCATTCCATTCTCTGCCGGAGATAAGACTTTCTCATTAACGACAAGGTCGCCGCTCTTTCTTCCCGCCGTCTCTCCTCTGTCTCTGTTACGGGATCACAGACGGAGGTCTCATAATGAGCGGAGACGGAGGGAATTCTGATCCAAATGGTAAAAGAGGGAAAGAGCCGTGACTCAGGCTGTCCGCGAGGAACACAATCAGCGGGCGGACAATGCGCGGCGGAGGAGTCGGAGCCTCGGTGGAGTTTAGGAGACTGAATGTGAACAAAAGTGAAAACATCTGGGGAATGAGACAGGCTGTCGTGTTCCGAGTGTGCTCTTTTAAGAAACCGTGGCTTATGTTCTGTATTTTTGTCCAAATTCTAAAAGAATATTTCTCAAGCCAAAAAGAATTTATTTTTTTTCATCTCCCTGAAACCTGCTTGGCTTTGAGAAGTTATTTTACAGCAAATTTTACGAACCCCATCGACAGAATGTGATCAGGGATGTTATTTGGCTCGTTTTCAGTGTTGCTTTCTTCTGTTCATAATGTCACCGTTGAACAGTTCTGTATCTCAGGAGCCTCAGCTGAAGTTTATTATTGTTATAGTTTTCATTCTTCGTCAAGATGTTAATTATTTTATCTTCATTTCTTGATAATCTTTCTGACAGTGGACTAAAAGCCTTGATTTTGACCCCGTTTACAGAGAAAACACGTCATTTTGCTTTTTTGTTGCTGTTTCAGAAACATATTGTGTTTCCACAGAAAATGAGGCAGTTAGCATGTTGGGCGATTAGTTTGTCCAGGTTGCTTTTGTAATGAAACATTAATATTGGCGAGTACACGGATTTTCGTCTGGAGGGTTCACCTGTGCTTCAGCATTAAGCTTCCTTCTTAAACTCTCTAATGTCTAATTTATTTTTGTTTTTCTCTAAAGATGAAGTAGCAGCATTCGTTTAATCACTGAGGCTTATAAAGACTTTTATTGTCTGCTGTTTTGACATCAAACAAACCTTCTTGTCTTCCTGAGAAAAACATTTGTTCGGCAGACTGATTAAAAAAAAAAGCAAAGCAGAGATTAGAAAACAGCGTAAACAGCAAAATATTGCATTTCATCTCATCGAAAAATCTGCTGTTTTCTTTTACGTCTAATGAAGTCGACTCCTCTGAATGGACCTATATGAAAACACGACATACCTTTACCAGCGGCCTGTGATTCTGTATTTATGCACAGCCGGTGTTCTGACCTCCCGGCTAACGTCAGCGCGCCCTGCAGTGAGTCAGGCTGCAAACAGCTCCGCTTTACAGCAGCTGTTAAGACACTCGGATCCACCGGCGGTATCCTCACAGGGGCGGCGAAAGAAACAGATGTAATTATGGCACTCTGGCTGACGCAGAAATCTGCTGCCAAGCGTGTCAATAATCCAAACGGTTACTAGACCTGATGCCAGTGAGAGGTGGGATCGCCGTTTCAGAACAATCAGAGCAGATCATGGTAGCAATACTCATTAGTAGTATATGTTTGTGGCGACGTGAGTTTGAATAGAGCAAGTCGATTTTAAGCTCTGTTGAAAAGTGTGCCTAAAAACTCCGAGCCTCATTTCGCCCGTTCGAGCAGTGCTGAGTGTGTGAATGGGAGAGACAAAAAAAAAAAAAACTTGCACTGCATCGTCAGGGTGCTGCTGAGTCTCAGCAGTTCTGGCATTAGCTCCGGAACATCAAGATGGAAGACGGGATTAGCCGGGTTCTCAGGGTAGATTAGAACAACAATAATTCCCAAATTCCCTCACAATGAGCGCGGCGAGGGAGGGCGTTGCTCTCAGTAGGTCAAGGTCGGTGGAGGGATTAAACGAGCGGCAGAGCGAGGAGCAGGCAGCGATGCAGGCGAGGATCTCTCAGATATAGGGCGTTTCATCCACATGAGTGTATGAAGTGACACAGCACTTATCTCAGTTATGCAACTCTCAGCATCAGAAACATTTCAGACCAGGTTTGTTTTTTTCTCTCATGCTGCAATCTTTAATCAATCTTTGATGGATTTGAAAAAATAGAAGACACCATAGATGTAAATATCTTTTCGATACCTGACATGTGGATAACCGCTGCATGTCTCCGTGTTCCTTGAACTGCTTCGCTATCTATATCATTGTTGAGGTTTCCTCATGAAAATAACACACTGCTCGTACTTTTCCCTTCTCCAGCTTTCCTCATTATAGGTGGATTTGTGTGAAACACTGCAAAGCTCATCCAACCAAACCCAGGAAGCTGCAGCCAAGGTATGAAGTGCTTCCACTTATTTATCTCCTTCTTGGCTCAGGCAGACCCTGCCTGTAATAATGCCGCAGTAGCAATGGAAATACGCGCACCGTGCCACGCCGGGATATGGATACAGTACATCTACCGCGAGCCGGGAGGAGGGGTCATGCAAGGGAAGCTTATTGAAGTTTATTGGAGTGCGACCGCATTCTTCTCCTGCCAAAGCGCTTGGCTATTGAACAAAACAGAAGTAAAAGATTAGCAGTTTTCCACTGTTAAATTTATGCTAAACATTGGCATCATGGAGGCGTTTTCCAGGCCCCGGGAGAGCTCGCTCATTAGAGTGGTGCTAAAATAGCTGCTTTTTGAAGTTTAAAAATATTAGTCAATATGATGCAGGATAAAATATGAAGTATGTGGATATAAAGTGCCATGTTTCAACAGTCAACAGCTGATTCCTTCAAACTTCTGCCACTGATGCTTTTCTGTGCTGCATCTTATTTGTTTCACTGTGAGGTGTCTTAACCTTTGAGTGTGATTTTTGCAGAGGTCATTAACAAAAGAGAAAGGAAGCTGAGAGTGAATGGACTGGATCCTTTGAAGAGAGCAGACAGCGTTTTGGAATGAGAGGCATCTCTACGCAGTTCTGGTTACTTTATGTCTAACAAGTCAACAACTCGGAAAGGGATTTTGACTCCCAAGGCTCTCCGTGTTGCTCTTTGTGTCAAATATAATTGGGCCTGGCGCCTTGTTCCTCTTAATTCCTTCTTATTCCCAAGGCAAGATAAAAAAAAAAACCCTTACTGAGAGGAAAATGTAATTCATGGCGGACGCAAATAAAGCTGGAGGTCACTGGGTTTTTGTGAACTCGTTGATGGACGGAGACAAAACCAAGGGCTTGTCGGGAGAGATGACCTGGATAGAAAGAGTTACGTCAGGCCAAGGCAATACAACTCAGACAAACCAGCTTGGTGTTGTTTTCAACCTCAGAACGCAACTGATTATAACTCCCAGCTCTTAATTTCTCTGAGGAGAGGAGCCAAAGTACAGGTGATCCTGATTGATTTGAAATTTGCTCCTTTAAATTGACCACAGACTCATTTTTAAAGCAATGCAGCGACTCTTCCTTCACCAACGTAGAAATCTATTATTACCATTTGGATGCACAGAGTGAGTCCGCCCTTATTTATATGAATAATGTCATTTTATGTATTATGTAAACGCTTTGAACTGCCTCGTGTCTGAAAAGTGCTGAACAAATGAACTTGCCTTGCCTAAATCTGCAGCAAACTCAAGATTTTTCATCCAGTCTTCACAAGATTGAAGCAGCTGGTTTGTCTTTAGACCGAAGGTCAAGCTTCCGCCTCGGAAGCGTCAGCAGAGCGCCAGCAAAAGGGCACCAGTGCAGCTGTCCCGGCTTTGAATACGACACACAAGTCATTAACTATTAGCTCCCTCCAGGAGTGAAGCGTCGCAGGTCCGCCGCTTCTTGGAACAAGAAAGAGACACGTCTCCAATCAGGGAGCACCAGAGACAAAGTCTGGAGTTCAGAGTCCAGCAGAAACCCATTCGCACGTCGTAAAAAATAAAAAGAAATCAATGCACCATAAAAGTGACACATCGCTTTTTCCCAGAAGACAATGTCAGCAGTCAATATGTGAAAATAAAAAGAGGTCATTTCTAATCTCCTGCTTCCCGATATATCATGAAAAATTACACCGGAGTTTGGGATTTTGTCAGGATCTCACCTCCCGGACCGATCCACTGACTCAGACGCAAGACATTAGTATTCTCGAAACAGAGCTCTCAGCCTGCAGGGCCGTGTCGCTACTGAGGGTGTACAGAAAAGATGGATTTGTCAGAGTTCAGAGTTTTTTTTTAATTCTCTGTGGAGAACCGAGCGTCGCAGCCAACCAAAGCTTACAAAACCTACACGCAAGTTACCACATTTACTCCTGATTTCTTCCACTGATATCACTCAGTGACGCATTCAGGACTAAATATTTATATGTATTTTGCTCACTTTCATTGAAGAACGGCCTTTAAAAGATGAAAAACACAGCCATGTCATTTTTTAATGAGGACAAAGGTTAAGAATGACCGAACTAACAAATCATTACCCAGATGTGCTCACGTCGTTAACTAATGAGATAAAGCTTTTTCTCCATTTGAATTCAGTTGTTAGAGGTTTTTTATTCTAGTGTGTTTTCTTCTTTTAAGCTGAGATCTTATTGATCACCCTCATTTCATGGGAATGCATGGGAGTAGAGAGAAATCACCAGTTTTCTTGCATATCTTTGGGTTTTGTCACCTTTCGTCCTCCCCGCTTCGCCTCCTTCCTCTGTCCTGTCGTCTCACTGTTTTTTCCGCATGGATGAGTTTCGGACAGCAAACGCAAATGGAACCTGAGCAGGTCAGGTGAAGCCGGCGTTGAATTATTAACCCAATCACCTTATCCATTAACAAGCCATAAGGAACTGACCGCAAACCGACGCTACTGCGCTACTTAGATAATAGCTCTGGGTTTATGTAACGTATGGTGTAAATTATTAAAAGCATGAGCGTTTGAGAACATATTCCTTCAATACATCCATACAGCTTCTGCTACTGCTTTATATAGGTCGGTGTTGATGGGCCGGAGCCAGAACCAGCTCACGATGGGTCGACAGGAGCTACAGGTTAGCGGCGCATCACGAGTTAAATGGAAATCACATTCGCACGTTTGAGTCAGCAGTTGATCTCAAGCGCATTTGCATGAACTTAGAGAGGATACTTCTTCCAAAAGGCTCTAAACTTGGCGCCTACTGGCTGCGAGGATGCAAATCTCTGTATCTTTTTGTTGTGGTTGTTCCAGAAATCAGTGTTTAAAACAGTGACAAGCACATAAAATGTCAACATAGTTTTATGGAAAAGGAAGTTGTATTGCACGGATGGATCGATATCTCGCAGCTTTTTTTTTTTTTTTTTTAATTATGGTACTTTCTACAAGTTATTCAAACTTCACACCATTGTTCTTTATTATTGGGCCAACATATCCTATCCTTGATAATAGCTGGATGGCAATGTCTTTATGGTATTCTGAAATTTAACCTAGATAATCAATACAGTAAATAACAAAACAAACAAACACACAAAGAATCATCGCTGTGTCTTTAGATAAAGTGTGATCCTTCTCCATTATAAAAATATGTTTTATTTTTTTATGAAAGATGTCTTTTTTTTCTCCACATAATTTGCAGAGCAGTCCAGCTTATAGACAACAACTGTTAAAGGCAGTAAAGGTTTTGAGAAACCACATCTTTGGAAAAGTACTGACATTTCATGATGATAGAGCGATAAAATTTTGCGACAACTACAAGTCAGCAAGTCCGTTTTCTTTTTCTTTTGATTAAGTCGTCATCAAGAACAGTACAGGCCTGATTAAAGAGATTAATGAAAAGGCTGCGTTCGCATGGTGTGTGTGTGTGTGTGTGTGTGTGTGTGTGTGTGCGTGCGTGGACGGTACAGGATGTCCTCTTCACAGGGCTATGCCTTTGATTTCTGTCCACGGCCTGACCTCATCTCCTACCTTCTCATAAAACTGTCACCTCAGCTCTTCCCGTCTCGTTCTGTCGCTGCAGTATTTCTGAACTTTATGTCTTTATGTTGCTTCCATAAATTCCTCATTTGCCCCCTACAATAGCCCACAGGCTAATGTTTACCCCTTTAAAAGACCAGAAAATAAAAATTTTAAGATTTTGAAGAACTTCCCTATTCCTCATTCTTCTGCTTCAGTTCAGCTCGTCCCTGCTCGGTTCCTCCCTGCAGTCTGTAACTCGCAGGAAAGTGCAGAGTCATAAATCTGGTACAGTGATGATAAAATCAGCACCATAAAGCTTGGTCTACATTTATATTTAGCTCTCACAGACTCATCAGAAGTAGCGGCGGGGCGACGGCTTTGTAGCGCACCGGGTCAAGGCTAAGCTAAGTCGCCTGCATTTTTAATGGCGCCGATGCTTTGCAATTTGAAAAAAAGGGGGGGGGGGGAAACTGGTGTGATGGATTTTTAATGAGGAGGAGAAGGAAGTGGGCAATCTGTCAGGGAGGGAAACAGCATTCAAGTGTTAGACGACTCGGTAAATGTCCTTATATTAATTGAAAAGTTGAGTTTATAAAATGTATTTTTGTTCCTCTTGCAGTTTGACATTCACTGTTAAACAGCCGCAGTGAAACAATGTAGTTCAACATTGAAAACTGCAAAAAAATCAGCAAAGAACAGGAACAATATGCATCAAAATTGTGACAAACGCCTCGTGAGAATTCCCCCTCTGTCGATGTGAACTTAACAGTAATCTGACACAGTTGTCATCCAGTGTCTTAGTCGCGGCCTTTGAAATGTGACAGCAGCCTCTCAGAGCCGTCGCCCCACTTTCTTAAGCCCGAGTCGGAGACAGTCGCTTGACAGCGCCTGATGCGGCTCACTTTGATGGGCTGATAAATTTCATAGTGAGGCTTTCGCTCATTTGCATTTGAGTCAGGTCGTGGGTGGCCCTGCGCCGAGCGGAGCGTGTGACCGCAGTGTTTCTATTAGAGCGCCGTTTGTTGAACAAGCGTCATGCCCCGCAAGTATTTAGCAAGCCAACATTAAAGTTCCCCGAGTCGTGAGTTATTTGGACGGCGTGTACAAAAGGTACAGTGTGGCTCACAGGAACAAATAACAGTTCAGTTTGTACAGTGTCAAACATTTAACAAAGTGTCGATCAAAAACCCGCAGGGAGATAAGAAACGCTACTGTAGCTCAATGGCTCTCCCACGAACCACAACATCCCGATCTTTCATTATTCTACACACATATACACCAGTTATCTCCACTGAGGCAGATGACTCGGACTACTGGAGAGTCACAGGGTGAAATTCAAGCTAAAAAAAAAAGGAAAAATAGCGAAGATCTGCAGCATGGAGAGTGGAAGTGATGGACAATAACACGATCCCGTTTTCCTGTCTTTACACATCTGAGCGTGGTTTCTTACTGAGCACGCTGAAATCCAAAGGGAGGAGACAGAGTGTGGCTTTGTCTTGCTGAGATGGCGATGAGTCATCCTCCCCTGACGCCCATGGGACCGGAGAAACACAAAGACACACGAGCGGGGAGCCGGCTGATGGATACAGTGATTGATAAGCAGTGGGACAGCTATTGTGATTGCCGTTGCATAACCAAGGTCAAACTGGACACCTGCAGCAGCATTAGCATATATGGAAAGATGACTGTGTGTGTGTGTGTGTGTGTGTTTGGGTTTGGGATAGCCATGTGTTGACAGCTTGTTTTCTTTCCATGCTGCAGGGTTTATATTTTAGAGTTACAGTGTTTGGACTTCCACTTGAATGTGTGCCTTGTGCGCTAATTTGAGAAAAAGCAGAGGATGATGTGCAGCAGGGCAGACTTAAAAAAAAAAACAAAACAAAAGACTGTTTATGTTATGCAACCAAACTCGTGATGAAGCATAACGGCAGAACAAAGCGAAGCAGAACAATGGCTCGAGTCCTTTTAGTATTTAATTTGCTCCTTTGACTTGTTTCAAACTGCACCTAATGGGCAAACAGTGGTGGGTCTGTGAAATGAGTCAAGTGATGCGAGGGAGTGTGTTTGTTGATGCAGTTCCACCGTCAGGCCACAGGGGGAGTTTTAAGGTGGGAGGACAGAAGTTGAGTGGGTGACTTCCCTGCTGTACATGATGGAGAAATCAGCTGTAGTCGCCTCATTTTCACCTGTTATTAAGTTTTCAAAACATATGAACAGTTGTATTTTCTCTAAGAAAAAACAGCTTCATGTGTCCTACCTTGCATCCCTTGCTCTTCTCGTGGTTGCTGGTCTGTCCGCCGGCGGGACACGGCGAGCACGGCTCCGGGTGGTAGTACTGAGCGCAGTGCAGCCCCGTGTAGTGGCAGCAGCCGTACGGCGAGGGGAAGTGTGTGTACCACAGCTCGTCAGCCAGCGGGCACTTGGAGCAGGGGTAGACCAGGCCTTTCCCCGGGGCCTTCTCCACGCTCACTTTGGGGTTCCTCATCCATCTTCTGACCTGCGCGAGCAAAAGAAACAGACGTCGGTTTGATTTCCACCTTTGCTCCTCGCTTGCTTTCAGCTGCAGTCACGTGCGTTCAGAAGCGCTCACACAGGTGCTCCACAAGCACACACACGCACAGTGTGCACACACACTGCCAGCCTTGCCAGCTGCGACTTTTGATCAGAGAAGATAGGTTTGTCACGTTATCCCTGACTACATGGCAGCTCGAGTGGGACACACACACACACACACACACACACACACACAGAAACGCTCTTCAAAGAGGCACAGATTGCTTCTGTGCTTTCCCACACAGGGGAACGCTCACCAGAGACATGTATAAGCAATGTGCACGCATATGCTGCATACTGATGACACAAAGTACAATTCTGATGGCTCTCTTAAGCGAGATGAGGTATAAAATCAAAGTCTAGCTGCCAGTGCTCGTCTGCCTGTGTTTGACTGGCCTGAGTTTCTTTCGCTTCTGGAAAAAAAAAAAAAAAAACGAGAAAATCTCAGGAGGCTGGTCTGCAGAGGCGAAGGTCAGTCGACACGAGTGCAACTCCGACGAATTGTTGCGAGTTAAAATGTTTGAATTTGCTGCCAGTGGCGGAAACACACGCATTACGCAGCCATATGGCGTCAACAGCGAACGGGGCTTCGTCCGTGATGGGGTTGCATCACAAACGCTGGCACGAGTCGGTGCATGCGAGCACACAACGTACAACGCTCCTGCTGTCACTAAGACCTACCAGAGTGGAAAGCTGGGTGTGTGTGTGTGTGTGTTTCTATAAAATATACAGACCTACGGCACACAGAAGCCAATTGACATGGACAAACTGCAACATTTTCATGAGGATCCCTGTGAAATCATCCTGCCGCGTCAGTCGAACACTGAGCAAACACCACAGGGCTATAGCTTCTGTGACTGAGCAGCGTAAGGTTCAGACAGCTGTAGAACACACACACACACACACACACACACACACACACACACACTGAATGCTGAAGTCGAAGGGTAGCCAGACAGCGTGTCAAGGCATGTCGGCTGAAGAGGAAAAACGGACTCGGAAAAACACTCCAGCAGGTCAACACGAAAACAAGCAAGTCACAGCAGGACTGGCACAGAAGTCTGATCTCTCACACACACATACACACACACACACACATACACACACAGGAAAAGAATTGTGCAACACGAACCTCTTCACACCAAAGTGAAAAGAGTGAACCTGTGATCGACATTCCATCTAATTAGAGGACTTTTGGTTTGTTGTCTCCTTTGTTTGTCATCAGATTGAAAGCCGAGTGAAAAATGCTCGGGTATGATCTAACAGATCAAACAGACTGAGTTCGTGTCTCTTGTTAACACATCACACTGACAAGCGAACTGATGATAGGTGTCGACAAAACCCCGTGGATTCACCTCACTGGCCAGAACACATGCAGCAGCCTCAGATGTCTCGTCTGCTCTGCATCGTTCTGAAAACGATCGCAACGCCGCCATTCTGATATCATTCTTGATTTGTCATTCTCTGTTGAAATGCCCAGCATTCATCCCAAGTGCTATTGATTTTATATTTCCTTCTATCATTTCCCATCCTCGTTTGTAGATCTGTGCGACGCAAAGCTGCGTCTGGACTCACCCTCTCCTCGTTATGTGATTAGAGCTACTTAGACACAGATAGGGAGGCAAATAAACCCCGAACAGCAGCAGGCATTAATTCTGATTTGGTGCTGCGTGCTGATGCATATCGAGAAGCTCCTGAGCGTGTGTGTGCTCGCACTTGTTGGTTTGTTTTTTGTTTTGTGTTGGTCTGAATCACTTATCAGTTATTCATCATCGATGAATGCATGGTTAGATAGATAGATAGATAGATAGATAGATAGATAGATAGATAGATAGACGGACATTTCACATGTCTTGTGGGAGACTCGGAGCAGCAGACGGTCCCTGTGGGAGTACATGTGTGTTTTGCGTGGGTGTTAACACAACACAATCTGCCCGTATTCGCGGAGCGACTCATCAGTGATCCGCACCATACTGCACACCATATGAGGCCGAAACAGACACCAGAACGTACATTTTGGATGACCCAGTTGGGAAGGCAGAAATAAATTAAAAAAAAAAAAAAAACAACAACAGCACACCGAGACCGAAGATCCACACAAAGCAAAGAAAAATAACAATTGATGTTACAATTCTGTTGAAATTTTCACCTCAGGGCTCCAAATCTGTCAATTTGGTGTAAATAACACGTGCATTAAAACCCTCTATTTATTATTTTCTTGATGTTATTACACTGTTTGAGAGTAATGAATAAAATAATAATGTTGGGCTGTATTCCCAGAGCCACACACTGATTATTGAATGAATGCATCAATCCGCTTCTCTTCCCCAAGCTGGAAGTGATGTTAGTTATTCCTTCCTGTTATGGCCCGGAGCCACATTACTCCGTCTTCTCCTTTGATCTCATGGAAATCAGCCGCGAATTATTCACATTTAAGCAGGCAGAAGTTGAGCAGTTTGTCAAACTCGGCATGTTTTAGTCAGTTTGCAGCTTATACTGAAGCTCGCCACTCTGACAAACACTGATGGTTTTTTTTTCTTTTTAAATTTACATATAGAAACCTTGAGCACAGTTATTGTCAGCATGTCGCCAACATGCAGCAGCATGCCTTCTTGATGTTTCTTGGAAAAAGTTGTTTACATCTATTCATGGTTATGAGGATTTAATGGTGAGTGAATAAAATGTCAATTAATTTCTCACTGGCTCCTCAATGTTTTGTTTTTTTCTTTAATGAATCAGGAAATGATGCACAAATATTATTGGCAAAAGTCCAACAAAGTTATGTAAGAAATGTTTACACTTTTTTTGTGCTAACTGTCTGATTTCTCACATGTACAGAAATATTTTGATCAAAGAAGTACGAAAAAAAGAGTCTTTATAAGCTACTGTCTCCTCTCATTGATGCAGAGTAGCAGAGTACGCCTCTTCCAAATCTATTTTTAGGAGCACTTGCGGTGTGCTTGATATTCCTGATAAAGTTTTAATGCGTCTGTGATTCTGCGAGATCTGACGTCAGCCAGATGACCGAGAAGCTTCACGATCCATTAACCTACTGCTGGTATCTGAGGTTTCCGCTCCTCTAGAGAACATCCCTGAAGAGCAGAGGGCGGTTTGGGTGTTCGGTTAAGTTCCGTTTCCTCTTAAAAATGGATAGATGCATTGATGGACCAGTGGATCGACTGACCTACTGATGAATGTGTTGATAAATAGACTAGAATATATCAGTTTAGACTGTAATATTGTCATTTGATTGCATGGTTGTGATCTGTGACTATATATTTTGGTTCCATTAACATGTTTTTTTTTTCCAGTTCCTGGGACTTTTTGTCATAAAATTATCACAGTTTTTGTTGGTTTGTGTCCTGAATGTCTCACTGTGTAGCATGTGGCTTATGACACCATAAAAACAGATCAGTAATGAGACATGTCTGACACATCCACGACATAAGAATCCAGTGTTGCAATAATAAAAGTCAAGGCTGTTAGTCACCATTTATAAGTACTTATGAGGTGTCATTAAAAAAAAATTGCACATAACCCACGAGGTACAATTTTGTACTCCATTAGCTCTCTGGATTGCGCGTTTGCGAAAGTACTTCCACAAACACGTCGACCAATGAAAGCGTTTGAAGCAAATCATTAACATTACACGTGCACTGAGCCTTGTGACAACGCCGCGCCATAAAGCAGGATACGCTGCGTGGATCCTAACTATGGGATCTAATCTGCTCGGCGGCATCGTTATAGCTGTGTCACACACATATACACGCACACACTCACACACACTTGGGAGTTCTTTAACGCAACAGTGTGTTTTCAAAGAGAGGTGCCCTCCTCACACTCACTGTTAGAACAGATACGCAGTCAGTGAAATGTGTTCATTAGAGCAGCTGAGCTTTCAGTGACATCATCTTTGGCACACACACACGCACGCACACACACATACGTGTGTGTGCGTGCATGTGTGTGTGTGTGTGGGCAAACGATGAAAGTGCAGTATCCCAAAATGTTGGTGTCATCCCAACTCACCTTTCTCTTGACAAACTGGAAGGCAGAGCACTTCTTAAAGGAGAAGGCAGTCTTCTCTCCCCCTCCTCCTCCTCCTCCTCCTCCTCCTCCACCTCCTCCACCTCCACCTCCTCCGTTCATCAGCTTCATGGCTGACACCGGCACCCCGGTAGCCTCGGTAGATCCCAGGATGACGGGCAGGGCTGGCGAGGAGCGAAGGGGACAGAGCGAGGCAGAGTTGATATCTCAGCCGTGAGCGCAGGACGGGAAAACAGGAGAGATGCAGGGAAGAGGCAGCAACAAGAGGATGCAGGAGGAAAGAGAGAGCGGGAGGAGGTGGTGAAGGCAGATGGACCTGAGCGTGAGGCAGCGAGAGGCGGGATGCTGCGATAAGAACGGGATCAATGAGAGACTGACGTGTTGAGGCAGATAGAAGAAGACGTGAGATACGTTAAAAACAGAAAGATAAACTGAGGGAAAAGCGAAGGGGGATGACACAAGCTCCTGTTGCTGTGAGGAGGAAGCAGCTTTGTTTACAGCTCAGCACTGTCACAGCATCAACGCCGTGTGTGTGAAGTTTATACATGCAGGTCTGAGTGCATCAACATGCTGAGTGCATCACTGGAAGTGAGAGTAAGTTCGCCACATGCAGGGAATCGACACGTACCTCTACCTTTACGCTGTTGTGTTGGCTGGCTTCCACTGATCCTGCTGCAGTCTGTTTGTGTCTGAGGACAAAGCTGGATCCCACTCCTCAGTTACAGGTGTCCCTCTGCTTCCTGCTAAGCCTGCATTCCCCAAAAACAGGATGGAGCGAGGAGGAGGAGGAGGAGGAGGAGGAGGAGGAGGAGGAGGAGGAGGAGGAGGAGAGGAGGAGGAGGGAGAGTCTGTGATGATGCTGATGATGCTGTGCGATTCAGTGAGAGCGTGTCAGTGTGTGATCAGTGCCTGTGAGGGAGTGTGCGTGTGCGTGTGTGTGCGTGTGTGTGTGTGTGTGTGTGTGTGTGTCCTCGGCAGGGTTTGAGGTGCACTGAGGAGGACTCAGTCAGAGCGTGATGAAGAGTGCGCGATGTGTCCAGCTGCAGTCCCCTGCCTCACATCACCACTACTTTATCAATGAAAGGCTCTGCAGTGAGCAGATGCTGCCTCCCCTCCCCTCCCCTCCTCTCCCCTTCTCTCTCTCGCTCTCTCTCTCTCTCTCTCTCTCAACTCTTCCCTCCCCCTTCTCCTCCGCTCACTCAGCTTTCTGCTGCAGTCGCCGGTGGCTCCTCCCCCTCTCCTCTCTCCCTCCTTTCATCCACCTCACCTCACCTCTCTCCATGTTTTCCTTCTCCTCCTCTCACTGAAATTGTCCCAGCGAGGACTGTGGCACATGAAATATGTCTCCACTGAGATGAGTGCTGAGGGCGTAATGAAAGAGCACAAACACACACACACACCTCGTCACAGCTGTGTGTGAGTCCCGGGCTTTATGTACTCAGAGTATGGGAGCTGTTTAATTTCCTGTTGTGACATCCACGTATGATAACGCAGAATACTTTATGAATCCATGTACTTTATGTGTACCGCAGGAACAAAAGCATCTTCAGTCAACACATGAACAAGCTTTATTGTCCAAAAACAAATCGCAGTGAGGGAACAGCTCATTTTTTTTAATGTGCATTTTAATATAGCAATCAGATATCCTCCTCTCTGCTGCTTTAGGGCCTGGAGCCACAAGCAGGGAACACCCTGGACGGGTCGCGAGTCCATCATTAAGTACGTCCCTCTGCTTTTCATCTATCAAATGAATTCTGACTTTACTTCACTCATGAGAAAATTAATTTATACTCTGACCTTCATCCGCTGTGTCTCACAAACCCCAATGCTTGGGGCGCTTCCAGCGCCTAATGTCAAAGTGTGACTCGAATCATAAGTAACGAGAGCAGAGTCAAGGAGCTGTGTGTTTTTCTCTCTCGCAGCAACAGGCTGAGTCGGTGTGTGTCCGTGTAAGTGCTATCGATGTTTCAGGAGCGAATACCTGCAGGCAAATTATCTTTCAAAGCACAATGTTTAATTGTAGACATCTTCGCCCTTTTTGAGGATCACATGGAGTCTATAAAGTCCCTCTCAGCAGTGTCACTGAAAGACAAACATACAAGGAGATCAGACACTTTTTCATTATTTAAGCTTCACCTACTACTTTAGTTTTAAAAAAAATGTATAATAATTCTATCATATGCTTTCCCTCGATGTCAGTATTGGTGGAAGAAATGTTTCCAGGAAATCCTAATTCAGCCAGTAAAAGGTTAACGCATCTATTTAACCATATTCTTGCCGTCGATATGCTGAGATAGCCTATGCCCCTGTTTTGTCCCGGGCTATTTCCCAAAACATCAAACCCTCAAATTATCCGTTTAATCCAACAGAGTATTGACATACTAACAGTCCTTCGCTTCACTGTAAATATTAACTCTGCTGAAAGTCTGCTCAAGGAGATGAACTGTGAAATAGTGCAGCCAATACAGCAGTTAACACACTGAATTCACAATTTGTCTGCAAAAAGAGTCTTTTTTATTAACAGTAATGCAATCGTACAATTGTCATGGTTGTTACTGTATTGATCAAACAGAAACAATTACAAAGGAAAGACTGGAGCCTGATGCTTCACTGGAGATAAATGACTCAACTCTCTGTGTAATTTAAAGGTATTTCTTAATAGCACTCCGTTGAGTACAAGGAAATGAAACTCGTAATTGTGCGGCAGGAGAGTCTCTTTGCCTCGGCTTCCTGCAGAGATGGATGTAGCGCTCGTTGCGGGGCGAAACAATGACTGTGCAGGATTCGCTGCAATCAGGATCAGTCAGGAGCCCAATCAACACTGACTCAGAGGTAATGACGGCAAGCAATGATTGGGAGAATCAGCTGTGAACTCAGCTGCACAACAACAGAGACAGACCTGATTTTACTGACAACACTTCTTGTCTGATCGACGGTTTGTTATCATTTCTTAACTGAACAGTGAATAAAATGACAGCAGTGTTTTTGAGCAGATCATGCCATTACATAATGTGTATTCACATTCAGAGGGAGATGGTCCAAGTTGCCGCTGTCGTTGACAGGCAGGGTGCAGCGCATCAAGATGAATATCTTGCCGAAGTTTCTATTTCTTTTTCAGCGCTCACCTCTCTTCCAGACTAAAGCATTCTTTAAAAACCTTGATCAAGTTATTCTCTGTTTTGTGTGGGCAGGCAAAGTAGCAAGGATTAATAAAAGCACCTTACAGACGGCAAAACCAAAGGGAGGACTGGGCCTGCCTGACTTTATGTTATTTTATTGGGCAGCAAATATACAAAAGGTTCTCAGCTGGTGGCATCAGAGTGACTTGGTCTGGTGCAAAATGGAGTCCCTGTCCTGCCATACCTCATCATTAATGGCTCTGACATGTTCTCCTCTGCCACTCTCTTTTTCAAACTTTACTTAGAATCCTGTGACTCTGTCGACCTTGAAGGTATGGACACAGTTCTGTGAACACTTGGTCGATCTTGTCCTCTTAGGTCCACCATCTAACAACCATGCATTTTTATCTTCTAGATTTGATTCTGCATTTGCTTTTTGGAAAAAAAAAAGGGTATGATTTCATTCGAAGACCTGTTTTTAAATGGCATATTTTTTTTATTTTAAAGTCCTGTCTCGAAGACATGGTTCGCCTCAGAATAACTTTTTTCACTGTCTCCAGGTGCGCACTGCGCAGCTTCGTTAAGGATCAATGCAGCACATTTCCGCAACTGCTAGGAGACTAGCCTAAAATTCTTGGCAGATCTTGGACAAAAATTATATCAACACTATAAACAGGACTTCTCAGGGAAAACTCTTCATCATGGACCAACACCAAACAGGAGTGGGAAAAGGAACTGGGAACTCAACTCAATGATCTTTGGTGGGAGAGAGCCAAATAACAAGTGAATAGCTCCTCATCTTGTGCTCGTCTTAATTTAATACAATTTAAAGTGCTGCATCGGATTCTTTTCAGCAGAGCACGATTCGCTAAAATCTTTCCCGACAGTACTGCGGCCTGCAATAGGTGTGTCTTTGTCCCAGCGGACTTGGCCCATACTTCCTGGTCATGCAAGATTGACAGGGTTTTGGAAGAGTTTTTTTCAAGATTATGTCTGAGGTTACAGATAGAGCTATCACCCCTTGTCCTCTCATTGCCATTTTTGGAGACCCCCTCAACTATTCAGATTTTAGTAACAAGATGTTGAACACTTTAGCATTTGCCTCACTGATTGCCCTCATGACCTGGCAAAAGCCATATTGACATGTGCAGGAACGAACTGCTTCACATGTCAATCTGGGATTTCACTCGGCAAATCCGTTCGGGGAAGGAGGGACTTGCTGTAGAACTCTTTGCGTTCATTGGACGGAAGTACACAGTGCGCCCGCCTAACCATGTTTGGTTTCAGCCAATCACCGCAAAGGAAAAATGACGTCGACAGCATGCGCCCAGCAAGTGAATATCAACAATCCAGCCCACAGTGGATAGAAAGTGAGATTCGTGACAAGATGTCGAGTGATTTTTTGCCGTTTATGTAGCGAAAATCTGCACATTAAGGGCGTACTGACAAACACTGTGCTAATTTTTTAACAACCCCGCTTGACCAACGACAAATGCGTGGCGGACGGATTAGCAGAAATCGGCTGTCAGTTTAACCTTCCCGGCAAGCCGAATTCTCACAGTATTTGTTCACACACACCATGAGAATCCATCATGCTCTGCTCATGCTCATGCGCTCGGGCTCGAATTTTTGTCCTGCGATCCAATCACGTGTCGTTTAGGGTCGTTTACATCCACTGTTGTCGCTAGTCATGCTAATATCATTAGCAGTCCGTCACTTCCTGCTTTCGTCAAAGCTTCATGTCCCGCCTTAAACGACGCATGATTGGTCCGAAGGAAAACAAACCGAGCCCGAGCGCATAAGCGCAAGCGGTACAAGATGGATTCTCGTGGTGTGTGTGAACAAATACCGCGAGAATTTGGCTTGCCGACAAGGTTATGCCCGCAGGCGCTTTCTTCAACACTGGACATTGACTAAACCCCCAGCAGAACAATCCTGGCAGACTGACCTAATGTCATTTCTTAAGTTGGAGAAAATCTAATTCTCACTTCGAGGGTCGACTGATAAATTTTATACTACATGGCAGCCTCTTATCTCAGGATGAATGGTAAAATAGGAATGATTGTTTAGAAACTCTGTTTTCACAAATGCAAGACCTGTGGTGGGGTGGTGGGGTGAATTTGTTAATGTCTGTCTATTGGAAAAAATAAATCAAAACATGCATATATGTGTAATTGTCACGCAAATGTGTCTCAATAAAAAAAATTGAAGAAAAACACTGACTCAGTGGTAATGACAGAAAGCAATGATTGGGAGAATCAGCTGTGAACTCAGCGGCACAACAACAGAGACAGACCTGATTTTTCTGACAACACTTCTTGTCTGATCGACGGTTTGTTATCATTTCTGAACTGAACAGTGAATAAAATAGCAACAATGTTTTTGAGCAGATCATGCCTTTACATAATGTGCATTCACATTTAGGAATGAGGATGACCAGTCGAAGAAGGGAGGAGATCGGGGTGGATGGTTGAATCAACAAAGCAGAGTTTACAGAGGAAGACTGCTATTCACTTCTAAATAAACAGTCAGTCAATGGATCACCCTAATGACAGTCTTTTAACTTTAATCAAGTACGATTTTAACTGTTTGTTTGCACTAAATGAATTTCTGGAGGCCATTGATACTGTGGGGCTATTTTCTTCGTCAATTTGATGAAAAGTGAGGAATTTCCTCGTAAACCATATTAAAGAAAATGATGCACCATGAAAGCACAATTTCAATGTATTTGAATACAATTTGAACCCTGGAGTATATTCCTCTCCATTTTCAGAGATCAGACTAAAATAATCAATCTTCCAATATTCTCAATATTCTTCAATCCAGTCAAGCCGTTTTCACAGTTTCCACAGCGTTACCAAATCACACAATAGATATTTTGCATTTTACTTCTTACTTAACAGTGACTGTTTTTAGTTTGCCAAAGTTGCAGGTGCACTCCTTCAGGTGCAATATTAGAGCAGGGACGGATTGCCACCGAGGTCATAAAAGCTCGCGGCCTTTAATAGTATAAAAGTTACACAACGTTGTTTTGGCTATTACATCCAGGTTTAATATGCGCCTCACTGCGGCTCCTCTATATAAAAAAAGAAATGTTTCTTAAGCTTTTAAGCATCGCTGGCTTGCTTCAGTGAATTCAGTCGGGGCAGAAGAGACAAAAACCTGGTTTGCTAAAATATCTCCTAATAGAGCTGTAAGAGCTCAAGGGTGCTGTTACATAGTCTGACAGCAGCTCCAGCCTTACATAACCGCAGCAGATTCCCATACAAATATATAGCTCTATAGCACATAAATAATTCTGTGATCTCCCAAAAGATTATCCGCTGCTCTTGTGAATTAAAATGCAGTCAATGAATTATTAACAACAAGGTTTCTTAAATGATTCAGAGAATTGCCAAAATGTTAGCAAAGCCAATAAATTATGAATTTTCCTCAAAGTTATGCAAATGCAGCGAAGTAACATATATAACCAATCATCTTTTCAAAAAAAAAGAAAGAAACATTTAAATATGACAGCCGCATGACACAGCAGGAGGAGGGGAGTGTGCATTTTAATGCTTTATATTTACTCGGGATAATTAGACGGCACATCTGAGACCAGGAACTTTCAATAGAAAGCCAAGTGAAGCTGTTTTAAGCCCCTGTGATGGTCAGAGATGATATGCGCTCTCTGTTTCAGACGGCTAATGAGGTCCTCTGGGCATGTTTTGATCATATACTCAACAAGATCTAATGAAAAAAAAATAGAAGAAGCAAAAAAAAAAAAAAATGGTTTTAAAAAATGCTGCTAATCCTCAGCAGTTCTGTAGAGAGAGAAGAAAGAACCATCTTGAGGTTATATTCTGGGAAAACCAGTGTGTTTGAAACAGCTCCACCAGGAAAAAATAGAGTACGGTGAAAAAAAAACAAGTCTATTTTGCAATATTTTGGTCCCTAATTTTCAACCTTTGAAGTGCTTAAATGTTCCTAAGACTGAATTTTCAGAGTAAGGACAGCAGAGTTAAGATCAAAGGTCAATAGATGTTCATGAATGGAAGTCGGTGAAACTTTCCAACGCAAAAGCGTCCTCATAAATTTAAAATGCCTAAAATCAAATTGAAAAAAACAAATTACTGTCTGTCTTCAATTTACAGTCCCTCTGCTTTTGGCCGGCTCCTCTGTGACCCATCTCCTCTCTATGAAATAGAATTTATGAGCGCTGTCCTCCTCGGCTGCACCGGTCCGCAGGGTCAAGGGCTGCAGGCAGAGGCCGACTGACCGCCGGCTGCCACCGTCCCATCCCTGAAACACGTCCTGTCTCTCTGTCTTCCACTTTCAAGAGGATGCTCTTCGCTCTGAGTCACTTTCATAAATTAAGTATATCCTCGCTCTGCTTCCACATCCTGCAGTGACGAGCACCTGTAGGGAAAAGGGCTTCTTTTTTTGTCGCAAGTCCTCTCTCAATCTAAAAATAGTAACCCGGCTTTGCACATGTTCCTATAAAGCCCCTGATTTCTTCAAATGTGACGCACTGCAGGTAGAGAGGTGTACGTCGAAATGTGTGTTGGTTTTTGTTTTGGTTTGTTTTTCTCCTAAATCGAGTGTGTGCGCTGCATTCGGATGCGCTTGAGCGCGACGATGTTTGAAATGCATGGTATGAAAACATTTACAGTCTGAATGATTTCAGGGAAGGTGCTTAAACGACAGAAGACCACAAAGTGTTGCATAAGACAACAACCATCCACAACGTGTGTGTATGTGTGGGATTGTATTAAAACAAATGATCAATCAATCAATCAATCAATCAATTTATTTTTGTATAGCCCAGTATCACAACAACAGTTGCCTCAGAGGGCTTCAAGATGTTACATTTGTCGGTAAAAGTAAAAACAGTGAATAAGCATAATGGTAATATGTCAATATTTACAGTAACGAGACAGAACGAAGCAACCACCGCCTTCGACCCTCACATCCGGCAAGAAAAAACTCCAAAAACCCAGTGGGAAAAGAAGAAATCTTGGGGAGAACCACAGTATGGAGGGATCCCTCTCCCAGGGACGGACAGCTTTGGCAACAGCTAGCATGAGACAATAAGAAGTAAAGCCTAGGACTATGTTGAGGACAGTCCGTTGGACGGTCCAGCACAAGAACCACGGATCCCAGCAGTAGAACCGAAGCCATGAGTAAAAGACAGAATCAACAAATCCTGACTTTTGCGACTAAGTAAACAATATCCATTCATTTTGACACCCACATTCGACTAATGAAAAAGGTGATAAACAGTGTTTTAGCTGTGTGTGTTTTTGTGTCTGTGTGCGTCCTCCTGTCTGTGTTGTACATACTTATTAGGTGTAGTTTACTTTAAGCCTCTTTCAGGGCCTAAAGTCAAGCTTACAGAATTTATCTTCTCTTAATGAGCTCCCCACACTCACACCGGCCACGTGCCTGCTGGGGTGTGTGTGTGTGTGTGTATGTGTGTGTGTGTACGCGTGATGCGGGGGAGATAGAACTGATGCTCCTTGCAAATGATAGGAGGGAATGTGAGAATGCAGCTGAGTGTGTAAACGCACTTTCACGTGATCATGGTGGTTTCATGTGCAGTACTGTGTGTATGCATGTGTGTGTGTGTGTGTGTGTGTGTGTGTGTGTGTGTGTGTGTGTGTGTGTGTGTGTGTGTGTGTGTGTGTGTGTGTGTTGTTTGTCTGCTACTGCATAGCAATGTATGTGTGTGTGGGGGAAAGTGTAGCCGTGGAACTCCCAGTGGGACTGACAACACTGCAGTGCTGAGCTCAGGAGAAGCAGGGAGACGAACCGGGCTGCAGAGAACCAATTAGAACGGCCGAGCGTTCCACTGTCAGCTGAAACACCGGCGCCGACTGCCGCCGGAGCATCCACAGCTCGGGACTCATTCTGCATAATGCTTGGTTTGGCGTGACACCTGTTGTGTATGGTTCCACATTTCTGAACCAAGCAGAAGAGTTGATTTTAAAATAAAATTGAAACGCTGCATCCTGCTCAGTGTAAACACACTTTAGCCAATTCTTGACAAATATGGTCAGTGCTGTTTAACAAGTGAAGGCCTCTCATGTCCAGATCTTAAAAAAACTTCAGAATAAACCCAAACGGTGCTGCCAATATTAAATAACCAGCCATGTTGCTGGTCAGGAATGTGTGTCAGTCTTTCTGAGATGAAGATCTGTTATGTATCAGTGGCACTCGTGACACACACCTGTGTAAGTCTGCAGAATGCGAAGGTACGAGCCAGGTTAGTCACAAGATTGAGGTGGAGTGAAGAATGTTGAGCGTTTCTCTTGTGATTCAGCAAAGCATCCGAAACACGTGGCAGTGAAATTAGTACTGCGGTTGAAAACAGTTGAAAAACATGCTGCCAGTCTGCTCACGTTTCGAGTGAAGCCACAGAAAAGTTAGAGTCTGAACATGATGCTTGTTTACATGAAAATGGCAGAAACGCTGAAAACGGTGTAGTTTTCGTGTTCGGCCACTTCTGGATCCTTTTGGTTGTTTTTGCAATGAAAGCACACAAACATGCACGCAGACAAGAATACGCTAAAGATGGCTAGTGCACAGATATTCGTATGGACAGAAGATGAAGTTGCGTTGCTGTTATGGAAGAGTCCGCCATTGGAGGACAGACGATTTTCGAAAAGTTCCACCTTGGAAGCCGCTTTGTAAAACATTTGCATTTTCAGTGATTCCATGCACCACTGTAACGCTAATGGACTCCCAAAACTCAACGGAGGTTTTCTATTTTCCCTTCAAAGCTTTGAGTTTTAGCCAAAGTGGCCAATGGCTCACCGTTACTCTATCACTTAACTCCTGTTTACTGGAGGAGCAGTGCCTCGTTCATTTTGGATTAACGCGGCAAAATGAATCCCTGAATCCACAGTAACGGAGGCATCTGTGGCCCTAAAAGCATCAGCTCGTCTCTATAAAGGCTAGCTTGTCTCAACTCTTTTGTTGCTGCATCACTTTTTTTTTGTCATGACTTGAATTTGTTTCATCCTGCTTATACAGAATATAAAAATCCAACCGGGACAGGCCGACCTGACGGAGTGAGTCAAAATAACACATTTTGCATCAGACTGTGCTCCACAAAAGATTTTAGGTAGGCAACTGTCAGTCTCTTTATGTGTTTGCTGTTTCTCCAGGATCGTTTCCAGATAGTTTGATGCCGCTTACAGCAATCAGTCAAACATGCGTTCGAGTAAAGAGGCGTGTAGTCTGACCTCGACACAGATCGGGCCGTCTGCACCATCCTCAACCATGTGCTACTTATGTCACCGGCTCTCCCTGTTTACCTCGCTCACATTGGACGAATCACACGAGAAGAAAGGCAGAGATTGGCTGCCAATCGCTGGGGCGACATACCTGAGCCGGGCAGGTGTGGGTGGAACTTGAAAGAACATTCAGTCTTTGTGCTGCTTCTGGACGACCGAGAATGTCGAGCAACGAGTTTCCATGTGACTCCAACCCATACAGCGCCTGATCGTGTTTTTGTCATGGGATGAGGCACACGCAGGCAGGAAGGTGACCTGAAGCAGTCATCAGACCAGGAGAGACAATCCATCCATCCATCGATCAGTGCTTCCCCCCTCTTTTCCGGTTTTTAATCTTAATAAATATTTAAAACATTCATCTCCGTCCCTGTCTGGTTGCCGGTTCAGCAGACGCCTTGTGACCTTTTCAGAAATGCAGCCTTCGGTGGAGTGATTGGCAGGAATAAGCCAGGAGACACAGAGACATGCAACCTGCTGATACACACCGGCGCCTCGGCCGCAGGTCTCGGAGGACACAGTTGAAAGGGCAAGTTATCATATCTGCGTATCTTTCATCTTCTGCTCACGAAAGAAAAAACACACACGCCATGCAGGAAGGACGACATGCACCCACACTTGTTGACTCCACATGGAACCTCACATTTTAGTCTTCAGCATCACTTTATCACCTCAGCGAACACGCAGAGGTTAGTGAACCTTGGATTTTAGTGCATGCGGATGAAAATCTTTCTAGCAGTTTCTTGACCCCCCCTGTCCGCCTGTGTAATTTGGAAGCAAGGTGAGAGCAGAGAGATGTTATAAGGAGAGTCGGCACCAGCAGCAGAGCGAGCCTCATTAATGCCTGAACACACCGGCTCCTCTCTCCTCCTCCGAGAGCCGCAGACTGTTTCCTAATGAGTCAAGAGGAGAGTCCAGGATGGACACCAAGCAGGCGCAGATTCACAAACTCTCTAAATGTATTACTCTAACCCTCTCTCTAAAGGCAGATCATAAACATACTATAACAATTTATGCTGGATTTTTTTGGAGATTCAAACAGAGTAGATGCTAAAATCTCACTTTGTTGCCTGATCTGCATAAACTCCACCTCAGCTGCGCCGCTCCATCTGCTGCAGCATAAATTAGTTTGTTTGCAATACATGAGACATGACATTCAGCCTGCAGTGTTCCTCCTGTGTAAACACGGAATCACACTATTTCACTATTTCCACACCGGCACGCTGACATTTCTATTAAAAATTCACAACCTGATTCTCTCTGCCGACAGTCCCGACTGTGGCAAGTTTACACGAGCTGTAAAGTTTCTCACTCCGCTTGAAAAGTGTCTTGAGAGCCAAATTTGAAAAAAATAAAATAAAAAATGTATTCTCTAAAAAAATTGTAATTATTACCAAATTATACTGAGCAAGAATCAATGTTTACCCTTTAAAGGGCACTCCAGAATTACAAAATTGTAATCAGAGTGCCGCGATAATTATGTATTAAATTATGAAAATATGCATAAATATGTGCATCTGTAAAAGCTCTGTGCCACTTTATACGATAAAATTTGTCGTAACTAATCAAAGTGACCAAAATTACACATATTTTACCATTTCTTTTCCAAAAAACTGTAAAGTGGATCATTTTCTAAATTTATTTCTTAAAATATTTTGCACTGAGCAGTTGTTCTACCTGTAATATATACATTATGTGCAAAAATTTCCATTATAACTTACTATTGAGGTTATATATTTCAAAATAATCATGCAGTCACTTGCTCCAGTTAAACCAAACTAAACCAATGTGAACAGCAATCAATCATTAAAAAAAACACACACACAAAAAAGTCTCATGGAGTGTTCACCATCCACCCCATTGTCATTTCTTCTACCATATAAGTGCATGTTGGGCCTTAACGGTACGCTGTGTCCCCACACTGTCACTCCCATCGCACCAGCTATGAAATTCCAGTCTTTCCAGGAACAATGGGAAGCGTTGACTTCAGAGGGGCGCTCGAGCCGATGCCTCTCAGATAAGGAAGTCTGCAGGAGCCACGGGGAGCGCTCAGCCGCACCGCGGCACTATTTACAGACACGCTTTGTTTCAGCCTTTTGTCTCTCAGGCAGCTCATGGCATGCCAATCATTCCCCCTTTTGTCTGATCTGTGCCTTGGGTAATGGTTATATTTACTCTGTACAATACAATATGATCGACATTAGCGCAGCGATAAGGATTAGAAAGTCCCTGTCATACGTCAGATCATCAGTAAGTCATTGTTTTCTACTTTAATCTTTTGAATCAATATTGCACCTAATGATTAAACATGATAAGAACTGAAGCTTTATTTTAAGTATTTATTAAATCGGTGCATTTTTGACCGTCACACACTGATATGACACATCTGCCCTTTTGCGATGATTGCATCAACCTTTGATATACGCTCAATAAGATCAAAATCAATATTTTCACACTGGCACAGACACTTGTAGAACCATTTGCTTTGGTTGATTTTGAGGGGTTATTGCAGTTAATGTGCTTTTTTGATCGTTTTTCACGCCTTCAGCAGCAGTTATAAAGCAGTGGTGTTGATAATGTGCGACAGGCCTTTAGAGAGAGCGTCAAGTGAGACACAGTGATAACAATGTGAAAACATGAGGACGTTTGGGGGGAAATGCTACAAGAAAGATCAAATATGAGGCTTAGACCCTTGTTGTTCTTGATATAAAAACTGTATATTGTGTAAAATAGTTCCCTACTGTCTCTCAAACATTCGTGGATTCATTAAAATGCAATGATAAAGAGTAAATCAGAAAGCTAAATGTGACGAAGTACACAGAGAGAAGCTCTTTATCCTCACTTCATCTGGACGTGGCACCACTGAACACAATGGTCTGCGCACTCATTCTCCATGATGTACACGTTCACCGACACACACGATGTATGCCCGCATTCACACTCCTCTTTTCTTGTCTGAGCTCCGGCGCTGCCTTTATTGTCCACTTCCTCCCTTTCCTGCACAAGTGGTCAACTGCTTCCTATCTGGCGCCAGACCAGTGATCAACCGCCGGCCCCCCGTCACCGCGGTAACACCACGAGCGGGGGGCCCGGGTGACGACGGGAACCGCCGACAGTAAAATGAAAGGACGCTCCTGCGTTTGAAGTGCCAGAGTTAAGTAAGTTGTTGAAACTGTTGAATGATTTTGTAACGCCACAGACCAAACAATGCAGGATTGTGTCTCAGGTGGTTACTGGAGGCCATAAAAAAAAAAAACTATTTCATGACTCTTTGGTAATATATCTGTTTAATGAGGTTCACAGGTCAGCACCACATCTACTTAACTCATCACCTCATCTTTTCAAAATACTTCAAGGGAAATCTAAATGAATTTATTCATCTGGAAAAAAAAAAAAAAAAGAAATCACCAGTCGAGACGTCAACCCGCGGCTTTTGTAGTTTCATCATGGATGCCCTGGACATGTGTGTGAGAGAGGAAGCCGGTTCAAAGAGAAATCCTGATAGATTCTGAGAAGAGATGTGGAGAGTCGGGCAAATGAAGCACAGGCGCCTGAGCTGGAGGGACGAGTGGATGTGAGAGAAGAGAAAGAGATGAATATAAAGAGGAGAGAGAGATCTGACAGTGGGGACAGCTTTTCTTTCATAAAGTGCATTGGATATGAGCCTCAGTCTGCCTCTCCAGGGGATGTGGCCTGGTTTCTCTTTTCCCCCCGCTCACACACAGTGTGATGTGTCAGTCGAAATTAATGCCACGCAAACTCAGAGCACACAAACCGAAACACGTGCCCCTCAACATTCTGACGCCGAACACCAAGAGCGCGAGCGGAGGGCGCGATGTAAATCTGACGTACCGGCCAAATTAATTTCGCTCCCCTCCCCTCCCTCTCTCTGGACGGCTTTGATGGAAACTTAAAGCTGCACATCAGCATCTCCGGTAAATGTCGGCTTCTGCTGTCGGTTCCTCAGCAACAGGGACCTCCTCACTCACAGCCCCCTCAGAAAACTTTACAGTAACACGGCGAAATGCTTAGCATTCACAATCTACGATTCCTCCGCACCTTCTCTTCTTTTCATTGAGGAGTTTGTGCAGTAAAGTCCTTCATAAGTATTAAGTAATCTCAAAGTCGGGATCATTGCACCATAAAGCTAAAAGAATGAGCCGAACCACTGAAGAGAAGAGTTCGGAGAGGATTTATTGTTTGATATGTCTGCGTCCGTGATCAGATCAGTCGCTCGTTTCACCAGGTTATCCCTGTGTAAACGTGTCTCTTAGTCTCTCAGTTAACTAAGCAGGGTCACTCAATAAAAGGCCGGTCCAACCAGCTCAGGTCGTAAGCTACATAATCACCTCCCAGATAAAGGAGCTGGAAGCAGGGAGTGGAACAGGACTGTCCGGACACGCTGCCGTTCCTCCAGCCGCACAAACACAACGTTCGGGAATTGAAAAGGTTTATTGGAAATGTGAAGCTTCCCTGTTCGCTCACAGAGGAAACAAAGGCATTTACAAGAAAACCTGTACAAGTTTTTATTAAACATTTTCAAGACTGATAATCGATGTACTTGTGATTCACTTAGTTTGTGTTTCTAGTCTCAGTGTAAAACTGCAGCGGATGCTAATCTGAAATCACTGACACCATTTAACTCGAAGATTTGCTCAAAACAATAACTGCTGATTCACCGTGGTGCAAACAGAATCGTGCGCCAGCCTTCCTTTCACGACTGTTTCAGTGCCAGGACTTGTCAGATAACCTGTGTGTGGCCTGTTACAGCAGCGGCTACTGGTTGCCATGGTTCCACGTCCCGACAAACACAAAGTTGCAGAGCGGAGGAAAGGATTTGCACTGAAGAGTTAAAGACTTTCCTGTGAGAGGCCGAGGGATCATTTAGATTTTATTGCCAGTGGGCCAAAGTTTAATGCCTTGTGCAGGTCATTTGCCCGGACGGTGGAGTATCTTATCGGTTTTATGCTTTCTTGTCTGCATAGGTGACCCTAAACGTCCCAGTAAAGGTCTCTGTTTTCCGTGGTATTTCCTTCAAATTCCATTCAGGCCAAAAGTTCTTGCTGAGAAGGACAATATTCCCTGCTGGGGCCTCTGGAGATTTCAGTCTGATTTATCATCTTTAAATGAAGTTAAGAGCAAAGCTTAAGCTTCTCCCCGTTTCCTCTGTTTTATCATTTCTTCCCCCCTAAAATGTGCATTAAGTGAAATTAGTGTCGACAGACAGCACAGTGCTTCCTCCTGAACTTGTTGAAGAATAGGTAAAAAGGGGTGATGTCAAAAATAAACAGAAACTCATTGTGTGGCGGGGGAAAGGCGGAGAGAGACAGCGAGCTGAGCTGCAGCCTCCAGTGAGAATCACTTTATCTCCCTCCACTTCCTTATTCTGTTTTATCTTTCAGGCTGCCTGCTACACCGCCTCAGTCAGACATGCATTTGTTATCCGTGCACACAGAATTTTGGGCTCTTACTACACCCACTCGCACCTCCATTACACACTGATTATTCTATTTAAGATCGCCCTCCCTCACACACCACACACACATAAACACAGTTTTTTTCATGCTTTCCTGGATACAATGCAATGAATTTGATTATTTTCTTGCCTATTGCTCGACACTGAGCATGACCGATTCCTGCCGGAATAAATAAAATATAAAAATGAATGATTTCCCTGACGCAGACTACATTTCTGTCCCCATGAGTTTGTTTACAATCGTGTTTATATCACAACAAGTTCAGATAAGGGAGGATTTCGTCACAGATGTTTGCTCAGGCATACTTACGCAGCTGATTATTTGTAATCATGAATTCTTGACCAACATAAACTAACCTGACCTGAATTTCTGACTTGCAGTCATTGCCATAAAAGCCAGACATATACAAACACACACACAAGCATGCACAAACACACACCCGTTGTGCCAACATTGAATTGCCAAACGCCTTCTTTCATAATTAATGTGTGTCTTTTGAGAAGGCGTTGAGAAACACAAATCCGGCCTGAAGGGCATGAAGTCAACAAAACATATAAAAACCTTCCATGACAAAGTCTCTTTCTCACATTGATATATTGGAATTCTTTGTCTGTTGAGATGTAATTTTCCATGTGGAGCAAGTATTCAGAAAGGGCCGCAGAGAGGCTGGCGTGGTCGTTTTTTGTGGGCGGTCTTGGAAAAAAATGGGTTTTGGTAAAAGCTTTATTCAGATGGTGAAGGTTCTGTACTCAAATCCCTCAGCCTTGGTGCTCACCGGTCAACTTTCTTCTACATTGTTCCCAGTCACCAGATCATCCCGACAGGGCTGTCCCTTGAGTCCGGCACTGTTTGCACTCTCGCTTGAGCCACTTGCTCAAATGATTCGTCAGTCCTGCTCTGTGTGCCCAATTTCAGTTACCGATACTCAGCATCAGCTATCATTATATGCTGACGATGCGCTGGTATTTATGGAGAAGCCTCTGCAATCTCTACCTAATTTATTATCCATCTGTGAAGAATTTAGCTCTCTCTCAGGCTTTAAGATCAATTGGACAAAATCTGCATTGCTCCCTTTTAATGACTCGGCTAAAAGTTTGCAATTTCCATCTGGAATTCCAGTTGTATAGGATTTTAAGTACCTCGGAATACAAATTTTCCCATCTCTGAACCGTACGGTAACTTATAACTACACACAAACACTAAATAGAATCCAAGCAGAGTTCAACAGGTGGATCAGCCTTCCCAGCTCCCTCAGAGCTCGTGTCTCTATAGTTAAAATGAACATCCTGTCCAGGATAAATTTTATCAGCTCAATGATTCCCCTCTCGCCTCCTGTGAACTATTGGGACAAGACAAATTCCGCTATCTCCCGGTTTATCTGGAACAGGAAGCGCCCACGCCTCAAACGATCCACAATACAGAGAGGAATAGATAGCGGTGGCCTATCCGTTCCAAACTTTAAATATTACTTTTGGTCGTTTGTGCTCAGACCAGTACTGGTGTGGCATGACACAGACGCTTCAGTCTCCTGGCGCAAGCTGGAAGAAAACTGTGTTAGACCCTGGAGCTTGCAGGAGGTTCTTTTCGCTAATCTATCCAATAAACAATGCCGCTTACGCTTTGGCCCAATTGTATCACAACTTATTCAGACATGGCGTGCTGTTGAGCTTCACTGTAAAATCTCCTGTAAGCGGCACACCCTTACGCCACTCTATAACAACTCTGGTCTCTTGATTGGAGGTAGATGTGTGCCACGATCTGCCTGGATTAATAGTAATATTCGCACTTTGAATGACATTTATTCTAATGCTGGGCTGTGTTCATTCCAGGACATAAGAGATCGATATAATGTTCCAACACAATCTTTCTCTTTCTATCTTCAACTTAGATCTTCGTTACAGACACATGGTGCCCCGATGCAACAAGCATTACCTTTACATCCTTTACACAAATTAATTCTTGCTCGTTGTAAGAACAGAGGACCAGTATCTGTATTATATTATTTTCTCCTGAAGGCTTCCTACACTGAACTTCCTCTTGACAGAATATGGAGGCGTGACTGTCCTAATTTGAACTCAGATTTTTCTTGGTCACAAGTTTGGACACGTATTAAAGAGGCTTCCCGTAACCCAGACCATCAGCAAATTCATTTTAACTATATACACAGAACATATTTCACCCCCCGCAAACTCCACTGTATGAGGCTGATAGCTGATCCTTTGTGTAGCTTATGCCCTTTGAAAGTCCCTGGCACTTTTTTTACACATGTTTTGGGACTGTCCTCCGGTCTTCGCAATTCTGGTCTGAAGTGGCAGCCAAGTTATCTGAATTAGTGTTAGTAACTATTCCAGTGTCTAGTCAGTCCGTCACTGATGACAAAATGTTTTGGTTGTACTGCCAATTCATGTCTTGGACTGTTTCTGTTATTGTTAAATAAAAAACATTTGATCACAAAAAAGAAAAGGCTGCAGAGATGGAAAAACTGAAGACTCCATTTTCACCAAATACTGTAAATAAGTAAAGATGTGCAGTGAGCTGACTGTTGGGAGGGAAAAACTACTTTCATCTTTGGTGAACTGGAGTCGATCAGACTGTTAGGAACATTATTATATCTAGAAAATTGTGACCAAAGTCTGTGTGGCACATTGTAAAAGAAATTACAAGTTTGTTTTTTGTTTTGTATTTTTCGGATTTGGCTCCACCACATACAAAAGAAACTTCAAAAAAAGACAATTAACACTTTGTTAAATAAACTTGTGAGTGCAGCAGGCTGGCTAGCTTTGGACCTCAAAGTTCTTTGCACTCCACACGTGCACTTAGAAAGCAAAAGTCTTGAAACCGAAGTTGTCTTTTTATCTTTTGATAACAAAAATTAACAAACAAAAAAGAAACTTGTCTCTAGACTTTTCTGAAAACTAACTAAAAAACTGCAGTGTAGGTCAAAAGACTGTGTTGCTCCAAGGTCCAGCGGCTTCTGCTGAAATCTTCACAGTACTTCAATAATCTCAATTTAACAGCCAATCAGAAAACAAGCACGATAGACGTAATTAGTCACTGGTGAAAATGCCCTCTGTACTGCAACACAGAACTATATTAACATATAAAAAAATACATTAACCACTTCACAAAACTACAATAACTACAAAATATATTAAAGCAGAAAAATGGCTACAACAAAACTATTGCCAATTATTCACTTGACATTCATATTTCACATTTTTGAAGGGAACCAAATGCATTGATTTAACAGAAGCATTCATAAGTGTGGCTTCAATAGCTGCAGATGAGAGTTACACACAGATTAACAAATATACAATTATTACCCCTAGACCTCTCTCTCTCTCTCTCTCTCTCTCTCTCTGCAGTATCATTGGCTGAGACACTCTGACTGAGCCAACAGTCTGTAGACTGGTGGCCTGATGATGAAACTACTCAGTGACTGAATCATCTTAATATGTCAGAGCGTTCACACACATACACACACACACACACACACACACACACACACACACACACACACACACACACACACACAGATGCATGGGGGCAGACGAGGCGATGCAGGATGTGTGCCGCATACAGAGCAGGAAAATCTGTTTCAAAGAGAAAATAAAGGAAAGTGACATGGCTATTATCCGCACTGATTACTTGACTCCGATTTGGCTCCTCTGTGTCACGTTTCCTCCTCTCTTCCCTGAATTTCCACTCAAATGTAATCATTTATTTGTTGTCAGGGCCTAAATCTTCTCCATAACCTGCTTTATCTTTCTCCCCTGCTTTTCCCGTGATCGAGTAATTATATTTCTTTTACCCTCGCTTTGTTTTTTCTTTGCCCATCTCCTTCTCTGATCCCCTCCAGGTTCTGAATGAGCCTCCATCTCTCCTCTTCTCTCTGATGGAGAAATTACTTTCTGCCAATGTTCCCAGGATGCACACATTCATAAATCAGCAGCGCGCTTAAAAAAAGTTACATTCTCACTTTGAAACACAGCACAGCTGCCTGTGTGTGTGTGTGTGTGTGTGTGTGTGTGTGTGAGAGAGAGCTTAAATCGTCACAGAACATGCAGCTTTATGTGGAAGTGTTGAAAGAGCTCACAGTGTGAAGGAACACGGGGCTCAGCGCAGCCGGATGAAAGGAAGTAGGGAGTCAGAAAAGAGGGATTTGACGTGGCGCTTTACTGAAGCCGGAGTTGTGATCGGCGTCTCCCCCCCTTCAGTCTGAAGACCCACTTCTGAGTGGACGGTGGGGAGACCTCATGGGCGGCAGAAGAATCGCCTTCCGCCTCGGCACACACACACACACACACACACACACAGCATGGGCTTACGTAAGAGTGGAATTCAATTATTTTTGTCAGCTTTCTCTCTCTGTCTGTGGATGTTAACATCAAAGTTTGCCGTTTGTGTGAGTGCACAAGAAAAAAAAAAAAAAACCCGCCTGTGATGTGTGCACGGACACAAATGATGAGATATGGCTTGTTGGAGTCTTGGAAGTTTATATATATCCATCATCACGGCACGATACGGGCAGACAGTGTTCCGGTGATCATACAGGCATTACTTCCTATATTGCTCTCTGCGCATGCTCACTTCTAGGAATGTTGCGTTCAATGACAGCAGCATGGCTCGTAAAAGAAAACATTGCTCTAAACATTACATCACTCTTTTTTTTTTTTTTTACAAAAACATGAGTACACAGTCAACCAGGTTTTTTTTTTTTTTTTTTTGTTTTTTTTTTTTTTTTTTTTACTTTCCAAACATTTTCTTACCTAAGGTTCTTAAATTCCCTGAACATTTTGTTGCATTTCTTGAAATTCACAACACACTCTATTTAGAACTCACAAACAACAAAAGAAATAAATCTGTCTCATAAGTGCATTCCTTTTGGACTGAAAGAAAAAGAAAACAGCACTTGATATTTCAAAAATGCAAATAGATGGCAAGTGATTATTGTTGCAGCCAAACAACCAAATGTAAACAGTCAAGTGAACTCATTGGCAAACATCTGAAAAAGAAAACTTATTGCTCAGCCAGTGTCTTCGTAGTCTTCCAGATACGCAGGGCGGCGTCTGGTGCATCTCGCAGGGTACCGTGGAACTGTTGGAGTACTGTCCTCATCATCGGTGTCTGGAGTAGGTGTGGGACACTGAGCACTGGCACTTATCCTTTTGAAAAATGATGAGTTCCTTGTGATGGAATGCTTGTTGTTTCTGGCAGTGACCATGGAGCCATTGATGCTGGTTATGGTGTGCGGATCACAGTTGTAGGATGATGTCAGCTTGTTTTGTTTTGACTGACGATGCAGCACGGCGTCACCAACACTGAGAGAACTGGATTTTGCGCGGCGACGTGTATCTGCGTTTTGCTTCATTTTTGTCTTTGCTTGCTTGTCACGCTCCCTGATCACTTGGTCAGTTTTGTTTTGAGTGGTACTGGAATGTGCAGGAATCTTGGTATTGATCTTGCGTTGGAACATAAGCTCTGCAGGCGATGCTTCAGTGGTGCTGTGTGGTGTAGAGCGATACTCACGAAGAAATGTGTTCAGTGTTTGCTTCCAGGGGATGCTCTGATTCTCTGAAACACGTACAGCTTTTCCAAGTGTCCGCATGAAGCGCTCTGCCGTTGCATTTGCTTGTGGCCATAGAGGCGTGATCTTCCTGTGATGACATCCCATGTGTGTTAGGAATTTCGAGAACTGCTCACTGTTGAAAGGAGGTCCGTTGTCTGTTTTGAGTATTCTGGGAATGCCAAACATTGAGAACGTTTCATCCATGACTGGGATCACCGTATTTACTGAGGTGGATCTCACAGGTTTAACGACTGGGTAGCGGGTGTACTCATCCACAAGAACTAGCAAGTACTCTCCAGTGGGGAGTGGACCGTAGAAGTCTGCACTGACTGAATGCCACGGTGACTCAGGTAACTCTGACATTTTTAGAGGTTCGACTTGTGTCACCGGGGTGTTTGCTTGGCATGCTAGACAGTTCTTAACCATAAACTCTGCTTTTTGGTCAATGTTTGGAAACCATACTTTTGACCTCAATAATGTTTTTGTTTTCACAATGCCCTGATGTCCTTCATGGGCTAACTGCAACACTTTGTCTTCAAGGGCTGAGGGGATGACGATCTTGAGGCCTCGAAGTATTATGTCATCAGTAGGTGAAACAGTGAGTTCGCCGCTGATTTGCTTGTATTTTTGCAGGGCAGTGGCATCCTGTGAATCCTTTTTGATAGTGTGCCATGTGTTGTGCCTTGCATGCTCACTGACCTTTTTCAGAAGGGGGTCTTTGAGGGTTTCCTCTTGGATTTCGGACAGAGTCATTGCTTTGGGCGTTGCTTGTTGTGCCATGAAGTTGACGTAGTCTTCAGCAACTTTTGTTGCTCTGGTGTGTAACCCATGCTGTGTCGATGCTGGATGCCTGGACATGTAGTCTGCTGGGTTTTCAGCTCCTTTCCTGTAGACTACTGCGAAGTCGTAGGGTTGTAGTCTCAAACCCCAACGTTCAATCCTTGCTGGTGGCTTGGAACGAGGATTATTCCAGATCACCTCCAGCGCCTTGTGGTCTGTAACGAGAGTAAAAGAGTGCCCAAACAAATACAGATGAAAATGTTCACAACTCCACACTATTGCCAGTGCTTCTCGTTCTGTCTGTGAGTAGCGTTTTTCTACGTCACTGAGTGCACGACTGGCATACGCTATTGTGCGTCTTTCTCCTTCTTTATTGAGTTGATAAAGAATGGCCCCCAAGCCTACTGGGCTTGCATCAACGACAAGTTCGGTTTGTTTTTCTGGATCGAAGTACGACATGACAGTGTCACTCGTTAAGCTGTCTTTCATGTCTTGGAGCGCTTTGGCATGCACCGAGCTCCAGTGCCAAGGCGTGCCTTTCTTGGTTAGCTCACGAAGTGGGGCTGAGATCGATGCGAAGTCTTTGATGAAACGAGCACAGTACGTTGCCATTCCGAGCAGGCTTCTCACCTCTGTGGGGTTTTCCGGTGCACTCGCTTCTTTGATAGCACTAACCTTTTTGGGGTCAGCTGAGATTCCTCCTGCTTGGAAGATGAATCCAAAAAATTCCAGTCTGGACTTGTTGAACTCACATTTGTCTCTGTTGAGAGTAAGGCCCTTTTCTTTGAGTCTCTGAAAAACTGCTGCGAGGCTGTTGTCATGGTCAGCTTGTGTTTTCCCATGCACGATGATGTCGTCGCTGAGGTTCTTTACCCCACTGATCCCTTGTAGTGCTTGGCAGATGGCATTTTGGAATACTTCCGCTGCTGATGAAATACCAAAGTTGAGCCGTTTGTATCTGCGCAGGCCTTTGTGAGTGCTGAAAGTTGTTATGTATCTGCTGTCTGGATGAAGCTCCAACTGGTGATATCCAGCTCTTAAATCAAGTTTGGAGAAGACAGTGGCTCCATTGAGTTCGTGGATGACGTCATCCATCGTCGGTGTGATGTGACGTTCACGTTGTATTGCAGTGTTAGCTTGTCGCATATCAACGCAGATTCTGACTTCATTTGGGTTTTTGGGTTTGGGTGGAGTCACTATTGGTGAAACCCATGGCGTTGGGCCTGTCACAGTTTCAATAATGTCACCTTCTTCCAGCTTTTCTAGCTCTTTTTCCACTCTTTGACGGATGTGGAATGGCACTCGCCTGTGTGGCTGACATGTGGGCTGAACAGTAGTGTCGATGTGAAGTTTGACTTGAAAATCCTTGAGTTTTCCTATGCCTCGGAAGAGTTCTGGGTTGTCTTTGACCAGTTTATCCGCCACTGTGCTTGGTTGAGGTGTGGACATAGTGTTGACTACGTTAATGAGACCTAGCTGTGTCGCTGTGTCATAACCGAGTAGGGAACAGCCTTTGCCACTTTTTACATAAAATCTGCACAATGTCTGTTTATCATTTGCTTTCACCTCACATCTGAACATGCCAACCAGTGACAGTGGAGTGGTACAGCCATAGGGAAAGATTTTGGTGTCCGCTGGTGCCAACTGTGGCTGTGGTGACAGCATGTTAAGAGCAGATTCACTCATGACGTTTACTGTGGCACCTGAATCTAGGACTACTGAGATGCCAGTATCACCAATCTTAACTTGGGTTGTTGGTGTGCTTCTTTTAGCTGTGCTGGTGGTCACAAACACATAGTTATCATCACTGCTGTCTGAGTCTTTACTTTCACTGTGCGTTGAGTTAGTGACATTGTAGACTTTCTTTTGTGATTTGTACTGTTTAGTGTAGCTCTTTGGTTTCACATCTCTGCTCATTTGTTGTTTTGGCTTTGACCTGCACTGTCTGGCAAAGTGATTTAGTTTGCCGCAAGCTTTACAATCTTTTCCTCGAGCAGGACAATCACCGTCGTGGGGATACTTCCCACCACAGTTTCGACACTGACTGCTCGATTTGTTTGTGTTTGCATGGGCAGTATTGTACCTCTTGGTTGGTTGTTCGTTGTGTTGCACCGCATTCACTGCTGCAGCTGCTCCTTGTTCCATGCCTGTTGCCTGCTGTTCTGACACTTCCATTGATCTGCCGTAGTTGAGGATTTCTTCCAGAGTCATGTTGGGCTCTCTGAGCGCTCGTCTGCGAAGCCTTGTTGATGTACAGCTCTGAATTAGTTGTCCTTTTATTTCCAAATTCACATCCGCGAATTCACAGTGTTTGGCCAGCATACGTAGTCTTGTGCAGTATGTGTCCAGATTTTCGCCTGAGAGCTGAACTGCTTTTCTGAATGTGTACACTTCATACAGCACGTTTTTCTTTGGAGTAAAATATGTTTCCAGCTTTGCTTTTACATCTGCATACTTGTCTCCTGTGGCCGCTAATGTATCGTATATGTCATGAACACGCTCACCAGCCAAGTGTAGAAGTAGAGCTTTGAGTCTCCCATCTCCGGAAATGTTGAAGGCAGTTGTGTAGTTCTCAAACCTCTGCACCCATTTGTTCCAGCGTGGTCCTACTGAACTTGGGTCCGTTTCGGTGTCAAATGCGGGTAGAGCTGGCGTGTTTGCGAGCGACATGACGGCTGCTTGAAAAAAAAAACAGAGAAAGTAAAAAAAACTTTCCTCCGGCGTGCTTGACGGCGCTTAACTTGTCCGTCCTCGATCAACGCCTTTTTTTTCTTCTCTCCTTTTTAGTCCTCGTCGCCAATGTGATGTGTGCACGGACACAAATGATGAGATATGGCTTGTTGGAGTCTTGGAAGTTTATATATATCCATCATCACGGCACGATACGGGCAGACAGTGTTCCGGTGATCATACAGGCATTACTTCCTATATTGCTCTCTGCGCATGCTCACTTCTAGGAATGTTGCGTTCAATGACAGCAGCATGGCTCGTAAAAGAAAACATTGCTCTAAACATTACACCGCCCATGCCAGAAGCTATCGCCGCCGTTACGCTGACATTACATCAACGCCTCAGTTGCATCATGGGAGCGAGATCGGTAGGAATGAAGGCATGAGGGTTATTTGTCTTTCTGTAGATTGTCGTTTCTGTTTGGAAACAGAGAAAACAACAATCTGGGCATCATGTTTATTGTTTTCTGTTTTACTTACCGACTTCTAACCGAGTCAGTCTTTTCTTTAACTGACCTCTCACTGATCAACCAGCATCTGCACTGTGATAGTACTGGCCACACATTTTAAAGGTCATTCAATTTATCCAAAAAGCATTCAGCAACCATCACCAGCCCAGATTCTGCAGTAAAGAAAGTGCAGCTCACAACATTCGACACTATGAATGAGGCGGTGCAGCAGCCAATAATGGACTAGGGGCTAATAGGATCATACTTGTCTATAACATAATACATTTGGCCATTCTGCAAGTAATAAAGCCAATAATGTAAAACTAGTGCAATAAAATACTGGAGCAAATATCGTGACGGCACTTTGCCAATAACTGAAGTGGTTATTACATTACTGGCTGTGTTTTACATTAAAGACGTGGCATCCTTTGAAAATGTTATTTACTGCGGTCAATCATGATGCAGAAGTAGAAATTGATTTATTTTTTTTTTTAATAAATGATTTTTTTCTTCCCAATTTGTTTTATGATATCAGTTGATCAATATTGGATGGTAAGAACCCCATATTGATTTATTGAGGCTCTCTCATCAATATTTTGTCACACTCGTGGCAAGTTGTTGTTTTATTGGTGTTATTACATTCAAAATGGTCAAAATGATAACGTTATTGGCAGACATTACAGCATTTGACCTTTATTAGATTATTGAATGCTGCAGGGACTCCGAGCCCAACAACCTGACACTTCAGAAAAGAAAAAAATTAGTTCAACATTGAAAAAATCCACAATGAATCACAGAGAATCCATAAATGCATATGTAAGATGAACTCCAGATAATGTACAACACTCAGGAACCAACACGTGATGTATTGCCTATGAATGACAGCAATAAAAATAAAAATCCCACCAGTGGAAGAAAACAGTGTGGCGTGATGGACACAACAGAGCATCTGATCGTTGAAGCATGTGGACGAGCACGAAGCTGGAGTCAGTCTCAGCAGGATGAGAGGAGGCCCCGGGGACGGCCCGGCTCATAAAAGAGAGGTGTAACCAAGTGACTGAGATGCAGCAGATGAAAATCTCTACTGAAGGTTACAAGTCCCGGGATTCCCGGCGGGACGCCGCGCCGAACGTGGCTGAGAAAACGCGCAGCAAAGATCCTGTGGGACTCTGAATTCCTGACAAGCAGCTGCTGGCAAAAGCCATCAAACGTGGTGGCGGCTGACAGGGAGCGCGAGGGGTCAGCGGTGACGTACGCCACGATCACAGCTGGAAGACATAGCATGAGAAGATCAGAAAGAGGGAACAACTGGGCCAGATGTGGCAGAGGAAGTTCCCAGAGGTCCCGGCGGAGACGGGGACATCGGGGGATGTGACACAGATCGGTGCTCTTATACGTGATGATTTAGTTGAACAGTATCGCAGAGGAGGAAGCCTCGGTGACCTGGATATCAGCTCAGCTGTGATTCAGCTGTTGGCACCAGGTCAGAGTCCAAATCGCAAAGATAAAGACAACAGAACGACTTTATGAGGGATGTTGTTTGTGTACATTTATTAGATAATAGCAATAAAAATAGCACTCTGATTTTTTTTTTTTTTTACCATTTATTTGCTCTCCACTACACAAATAGTGTCTCTACTCACTGATTGTTGCACACACTGATTTCTGCTCATTCACATGCAGTCGGGGCGATGTTCACGCCTCATGTTGTCATTAGGGACTGAAATCTTTATGACGCAGAGTGATTCATGCTCTGACATGATCTAACTCCGGTTATTCCTGATCAGTCCCTCCTCTCAGGACAGCTGATGTGTAATAACCACAACAATTTAAAAGTGTCTCACACCGCCGTAAAGACCAACTCATCCATCAGCACTGAATCAACTCATTTGATATGAAAGGTAGTTTTATTTCATAAAGTTCTACCTTCACCTTGTTCCGAGCAGCTTTCCGAAATATCATATGCTTTGGTCACTATGCTAAGTCTGAGCAACACAGTGCGAATGTGTTGATTTAACACTGCAACAGTGTTTTACTCTTTAAAGGGGACATATTAAGCTATTTTTCAGTGACGTTATATTGGTCTCAGAAGCCCAAAAACATAGCATTTAAGTTTGTTCGCCCCACATTCATCCTTTGTTTGGGAGTTTCAGCGGTCTAAAAAGTCGCTCTGACGAGCCCTCCTCAGAACAGGCTGTTTCTGAGCCTGCTTCCCGGTACGCACTTGAACGCATCTGTCCACGCCCACTCTCTCACACACACACACACACACACACACACACATGCACATGGTGGGGGCACAGTCAGGGGGAGGAGTAAATCTGCTTATTTCAGGATAAGCGGATCCAACTCAAACTCAACCGTTTCAGCAGGCATTTTCACAAAATGCACAAAAAAAGACAGGGAGGAAACAGACAATTTTTAAATTTGAAAGTTATAATGAGGCTACGGCAACACATACTGCTATAAGAAATTCTTCACAAAGTGAAAAAAAGCATAATTCTCCTGTTCAACTAGTCAGTATAAACATTAACCAGTTGTTTAGAACTTATATGACACTGATCTGATGAAAAATGATTAAAAAAAAGTACTTTTTTTTGCTTTATATATTCATTATTTTTAGCACTGCACACTCATTATTGTGGTTTTAATAAATGATGTGAAAATGATTGTGAGAGAAAAAAGAGTCAGTAAACAAAGGGCCATAATGAGACTGATGATTTTTCTTTCGTTCTTTTTCAGTGGAGACAGTTTACCTCATGGGACGATTCAACAGCCCATGAAAGTTTGGACTATTGCAGGAAAATCTTTCATTCTGTGTCATTTCTTCACCTCTATTTGTCCTGGCAAAAAGTGAAGATTTAGAAAAAGAAAAAAAAAACATGGCGTATCAAATGCAGTTTGACCCTGGACTGAGTGGTGAGCGCTCGGTTCAGAGCAGAGTGCAGCGTCTTTTATCTAATCTCTGAGTGGGCAGAAACTCTCTGCTTGAAAATACTTCTGTAAACTCTGGCATCCTATCTGTACATTTTTATTCTCTGATGTCTGCAGCCTCTTTTTTGGAAAGATGATATGTGTTAGAAAGCATACACACACACACACACCCGCTCGTGGTCAGAGAGTGTGGGAGTTCTTCCTGTTTTTGCAGCTCTCCATCGCTCTCTTAGCTCTGGTTGATACATATCAGCTATTACATAAAGATGCGGACTGCCTCGCCGTGCAGGGAGCGATGCTGCGCTGACTGAAATGTCAAGTGCCGTCAGACGAGCCGTTCCGTCAGATACTGCAGAGCTGCAGTCACACCCTCGCACGATCTGAGTGGGTCAAACCAGCGTCAGAGTATCCTTCATCCTGCGCGGGGCAGTGGGTGAGCAGATTCAAACACACCGGTGAAATGTCAAGTTTTGCAAAACTTCATAATTTTTGGGGATATTTTTTGCACTGCATCCAAAAAGGGTAAAAACTTTATTTTAAAAACTTATCTCCAAGTTTTTCTTGATTTTATCTGTCCAAATATCGATCATAAAGAACACAAAGTCAGCTTAGTAAATATATTATAACAGTTCCTACATTTTTTCTTTTCTTTTCTGCCAACCACATATTGAAGATGGATTGATGAGGAGACACTTTAAATGGCATTCGCCCCCCAAATGGTCCTGATTGGGCCTTTTCAGACCCACACATGTGAAGTAAGGATCATTTCCACTTTTGAACTCACTCTGCGGTTCTAAATGAGAAATGTTGACTCTTAAAAGCTGCTGGAAGTTGTTGCAGTTGTTCCCATGTATGTTGTAAACACCGCCAAACACCGTGGTCACAGACCGAGACTTGAATCCAGTGGGAAAAATGTCAACAGTAGCTTTGCGATTTTCCAAATGTGAGGATTCTTGCAGAGCTCTTGCAGTGTGGTTTATTTTTTTTTGTTCAGTTTGTCAGTTCTGTATCCACTGTGGCAGAAAGTTTTCTTTCTTTTTTCTTTTTTTTTTTTTTGCAGTTAGAAAAGTTATGAAACTGTATCAATTTGGAGATGTGCTTTATGCTGTGTGCGTTCGTGCGGTTATGTAAGCACTGGCAGTCGGTCACATCTCGATTGCAGATGGTTGCAGCTTAAGTAGGAAAGGTCATGAGAATTCCCACCATGCCTCTGGCTATCATACCAGTAGTGGGAGACTCGGAAATAATAATAATAAAAAAAAAAAAAACAATAAAACTTTAGATGGATTTTGAATAAGTTATTTGATGCTCCAGCAACTCTGCTGCTACTCTGGAGACGCATGCTGCTGCTGCAGCTCCTCAGAAAGTTTAAACTGCATAAAAGATGATGTAAACACTGACAAAAATACAGACATACAAATGTTTACGTTTCAAGAAGATGTATATTATTGAACGCACCCTTTGCCAGCGTTTCACAATGGCCGTCGTCAGAGAATAGCCTGCAGAGGGATCACTTCCCTCCTGGTGCCTGTGAGTCTGTGCAGGGCCGAGCAGGGATTGACTCGGCGGAGGAAGAGAGAAGACACCGGGACAGCGCAGACAATAGCCTGGACCCGCCGTCGCCTATTTTGAGACGATTGCTCACGGTTCAGTTTTGATTCGGCGCTCGACCCGCCCACTGACCGTCCAGTGTCATTATTTTGGTCTCGTGCGAGCCGGAGTCTGATCGAGACGAGAGTGGGAGTCGCAGGGTGGGCAGGGACCGCTGAAGGACTCAGTCCGCTTCCTGGATGTCTGTCTCTGCGGCGTGCGAACAATAGGACGAGGAGCTGCCAGATCTTTGTGCCAGGAACGTGCTCAGGCCGACTTCTGGAGAAAAAGTCCACGTCCCTCAGTGAAACGCTCCACCAGCTCCTCCGCAGCGACACTCATCGTGTCACTGTTTAGTCTGTCAGTTAATGAAATGAGACTTCCGCGGGGGGGGGGGGGGGGGGGGGGGGGGGGGCACGGGGCGCGTTCGATACGCGGCGTTTCGCTCAACGCGAGCTGTACCGGCCGGTGCAGAACAGGAAGCCCGGCCTTTGATGAGAGGAAGCTGGCCCTCGGCGTGGAGACAGCTGTCTGAGCCGACGTCCCGCAGGTCAGAGGCAGGCGCACACGCACACACGCAATCCGATGCCATCTATGGAAGAGGCAGCGGCTTGGAAACCTCCAGACGCGAAAGTACCGATGCACAAATCTCCGTCCCTGTTTATACAGTCCGTAACCTTCAACCGCTGGAGAGCACACTTTCACTGGCGCACGCTCTCCGGCCTTGCGCCGAAACATGAATCTTTAAAAAGATCCAGGAAGGACAGGGTCGGGCGATGACCCGCTCCTCATGCTCTCCTGGCATCATGTCTTTTGATCTTTCCTGTTTCCAGCCCTACGTTCATTAGATTTCACACACACTCTTCGCACAGCAGGATTGTTTTTACAGGGTGTTGGTAGGTCCGTTTCAGCATTATTAAGACAATCCATCTGCGCCGCACAAATATTTCACCCAATATTTCTAAAGCCAAAGCAGAGAGACTCATTTAGTCTGTAATATTTTCATAGGAGAGGCTTTTTTTTTTAATGAATTGAAATTACTCACGGGAGACAAGTTATTTTAAAGAAAATTCAAAGTTTAAAAATGTCCCCATTATTCTTATATACACATAATTCTTAAAGAACAATTCGTATTACAAGAGTACGTGTTTTTTCCAGGAACCTTTCCGTCACTGAGACATAAAAGAAACCAAAGAGACTAATCTCATTATGTCGGATGCTATACGTTTTTCTGACAGCGTGTAATTCAGATTGCAGTCTTTAAAATGAGCAGCAAACCACATGAAAAACAATGAGACAAGCACAGAATGTATAAGGCGATGAAGATGGGAAAACTGTAAAACACGCAACTAATGTATTTATTCTGCAAACTCACAACTAAAACATCTTTAACACAAGACCAAACAAATAAATGGAAATCTGAAAAAAAATGAATTGATGCTTTATTTATTATTTTATTCATTAATTTAAGAAAATGTGTTTTACTTCAGGGGCCTGAAGTGAGCCAGACTAGAAAACAGCAGCATTATATACCATAAATAACTATATCTGTAAAAAAAAAGTTTTCATTAAAACAAAGTTTTAATATGTGATCAAGTGATCAAGTTCAGATTTAATGAAGTATCACTTTCCAACATGAGAAAACTGAAGTTAAAATAAAATAACTGAAATTTCAGCATTGTCATTGTAGTAATCTGTAATGTTGCTAAAATTGTGTTTTTCGTGTCATTTTAGCTTTTATTTTTTGCTGCATCAAGGAGATTTATTCCATAAAGTCATTACAAAAAAGAATCATTGAGTTTTTCAAATTCAGCGAATGAATTTATCATGAAATCTTCCTTAACGTAGAGGACAGAAGAGAGCTGAATAACTGACTTTCTTTACCCCCAAATAAAGAAAAAACAAAACAAAACACATACATCTCCCGTGTTCATTGTTTTTCTGTTTTGGCTGGAGAAATGTAATAACAGGGGAGACCTCTAAACGTAAATTGTGATTGCATCTTGTGAAGAGTTTGGTTTTTCTGTGAGGTTTATGGTTTACGCTCCACGCCGATGTGACGCACTTCCTCTCATTCACGGACGCCGCTCTGCACCCACGTCTGTGTGTTTGCATGATAGTAACCTCATCCAGCGTTCATTCATCTGCGCTCAGGGCGTATACACACACATCACACACATACACACACACCGCTTCCTCCACCAAGTGCGTACTCTGGCTCCACAGTGACCCGACATGAACCCTCCACGCCAGCTCCTCACACTCGTCAGACCCTCCTCCTCCTCTCGTTTCGTCCACCCCCTCCACCTCCAGTCAGACATAAAGCACATAAGCAACCTTCGGTCCTGACGTCAAGGTTGTTATTTCACTTGTTTTTGGGGGGTGTTGTGCGCTTGAAGTTGTGTGTTTTGTGAAAACAAAACATGTGACAGTAGAGCGAAGTGAATAATCGACCCAGGTATGATGGAGATCCACCGGCTGTGTTTCAGTCAACCTTTAACAGGATAAAGGTTTATTGCCGAGTCACTGTTTGCAAAAATGTTAAATAATTTTGTTTGGTTTGTGCGTTTGAACTTTCTCATCCCATTTCAAGCAAAATGAGTTGGGAGAGCAAATCAGAGTCTGACCCTTCCCCGACCCCTTCAGGTAAGAGTTCAAGGCATGTAAAAAATGTTTATCATGACGGCGCGCAGCCGGCTGGAGAGGCATGTGAGGGGAGGACTGTCAGCAGACTCAAAGGTGATCAGGTAAACAGATTGAGAAACTTGGTGGAAAACACAATTTCATGCTGCGTCACCGCGGAGTGCGACAAGAAATGGGTTAGGAAGATGAAAAGTCAGAAGAATTTGTGCAGCAGGTGCTGTCATTGTCAGCGTCTTCCTCCAGAATCATTGTTTTTAATTGCAGTAGAGTAATTTCACCCTTCTTTTCCATTCACTTTACATATTTATTTTCATATTCAGACAGAAATCTTCTGCCATTTTGCAACTCCAGCAGTCAAACGAGGACCAAAACAACCACACACTGAACGCTTTATTAATCCTGACCTCCCGTATGGAGGGGTGTGCACAGAATGACCACATTACAGGCCGTACTCATTCCACAGTGTGAGACACAAAACCAAAAGTTACTCTCGATTTTCTTTCGTTAATGTGGCGGATTTACAGTTAGAGTCACTATGTGGCTCCGAGCTACAGAGACTGTACAATGCAAAAAGAAATTCACACATAAACAGCAAGCTAACATTTTGAACTTTGAAGTTTCTCTTCACTAGATTAAAAATTCATAAAGGAACAAACAAAGCTGTTTTTTTGGCGGGGGGGAATAACCTTCAGCTGGTAAACCGTTTTTAACCACATGAACAAGATTGTTGAATAACATGCTGAAAACATGACGCAAACATTCACATCACAGCAGATTTGCACCTGAGCCTTCCCCGGTTCAGATAATTAAAACCGTAAAGTGCGATCATCTTGTCGAGTCGTCTTTAGGGAAAAGAATCAGTCGGATTTCAAGGTCGCTTGAGTCACGCTCGTCTCTGAGTCGGTGGAATCTGGAGCGAGCGCGGAACCTTCGGATGTCTGATTTCAGTACGATTCTGCTGGCAGAGATGATGCTGACTCACAGTTCTTCAAAACATATTCAGCATTCATTACTCCCGCCCGTGTCTCTCCGCGAGGCTCTTTTATTGTCAGATTCGCACACGTCTTCAGATCGGATCTCCTCTCCGCCTCCTCCCCTTCCTCCCCTCGTCTCCCCGGCTGAGCCCTGCGTCCCGGCGGGCCGGTGGACGGCCGGCCTCCGGGTGTTGTGAGGCCCCGCTGGGCGCCATCCACACGGCTTTCTTTCCTTTTATTTAATCCCACAGTTGGTTTCAGAGGAACGACTGACAGCACCCCAGGAAAAGTGCTTCGCTTCCTTTTCGAGCACTCCTGAAACAGAGGGTTACATAACACTCACACTCACACACACACACATACACACACACACACACACACACACACTTACTCCAAGGCCTGATGCCAAATCATCCAATTAGCTGAGAGGAAATGAGGGAAAGTGGAGGAAGCTAGAGGAAAGAGAGACGTGAGTGGTAACAAAAGCTCTGCATTAGTTAACAATTCTCTACACTGATTATATTGTGCAAAACAATGCATCAAAAAACATAAAGTGCAACCAAATAGAGATATCATTTAGCTTAATAATGTTGCTTTAATTGAGACAAAGAAAAGCAAAACCCTTGAATTTCAGTCCATTAACAATATAATAAATATACATACTTTAAATTAAGTGATTAAAGACTGCAAGTTCCTGCAAAAATTGAAAATATGTATGACTCTACAGATGCATGCTCTTTGTACCTGTGGACCAAGGGCTATTTACCAAACACTTATTCAGAAATAAACCAAAATAAAGAAATAATATCTAAAACTTACTTAACTCTACTACTTTTTGCATGGCAGTGATTGTATAATTCCACTACAGCATGTATTTTAGTTGCACCATCAGTCCCCAACAATGCTTGGACTGGTTGCAAAATGCAGAGCACCTCCGGGGGAAACAGAAAACTTTGCAGCAATCTGTTCACCGTCTAACAAAACTATTAATATTCCACAATGTTCCTGCTTGGGGTGGACGGCTGATGGGAATCTTTGCGTCAATGAAAAACAGCCTCCATGTCAGAAATTACATCTAATTTTTTTAGTTTCTTTTTCGACAAGCCTTTTCCCCCTCCATAACCACTGAATGAGGAAATGCTCATTGATTGTACAGGTGTTTGTGTCCGGTCGTTGCTCCCTCGCAATAATATCGAACTGAAATGACCTCGCTGGAGTGTTTTAAAAACAAATAGTGCCTTTATTCTGAAAGGGAAGCGGTGTAATTGTGACAAATCATTAAAAAAACATTGAGACAATGATAAATTTATAATGCTGCAGCGGTTGGAGTGGCGATGATGACTTCCATATGTTCACAACGCCACTGTTGCATGTAATAAAAGAGCGTCTATAAGCTCCAGCTGTGATGTTGGTCATGAACTGGACGCAAATATCAACAGACCGGGAGGCCGCGCGGCGCCTTCTCCGTCATACGCCAGGAAGGGTCAGTCCCTCTTTGTGTGGTTAGGCGTGTTTGATCTTCGGTGGATGTTTTCTCTGGGGTGGTGTGCCGCGAGCTGGCCAATAAGACGGCAGGAAAGGGCACAAGCCCCAAAAACAAAAGCTGAAGGTGGAGAGATGTGGAGCAAGATAAGGAAAGGTAGGTTAAAGCAGGGGGAAGAGAGGGTGGTTACAACTACAAACACAAATATGTGTGTAATTGATCGATTACATAACAACAAATACGACCGCAGCAGTGATTTTATAACAATTATTTAGCTGTTTAACTCAGTATTCATGTTTTAAATGTGAATTAAAGGTTTTATAGTTGTAGTTTTATAGCCGTTACTGATGACACCTGTCAGTGGTCATAATGTTATGGCCTGGCGGGTGTATGCTGATGGAGCTTAGCTGAAGTTTTTGCTACAAACTGTAGATTCTTCTTTTCTTTCTTCTCCCTCCCTCTGCCAGGCTGAACTCAGCTCCCTGTGTGCTTCCTCTGTTTATCGCCACCGGATCGGCATACCACTCCTCATGCAGTTTCTTTTCGTGCCTCGTTTCCATTCTGCAGACGCACTTTTACACTTTTCAGAGACCAGGAGGAGGAGGAGGAGGAAGAGGAGGAAGAGGAGGAAGAGGAGGAAGAGGAGGAGTGCGCTCGTTCTATAAACTGAAACGTGAGCGAGAAAAACTTTTCCAAGCAGGAACTGCAAAATGAAACAATGGCTGGGAGATATGATTTTCGACACTCCTGAGTATAAATGCTTCTGTATATTTTTGGGGATGTGTAGGTGTGTGTGTGTGTGTGTGTGTGTCCTCACCTAGCAGAGGAATCAGAGGCCAAGCCGGGCCATCTGGTCCGATAGCCCAGAACTGACCAGTCAGCATTCGGCCGGCAGCTCTCCCTCATTCTCCTCTACACACACACACGCGCGCGCACACACACACACACATATCCACCCACGCACTGACAGACAGGCCTCGGCTTCGCCGTCTCGCTGGTGCGCTGATGGCCTTTGTGAGGCAGCCGCGCTGCAGGCGACAGGCCCGGCGCGGCGCGGCGCAGCGCTCCTCCATGACAAGCCGGCTTCGTTATTTCTGCGTTCAGGGGAGGATCTGGTGTCATCCTTCCTCCTCTGCATGGAAAATGAAATCAAGCTTTTGAGAACCTTTCGCCCGTGAGACACCAATGCCACGGGGTATTTTTTAAGGAATCCGCTGAGGAGAATTTGGTTTCATTTATTCATCAGTATGCAGGAGAGGCAGTGCAACGCCAGGCTGTGTTAGAGTAAATGTTTTGTTGCCAGGTCAGGTTGTGTGTGTGTGTGTGTGTGTGTGTGTGTGTGTGTGTGTGTGTGTGTGTGTGTGTGTGTGTGTGTGTGTGTGTGTGTGTGTGTGAGAGAGAGAGAGAGAGAGAGTGCTGCCAACTGTGCCTTCCCCTGTGTGAAATAAAACTGTTGGTTGGATCAGATTTGGATGCAGATTAAATACAAATATTTCACTGCTACACTGTCGCTCACGATTCCTGCACATAATATCCCGGAGCCACAGCGGTGATGTACGTGTGTGTAAACCATGAAAAAGGCTTTACTCTTTTATTTAAAACGTTCCAAAAACCTTTTTGCCCAAACGAGAAACAAACATAAGCCACAAAACCTATTTCCGAGTGTGTTTTAAAGTCAGGTACAGTGGTGCAGTGAGAATATCCTGCCTGTGCTGGGTTTGCATGTTCTTCCTGTGCATGCATGGATCGTCTCCTCGTACTCCTGTCTCCTCCCACACGTGAGTGTGTGTGTGATTGTTTCTCAGTGTCGGAGTGGTGATCTGTCCATGCTGTTGTTCCTACAGCTGCAGTCAGTTTGTGTCAGCTTTAGCCCCTGGGACTCTCGGCTGGAAGTCTGCTTGGCTTTAAAGCTGTTTTACACATTTTAGAAGACTGCATTACAAACTATAAAAGGCAGTTTTTATGTAAGTTTTTCATCTTTTTATGAGTTATTGAGGTATATTATAGTTCCAGAATTTTCAATTCTCCCTCTCTTCTCTCGGTCTTCGCTTCACGGGGTTTTGTGTCTGGATGAACAGAGGGCATATTTGTGCTTTTGGCTGTGCCATCTTGTTATGTCATCCTATTTTTCTGGCATCGGGTCTGAATCGCATCATGCCCGCCGTCTCATGCTCTGCCCGCGAGGGCCGGAAAGGTGTGCGATGCATTAAAGCCCACTTGGAATGCTGGTTACATTTCCAAAGCCATCTAATAGCTGTTCGGCTCCAAACAAATAAAACAAATCCACTCCAACCTCCTGGCTCTATCTGTGCGGAACTGAAAAGGATTGGAAAACTCATTTCGTCCGCCTCCTTTAAAGCCTCTTCTGTTGCTACATATGCAGCGTGAGCTATTCATATTCAGCTGCCAAATCAACAAAAGACTATTGAACTGTGTAGAACAGAGCAGATTTGTTTTGTTTTTTTTTTTATAACTCAGCGTAGGATTATGTAAAAGATATTCATCATGCGGGATATTGTCCTGGAGAAGGGCAGACCCATCACGCCGAGCTCCTCTGCAGATGACTGATTACCTGCACGATGGCCTACATACTCAGCTGATTTTCATGCTGTTAGATAACCCGAGACACGCAGGTGACCTCTTTGCCGTCCACCTGGAGTCCCGGCTTTCAGCGGTGGAGCTGCGGTGAGCGAGTAAACACTCCCATGGTGACATGACGGCCCAGGCAGCTCCAATGTGGGTCACTGTGTTTCTGATTTTACTGTAAAATTACCCACCTTCCTTTCATAATACCTGGAAAACTTGCACGAGAGCATAAGATTTCGAACTTGGAGAAAAAAAAAAAAGGGCAGGTATTCACTTACATGGTAAACGTGTTTAAAATAGTTGGAGAGCTCTCTGTTGGCCCTTCTCTCCGACACGCTCTCGTATTTCATCCAGTTTTTGTCACACAATGTGAAAACATCTCTGTCTCCGGGCTGACATGGTTTTCTTTTTTGTTTGCTCTCCTGTGGTTGACCCACTCTAGTGCTCTCCTCTGATTTGGTTACACAACGCCATGTAAATATCTCACGTGGAGAAACACTGAAAACACACGGCTACGTATGGCTGAAGCCAGATCGCTGTTTCGTTTCTGCATTAAGACTTTGCGCGAGTGAGATTAAAATCCCCATTTCTAAAACGTTACTACAGTGTTCCCACAATAATCATGAGCCTCAAAGAGAAGGAAGCTTTCTGGGCGAACGATTGTTGTCAACACAAAGGATCTGAAATTCAACCTTTGATCGAGCTTAATCTGTGCACCATCCTTTCTATTAGAAACACATCGGGTCAATTCCGGGTCCAAAGTAGAAGCTGATGACATTTCAGAGGCGACAGCTGTAATTAGAGCTCCTCCGACAGTGCAAACTTTGCATGTTGTTGACATATTTACACGACCCAGGGCTTCGTGACACATGCTTGAACTGATGTTGACTCTAAACAAAAATCCCTTTAGTCTCCACTTCTTGCTTTGCATGCTACTTTGAATCAGCAGGGAAAATGGAGGCTGCAGCATCGACCGCAGCGCGGAGAGGCCAAACCAACAGTTTGGAGCGTGGAAACAAAAAAAGCCAAAATGTTGAACTGCGTACTTCTAAGCCGCTGTTTAAATGGATTTCCATGAGTCTTTGGCATACACAGGCCTGCCAGAAAAACAAAACAAAACAAAACAAAACAAAACAAAACAAAACAAAAAAACAATCCAGGTATAAGAATAACATAGGTTTAGCATGGTTCTTTTTGCCCCCCATGAACACAAAAATCCAAAAAGTTACTCAATTTTGTCACACAATGGAAGAAAATTCTGTGTGAATGCCGACACGGAGGTACACAGGACATTGGCACTCTATTATCTTATTGAATAAACATGGTGTCTAAATGGTGTAAAGAAGGCTGGATTTCATGTCGAAGCAGGATAAACACACCACGCTCTCAGCTGACCTGAAAGAATAGATCTGGGTCAGCGTGTTCTGAAAATCAATGAATGGCAATGTTGCTCCGTATTGTATTGAGAAAATGTTGGTCTATATTATTGGGTTTGCGGAAATTAAAGTCCACACACAAGAAAAAGCAAATAAATTAAATAAATTGATAACTTACCGCAGAAATTGAAAGTAATCATGACAATCATCTGGGCGGAAGATGCAGTAAGGTTTTGAAGCAAAGTCTGGAAAAGATTTCTGTTTGTCAGTTCATGAAATACAGTCTGACTCAGACATGCTGCCCATTTTTGCATGATTGCTGTGCCAGTTAAAATGTTTGAACTCCGTGTCTTTTTCTCTCTTTTTATATCATATTTGCAAAGAGTCATAAATTTAGAGTTTTGATTTTGGTCCATTTTCCTTCAGTAGGCTCAGTCGTGTTCTCATTTCCAACAGAAAGCTCCAATAATCATCCGTCGGCAACCGAAATTGGAAATTGCTGAGCAAACTTAGCTCCCAGGCAACGTGCACTACAGAGCACTGAACAACTGAGCTGAAGCTTAATTACTATCAAACCAAAGTCCAAAAGCTGTCCAGGGAAGTTGAAGACACAGTTCACACTTTGAAAGCCACAGCCATAGGTCAAAGGTCACCATTTATGCTTTACTGTGGTGATTTACAGGCTGAAAGATAAAGTGTGGATACAGACGTATGCAGATGATACACTTTTATTCAGTGAAAGTAGGATGTGTGATGGAGATGAGTGTCAGTGATATTTTGGGATAGAGGGGTGTGCAAGTACATCAAAAACAAAAAATATAGGTGGAAAGGAAAAAGTCAATCTACAAACATGTAATGTGACTTAAAAAAGACAAATTCAGATTGTCTCTCAAAATTGGACAAAGTTGGATTGAATATAATTTCTTAGACTCTGGTCTTTGAATCTATTTTTGTTTTTTTTCTCCCTCCCTTTAAATGTGCTCTTGAAATGTCCTCAGAGTCAGACTTTTCCTAGATTTTTCGGACCGGTGAGAAGATTGCCCCTCACAGAGATTGACATGCGGCTGCAAACATTTGGTCCTCTGCAGCCAAGTAACACTTTCCCCTCCCTCTGTCTATACTAGGGGGGGTTTGTTGGCTTGAGTTTGCTTAACCTGCTTGAACCGCAGCATTTTCTCAGGACTCAGCTTCATCTCCGGGCTTATCTGCCACAGAACCCCGGCCGGCCCGCTGTGGAAAATTCCCTCAAGCCAAATGTCAGTGAAGGCCTTGAGATGTGGGAGTTTTGGTGAGAAAAGGGAGAAGCCAGTGGTGGGAAATAGCACATTCACTTTGTGTGACACATGACAATCAAACAGAGAAATGGGGGGGTGAAAAAAAAAGTAAAATTGCTATAACAAGAAACCAGGTTTAGTCGTTTCCAGGAGACATTTTGCAGGTGAATCTGTGATGAGGGCCACAGGTTGTGATTTACACCTGGGTGTCACCTGTCATGCTGGTGGAGGCGAAGTTAACTTAAGAAACAAAAGGAGGGAAAACTTTCAACATGCAGAATCTGGGACACGGTGAAATGTAAAGCCATCAGGATTGGATCCTTCTCAGCTTCTGTTGTCAGTTGCTGTTTTATCCCTCGTCTTTGTGATACGCCCACACGCACATACTCTTTTTCTCAGCGGGAAGCTGGCTGTTTGTGTTCAATTAAAAGAAAACAGAAGTGAAAGATAACATTTCATAGTCTTATAGACCGGAAAAAAAGTGTGAAAACGATTCTTGTCTTCAACCGTTTTTCCCACATGCACCGTGAAGACCCTCTGCAGGAGGCCTATCACATCCCTGCAGCCAGCAAAAAAGGAATGAAAACTGCTTGTTTCTACTATCTGCCGGTCTCAAATGTTCAGTTTCCTAATAGCTTTATCTCCCAACAAGCACTGTGAACGTTCAGTTCTTGTTTTGGCTGAAGCCATGGACTCGGTCCTCGGTGTCACGTACCGGTGGGCGAGCCCTGCTCAGAGGCTTTTCCTTCTCAATGAAGGAGATGTGAGATAAAAAGCCAGGGCAAAAGGGCGGCAACAAAGGAAAGCGGAGTAGATGCTGACTCACCGGGTTTCATTCTCATATTTTGACTTGGTGGGCCCCCCGAGCGCTGATGCAACAACGCACACGTCGCTTCGACGCTCCCCCAACCTGACTTTTGGGTGGTATTCATTTCATCACACGCTATGTTCTAGGAATGCACATGAGCGTGTGTGTTCAGTCATGCGGAGCAGCACAATACCCATTCCCCAGCCAAAACACAGAGGGTGGGACCCACACGCTGGCTCTGTGGTAAATGTCACATCGGGCCTGCCAGGGGACACGATTTTACAAACTCGCTTAATGGTTCGGGCACGTCCTGCATGCTCCGGACTGGCAGACATCCCGATGGAAGCAGGCGGCACACGATCGCATCTGCATGTGTGACGCAGGCCCCTCATCAGACTCCCCTCACGCCGCAATAAGTCATAATAAGATGCTCAGGAAGGGGAAGAGACGTGATTTGCATGTGCCGTCGTGATCAGGAGGAGATTAGATGATCTCTTCAATGTGAAGGTTGTATTTTACACATTTTTTTTTTTTACATTTTAGTTGCCTGTTATATGAAACTTCACAATTTCCTGGTATTTATTTGAAACTGACCTTGTGACATTTCTTTCATTTTCATCTAAATAAAATTCATAATTATGAAAAAATTATTTAAAAAAGGCACAAGTGGTTTTTCCATCCAGGTACTCTGAGACACTGGAGAAGGTTTTAGTCTCACTAACATAGATCTTTATATTTCTGGTGCAAATCTACTGAATGGATCCACATGAAACTGGATTTGCATTTACTTTTTAAAAACGGCCTCCAAGGTGCAACTTTTTGAAAATGCTCACGCGTAAATGAACGAAAAGGCAACTTTTTGAAAACGTTGCTACAGTGCATGTGCACCGCAGCCGTAATGAATAGTTTTTTTCTGCACAGGAGTAAGTAGATGGAGATTAAAACAATGCTTACTTCAAAGTGTCATGGCTTCCTGTCCAGATCCTCCCGGGACTTTTGGTTTTAGAGTTGAAGGTCACTGTTAAAACAATCCAGCTTCGTCTGCCCGTACGGATGTCCAAGGGCTCTCCATTCTTAATGTTTATAGCATATTGTTCTCCGTGCACGTGAGTGGTTGCTTTTAAAAAAAATCATCTGACAGTGCTTACTAGAGGCCCTATGCTCTAACTACATGGTTTCCAGTGGTTTGTTTAAATGGACATTGTTTTCTTAAAATGAATGCATAAAATATGCTGATGGTGGTATAATCAATCAATCAATCAATCAAAAAGTGTAAAGAGAGTTGAAATCTTTTTAACATTTTAACATTGTGCTGCTGTAAAAAAAAATAGCCCTCTGAAGCAAAATACAGTGAAAATTTAAGAAAACTATGTCTTTGATTCACTGAACGTTTTCTTCGAGTTCTGTTGCATCAGAGACTTGTCAGAGCTTCACCTGCAGTCTTATCTGTCGCAGGACTTTAGTGCTGAAGGTTTTCACAAAGTAGCAATGCGATAGTTACACAACTCCATTATCAATATGCAGTATCGCTGATCACCTATCACTCTGGCTGTGGTGTTCAGTCTGCTCCTCTGGCCAAAACAGTCTGATCTCCACTGAATGAATGAAAAACAACAGTTACTTTTATGGAATGATGAAGTTGCTTGTTTTTTTTAGTCATCGTTTGCTCGGCCCCCCTGATCTGGACGATGAAGTTCACAGACTTTACAAATTCTCTGTTTCCCACAAGAGATTTCCATTTTAGAGTTTTAATGCGATGTCTAGACGGCTGTTCTGTGCAATGGTTTGGAATTTGATAGACTTGAAAACAAAATGATTAACTAAAATTAATGACATAAGCAAATGCGGATGCATAGAGTGGAACAAAACTCTTAATTTAATAAGATTAATTTTTTTAGATTATCATTTGAGTTCACAGGATCCTCTGGGGACAAAATAACTAAGAAACATTGGGCTCCTTCTCTTCCCAAACGTGCACTACAGTAACTGGACAGGACAACCTGGCATTCATTCACCTTTCGTGCGTCAGCAGCTCTGACATAAAGACATGTCAGTGTACGTGCAGACGGTAGAACACACTGTAAAGTTAGAGCGGCGTCACAAACACGGCTGTGAAATCCACCAAGCAGGCACCCTGCGAGGCCGTCTGAAAAGAAAAGGCACTTTGCGCTGATGGGGTAGTAAATCTCGGCTGTCTTTATTTTCTCAGTGAGTGTGAAGCAGCACATCAATCACCGGCTGACACTGGGTCACAGATGCAATCAAGGCATGCAGCATTCCACAACAAGCAGTGATATAACTCCCAATTCACAGGTGAGCCAGCATCACGCTGCATGTCACTTTTATGTAAGTGTTTCAGTTTAGAGTAACAAAACATTTTACACTCAGCAAAAGCAGAGCTCAAACTTATTTATTGCTTTAACATGAAAAAAATGTTTTTTTTCTGTATGTTTCTCATAACTCTTCGAATCATTCTCTTTTTGTTATTTAACTTTGGCAGTCTCTGTGTCACCTACTTTTACAACACATGCTCCTGGTGTTTTCATTAGGTACAAAGGAAGTAGGTCATGTTTGACCTCCGATTTTCAAAAAACGGCATTTGAACTCTGTCACACTCAGATCGTTCTTCTTTTCATAGAGCCAGACGTCGGTAGAAATAATGGCAACTGTGCAAACACATGATTAATGATATTTGTTATTGATGCAAACCGACCTTATTGCAGTTAAGGTGAAGATGGATGCACTTTGTGCAAATGCTGCTGTACAAAAAGATGAAACATGTCAAACTGTGCAGGTAATATTTCTGTGTGTAGGATTGCTTTTACAGGCATATATTTTTTAGGGAAATAACTTCTTAATGTGCTTTTTGCAATGCACTGTATTGTGTGAATTTTATGTTTTACTTGCTTTCAGTTTGATCTGTTCGCGACTGTTTGCGACTCATTATCAGGCTTTTGGCAAAGCTTGTGGGTCAGCATGTCAAGCACATTTTATTTTAGGATCCTATTTCATCCTTGAATGGGCTCAACCTATAAAATAGAACCATGAAGCCTTTTCATCCTACACTGGAATGTTTTGCTCTGTTCGGGTGCAGAGTGTATGTGATGGAAATACTGAAAATAGCAACAATCGCAATATGAAGCCAATTTTAATGATTCAAAATACAGTGAAATGTCCAAAAAAAAAAACTTCTCCTGGAGCTGTTTGTATTCATCAATTTTCCAAACTCACCCTGACACCATTGAGGCAATCGGTCCGGATAGCTTTTGCCCACGGGCCTTATGTTTGACAATGGACTAACTGCATTCAGACGTGACGCCTTCAGTCAAACCCAGCTGTTTCCAGAGTATATTTTCGTTTGTATGAATCCCTGATTGTTAAAATGTGACTGTGCCATTGAGGATTTGCTCCCGCTGCTGTCTTGTTTAAACTGCCTCAGTGTTTGATGGTGATGCTCTTCACCTCGGTGAAGAAGTGATAGGAATCCTTCCCTCCCTCCCTCCCGACCCCGGAGTTCTTCATCCCGCCGAACGGCAGGTTCAGATCCCTCACCATCCAGCAGTTGGTCCACACCAGGCCGGCCTGGAGCCGCCGGGCCACCCGGTGGACCCTCCCCACGTCCCGGGACCACACGGTGGCCGACAGGCCGTAGCGCACGCCGTTGCCCCTGGAAACCGCCTCGTCCTCGGTGTCGAAGGGGCTGACGCAGGTGACGGGGCCGAAGATCTCGTCCTGCATGACCCTGGAGCTGTCGGACACGCCGGAGATGACCGTGGCCGGCATGAAGTAGCCGGCCTTGTTCTCCTCGGGAAGGTCCAGCTCGTCGACCCCCTCGCCACAGTGGATCGTGCCCCCCTCTGATTTGGCGAGCGCCACGAAGCTCCGAACCTGGAAAGTAAAACACAGACGTGTTTGAACCTAAACAAACCAACAGGAAACTACAGAATAATAGTTTTTACCTTCTCCAGGTGTTCTTTGCTGATGAGAGCGCCGTTGTTGTTGCTGGGGTCAGAGGGCGCGCCGGTCTTCCACTTCCTGGCTGCAGCGACAAACCTCTGCAGGAACGCGGGGTAGATGCTCCTCTCCACATAGATCCTGCTGGTGCACAGGCAGATTTCCCCCTGCAGCCACAAACACAGAGGAGGAAAGTCGGAGACAAGTTGAGAAACATGAGGACAGTTCAGTTCATGAAGTCGTTTCAAGCGGGATATAAGATGGAATATGATCGCCACCATGTGGACAAGCTGTGTAACTGCATCACCATTATTCTCATCTGAAGTGACCAGGATGCAGAATTGACTATTTACTATTGCCAGTCTATAGTTAATATATGAAAAAAAAAACCTCTTAAAACTCTTTTTTTTAACCTTTTCACTTTAGCAGAACAAATTCAGTTTCAATAATTTGTCGCATGATGAAAAAATGAACATAATGAGTCAATTTTTTCACGATTTTCTCAAAAATTTGAAGCGGAAAAACATCAACCTGGGAAGAGACTTCCTCCTGACCCCCAGATCTCTCCTGCTTCTGAAGAAACATTTCTGAATGCCAGATTCTGACCTGGTTGGAGAAGCTGGATCGGACGGTGGTCTCGATGCACTGGTCCAGGTCTGCATCGGCAAAAACGATGGCGGGGTTTTTCCCTCCCAGCTCCAGGGACAGCTTCTTACAGTACGGGGCGCAGCGCTCGGTGATTCTCTGTGCCGTCGCCGTGGAGCCCGTGAAGGAGACCAGTGGGACGTCGGGATGACCCACGAGAGCGTCCCCCGCCTTTGGGCCTGTGCCAAAGACGATGTTGACAACACCTGGAGGAACGCCTGCAGAGACACACAGGTCACAACTCATCTCCTGTTTGTCATGAGGTGTGTTTTCAGTGGGAAATACTGGAGTTTTAACTTCAGGATGTGTAGAAGAGTGTTGCATTATGGGTGCAGCAGCCCTACCAGCCTGCTCCATCAGCTTGCACATCATCCAGGCCGTCACAGAGGTCATCTCGCTGGGTTTGGCCACCACCGTGTTGCCTGCTGCGATCGCAGGGGCAATCTTCCAGGTGAGCAGATACAAGGGGAGGTTCCAGGGACTGATCAAACCGGCTACACACACACACACACACACACACACACACACACACACACACACACACACACACACACACACACACACACACACCACCAATCAGGAACATCACAGAGGAACATCGACAGGTTCTGAAGGGTGGGGTCTCTCACCCACTCCCACGGGGCAGCGCACGGTGTAGTTCAGGCAGCCCATGTGGTCCAGCTGGCTGCACTCCGTCAGGTGGTGAAGCACAGACGAGGCGAAGAAGCGGAAGTTGTACGCCGCTCGAGGAATGTCCACAGTCCGGGCGAGCGTCACAGTCTTACCTGCCGTTGCACAACACAGATGCACGTGCATGTGTATGGCTGAAATGAGTTTATTTTCCAGCAGTGACTCGTGCTTTTGAACTGTGTCTACAAATCAAACCGTTTCAGACACCTTGGTCTTTGGACTCGGCCTTGACGAACTCATCGAGTTTTGCTTCGATCAGCTCGGCCAGCTTGTAGAGGATCTGCGCTCGCTGCTCTGGGCTGCGGGCCGACCACTCGGGGAAGGCCTCTTTAGCTGCTGCCACCGCCGCGTCCACCTGAGAAATACACACATTTCACTTCAGGAGGTCATCAAAGCAAGGGTTTCCTCTCACGACATCTCAGATCAATCTGAGCATGTAACTGCTGACGCCGTGCTTGAGTCAAGAAGTAATTTCCATCCATCCATCCATCCATCCATTTTCTACCGCTTATCCGGGGCCAGGTCGCTGGGGCAGCAGTCTCAGCAGAGATGCCCAAACTTCCCTGTCCCCAGACACTTCCTACAGCTCCTCTGGGAGGATCCCAAGGCGTTCCCAGGCCAGCCGCGAGACATAGTCTCTCCAGCGTGTCCTGGGTCTTCCCCGGGGTCTCCTCCCAGTGGGACATGCCCGGAACACCTCCCCAGGGGGGCGTCCAGGAGGCATCCTGAACAGACGCCCGAGCCACCTCAGCTGGTCCCTCTCGATGTGGAGCAGCTGCTTCGACAATGGAGGTGGAGAACATGGTCCACTCGGACTCAATGTCCCCAGCCTCCCTCGGGACATGAGAGAAGCTCTCCCGGAGGTGGGAGTTGAAAACCCTGCTGACAGGGGGTTCCACCAGACGTTCCCAGCAGACCCTCACAACACGTTTGGGTCTGCCAAGTCTGTCCGGTTTCCTCCTCCGCCAGCGAATCCAACTCACCACCAGGTGGTGATCGGTCGACAGCTCTGCCTCTCTCTTCACCTGAGTGTCCAAGACACGCGGCCGGAGATCAAATGACACAACAACAAAGTCAATCATCGACCTCCGACCTAGGGTGTCCCGGTGCCAAGTGCACTTATGGACCCCCCTGTGCTCGAACATGGTGTTTGTTATGGACAAACTGTGGCTAGCACAGAAGTCCAATAACAGAACACCACTCGGGTTCAGGGAGGCCATGCGATCCAATCACCCCCTTCCAGGTCTCACTGTCGCTGCCCACGTGGGTGTTGAGGTCCCCCAGTAGAACAATGGAGTCCCCAGTCGGAGCACTGTCCAGCACCCCTCCCAGGGACTCCAAGAAGGCCGGGCACTCTGCACTGCTGTTTGGCCCATAAGCCGAAACAACAGTGAGGCACCTGTCCCCGACCCGAAGGCGCAGGGATGCGACCCTCTCGTTCAGTGGGGTGAACTCCAACACATGGCGGCTGAGCTGTGGGGCTATAAGCAAACCCACACCAGCCCGCCGCCTCTCACCGCGGGCAACGCCAGAAAAGTGGAGAGTCCAGCCCTTCTCGAGAGGTTGGGTTCCAGAGCCCCGGCTATGTGTGGAGGTGAGCCCGACTATATCTAGCCGGTACCTCTCAACCTCCCTCACAAGCTCAGGCTCCTTCCCCCCCAACGAGGTGACATTCCATGTCCCTAGGGCTAGTCTCTGTATCCAGGGATCGGGTCGCCGGGCACCCTGCCGTCGGCTGCCACCCAATCCACATTACACCCGGCCCCTACGGTTCCCTCGGTGGGTGGTGAGCCCACCGGAGGTCAGGCCCACGTCGCCCCTTCGGGCTGAGCTCGGCCGGGCCCCGTGGGCAAAGACCCGGCCACCAGGCGCTCGCTTACGAGCCCCAACCCCAGGCCTGGCTCCAGGGTGGGGCCCCGGCTGCGCCACACCGGGCGACGTAACTACCTTTGTTTTTTTACTACTCATAGGGGGTTTTGAACTGCTCTCAGTCTGGCCCGTCACCCAGGACCTGTTTGCCGTGGGAGACCCTACTAGGGGGCATAAAGCCCCCCGGCAACATAGCTCCTGGAATCATACGGGCTCTCAAACTCCCCCACCACGTTAAGGTGGCAGTTCTAGGGGGACTCATTTTGGATCAGTAATTCATAAAAACACTCAAGTTTTGCTTTGTTCTCGATCTGAAATACCTGCAACTATCAACTCAACTTTATTTATATGCACTTTAAAAACAGCCACAGCTGAAGCAAAGTGCTGCACTTAAAAAGACATAAGAGCATAAAGTGCAATCAATAAAACAATAAAATGACAACAATAAAAACAGGAGCAGAGTCTCAAACTAGGTTAAATGTCAAGGAATCAAGATGGCCCTTCAGACTGCTTCTAAGAATGGAAAGTGAAGTGGGTTGTCTGGTAGATAATTCCATTAGGATCAGCAACAGATTTTAATATTTGAACTTACAGTTCATGTTGAATTGACATTTTTACCCCACAGTAATACATATTTATGGTGATTTCATCAGAGATATTTAAAGGGAAACCAATGATGACGCTGGGAATAAGGCTGCTCCTCCACCGGCAGATTTTTCTTACTGCTGCACATTCACACCCTGCTTCTCCAAACCACTCGGATTTTCTGAGGTCTTACATAGAAATTCCTAAATAACTGCTAGTTAACTGTGAAATTGAAAGCTGTAAGAAGTCTTCCCTTGCAGTAAAACTCTAACCCAGTCTTACCCAAATAAAGATAAGGCCGTTACATGACCCCTGCACTGAGATTTGCTTTATTCCTCCTCAGTCTGAAGTCGCTCCAGAAACCTGCAGAAGGTCTCTATGTAAATCTCACAGGGCGGAATTTAGACCTCCGAGTTAAAAAAGTTTCAGAAGTCATAGTGAATGGCAGAAATTCCTCCACGGAGTGTGAATACATAATACCTTTCCAGGATAACTCGGTGTGTTAGCACAACTGGAAGGTGTCACCACGTTTAATGATTACTCGGATGTTGACTCTGCAGAGAGCAAAGGTGCTTCTCTCCATGCGCCATGTGCAACCTGAAATCATCAACCTTCAAAGAAATACATTTTTGCACAGAAACCATTCATCCGTTTTGAAATAATATGCAAGATGCCACTTTAATAAAGTCTACATAAAAGATTTTTATGGTTGTATTGAAAAGAGTGAAATGACAGTGGAGTTTCAACATTTACTGCAGTGGAATTTCTCTCTATTAAATCACAAATAATCAGTATCCGATCTCCATACGCAGTCTGAATGAATGAGCTGGAGATTAAGTATTATCTGCTGGACAAAGTGGACGCACCTCCTCCTTGCCGCTGTCCGGGACCTTGCAGTAGACCTTCCCAGTGGAGGGGTCATAGGAGTCGATGTGACTCCCACAGGAGAGGAACTTCCCTCCGATGAAGTTCTCCAGAACCAGGTGAGATTCTGAGGTTTTCGCCATGACTCTCCTGATGATGCAGACTCCAAAACAAAGAGGCAGAGAAATGGAGAGCAGGAGGCAGCAGGTTGGGCCGGAGCAGTTATACTGAACCTCCTCCCACATGGGGCCTTCCTCTCCCTCCTCCTCCAACTCAAAAAAAAAGAAAAAGGAAAAAAGCATGCACTGTCATTAACTTTTTGGATCAAGATCTGCATTTACTAAACGAATACAGTTCTACAGTGTTTTGAAGCATCAGGCTGATCATCATATGAACATGTCAGCACATACATAATACACTGAGGGAACCACGTTTAGGTTTCTAAAATCAGTGGACACTGTCTGGCTGTTTTTTTTTGGTTTAGTTTGTAAACATAGCAAGTGTGAGATTTATGTAACTTTAAAAAAATGTAAGGACTGATAACATGGTGAATACTTCTCTTTCAGTTTTTTTCTCCATTGGTTTGGCTCATTTCTTGAAACCGAAATTACATTTTCAAAACTCTGAGATCATTCGGCAAAACGGTCTTACAGTTCAGCTCAATGCCATAGTTTACTTGCAAAAAGCTCATCGCTCTCCCAAAACTGTTCACACATGTTTCAAAGCTTTCCCATATAAACAGTCAGAGCCTCCAAAATGTAAAGATCCTTCCCAACAATTCTGGCTCATTTCTCAAAACAGACCGGATGTTCTCAGTTCTCTTGGTTCTCTTGTCAAAAACTACCTGGATGGTTCAGCAAAACACCACGGTTCACCTGTCAGAGATCAGATCTCTTCCAAAACAGTTCACTCAGGTGGAAAAACTAAATTTCTTTCTCAAACAAATGGTCAATGTCCTCAAAATGCTTTGCCCTTTTGGCATTGTGTGAGCACTGACAGTCAAAACGTTCAGACGTTTTGTCATTAAGGTCAAAGGACCATTGAATTATTCCTCATCTGCCGTTCTGTCTGGGCCCAGTCCTTCATTCATAATGGTGACTGTGATGGTTTTTATTTTCTTCTTTGGGTTTTTTAGCCAACAGAAAATATTGTGTATAAGAAAATGAAAACAAAAAGCATTTTACAGTAAGTAGAACCTTCAAGTTCTGATTCACACATTGCTCTCATACCTCCAAGGAAACGTTTATAATTTTTATTCACACACAAAGCAACTTCCATCCATCGGAGTTCAATATACTGTAAAAAAAAAAAAAGAGAAAAAAAAAACCCAAAAAGGAAAATTGTATGTAGCCCAATGTACTGTAAATGACGCTGGAGTTTCACAGCTCACTTCTTCACTGGTCTCCCTCCTCACCCTCCTAACTGTCCTCCTCACCCTCATGCAAACACATCCACGTCTGGTATTCGTGGTACTGAAGTGTGTTTTTGACTAATTTTGACAGTTGAACAGATGATTTTGCAGGTGGTGACTGATACAAATTATGCCGATATGTTTTGGAGAGAACAACCATTAGACTGAGAATCAATCAGTCAATTTAGATCAACATGACCTATTCACTTGGGAATTGTGCTAAATCTATCCTTACTGTGCTTCATCATTCGCAAAGATTTTCTGAGACACTGAGACAGGTACTAAGACATTTCCAATGTGATGACATGGATGAGAAATGCCGTTCTGTTGTGAGCAGTTACAGGGTCGTTTGGAGATTAGTCCATGTTGTTTTGAAAATGTAATTTCGGTTTCAAGAAATGAGCCAAACCAATAGAGAAAAACTGTTAAAAAAAAAAAAAGATGGAGACACTGAATGCTACAGGATGTGGCGAAATTATTAGATTACCAACAAGAATCTGTGATTTGCTGATTGATGATTTCTCTTCAGTCTTTCTCATCTACGATTAAACCAACAAACTTGTGAAACTGGAAGCTAGAAAACACCCAGGTGTTGTATTGATCGGCCTCCGTTTTAAAGAGTTTTGACGGAGACAGACGGATTGGAAATCAAAACTCGGACAAGGTGCTGGATGTCACGTTGATTTTACATCATGTTTGCACAGAAACACACAGCTGTTCAACCTCCAAACTGCACTCAGAATCTGTTCAGAGAGAGAGAGAGGGTGGGGGAAAAAAAAGCCCTTCAAGAAGCATTTCACTGCTTAAAAGAAAATCTCCATTATTGAAGCATTTCAATTCTATTTTCATAAAATAAAGAAGAATCATTTCCCTGGGTGAACAGGGAAATTTAGGTTTCCCTCATCTGATCGCAACAATTGATAAAGTAAACACTTAAAAGACAAGCGTGTAGGACTTTGTGGAATCTGTGAAAAGCAAAGTTTAATTGAGCCTATTTGCCAAGAATCACCTTGAATCAAAAACCTGTTCATCTGTATTTATTCAGGTATCACGTCTTCAACCTCAGAGCCTAGCTTACTGTTCCAGTGTTTCAGCAATAACCCAAATAAAGCTGCAGGAGACTTTTTTGCTCCTCTGATGAGCAGGAAAGGAGTATTTCACTGCTGCATTTTCAAACTTCACCACTAGATGCCACTAAATCCCACACACAGGTCCTTCAAATCATGTAAACCTATTAAAAATAACCACATGCACGCTTAAGCCAACTATTCTCCCTCCTTCCTTATTGAGTTTTTGCAGGGAAAATGTGTCAATTTAATGCAGATTCCTCACACTGCTCCAGAAACACAAGGACTCCAAGTTGAAAAGGTCAAGACTGCTGCTGATACGCTGGAGAAATGTCGGCGCTCGTCTTTCAGAGTCCAATAAAGACCCTGGCAGACAGTTTGCGGGTAAAGTGAAGTGAGGAGGAGTTGTGTTGTGAGTCTGTTTAACGGATGAAAGAGTTCACGGCAACGGTCAACGTGAGGACGAGGAGACGTCGTCGGCTTGCTTTGTGGCAACTGGACTCATGTTTGGCTTCTGTGCGTTCGGCGAGGACGTCGGGCGAAACGTCGGCTGCACTGGATGGAAAACTGGATGGGCTGTCGTGACACTCGGTTAGTGGCATGTCGTTCAAGAATTGCACTTTATCTCTGGCTGCATGCGGTCCTCCACGGCAAAGTCCGGCTTGCTGCTGCTGCTGCCTCGATGGGAGACGCCGCTCATTCTTTGATCTGCGGGAGAAGGAGGACCGGAGGGGGGATTAGCAGAACGCCCTCATCGGGACAAACCTGTAATCTGACAGGAGGAGAGAGGGCTGCAGTCGCGGAAGATCAACACACACGCTCGCGCTGTTTGCTCTTTACCTCGGTGACGACGCCTGCGGCGATGGTGGAGCCGACGTACCGCAGCATGAAGCGGCCCAGCTCTTTGTAGTCCTTGTACAGCTCTAATGACACCGGCCTCTGGGTCTGGATCTCCACTATTGCATTCATACCCTTAGTTAAACACCTGCAGGGCATGACACACACACACACACACACACACACACACACACACACACACACACACACACACACACACACACACACACACACACACACACACACACACACACACACACACACACACACACACACACACACACACACACACACACACACACACACACACACACACACACACACACACACACACACACACACACACACACACACACACACACACAGGAAGCAAGACGCCTGATCAAATTCTAATGTCTAAACAACAATTATCTTTTCCATCTTGATGTAAACTGAGATGATGTCTCAAATTTAAGGGTTGAAGGTCATCAGGTACCTGGTTTAGCAAGAGAAAACGACACTGAAACTTCCGCAAACATTAGAAATCAACTGACTGTTGCCAAGTTCTAAAGAAAGTATCAGAGCTGCATTGAATAAATACTGAATAAATTGATTAAAAATTACATACAGTTCACACTACACAGTGTGGAAGTGTAAGGGAAACAGACTAACTATGCTGCGAAACTCACTTTGGCTTCTTCTTCAGCACCTCGCCGCTGCTCTTGTGTAGAACGCTTACTAGTTTCTTAATGGTGGCCGGCTCACTGACTGTCTGGTAATGCAGCAATACCTACATGAAAAAAAAAAACACACACACACACAGAGCAGCAATTAGCATAGCGCAGACTTTTAGAGATGGGTGTGTGCGCCGGAACTCACTGGAAAGCCTTGTGTGATCGGAACCTCGATATTGAAGAGGAGGACTCGGGCTCTGAAGCGAGTACAGACCCGGATCGGCTCCTTGGGATCGCAGAACACACAGCCGACACTGGAAGAATGCAGGTATTTTAATATATGAGGAAACCAAGCAGAAAAAGCATTCCATTCCTTTCAGTGTGACGTTGAAATATTACTGAATTTTTTGAAGGAATTTTAAAAAATGTCTTGAACAAAAACACCTCATGTCTGTAACTTATCAGTTTGGATCAAACTGTATAACGTGAGTAAATTCCATCTATTTGCGACACAGAATCATCAAATGTGAACTCAGTAATGAGGATCCAGCTCCTGTGTTTGTTCACTAATCAGCACGAGCAGACGCCCTGACCCCTGCCCGGCTCCACACACACTCGTCTTTACTTGATCTTGATGATGTCCATGCCGGTGACCGTCAGACTGACGTGGTCTCCTGCCGCGGCCCAGTCCAGAGGCTCGTCATGAAGACAAATTCCTATGGTGCGTAAACACGACATGTCATCTCCGTGCCACATGGTGGCAGTGTTGTTGATTAAATCAAGCCTCACAAGCTCACCGAAGCACAAAATAATGCTAAGCTCTACATGTAAGATGCACATTTGTGGATTACAAATGTAGATTTTTGTGCTCTCTGGAATAAAACAGTCCCAGCAGATCGTACCTTTAACAGTGCAGGTCTCATTGGGAGGCATGGCCAACATTTTCTCTCCTGTCTGAATATAACCAGCTTCAATTTTCCCCGTAACACAGAAGCCTGAACCCTGATCTGAGAGGAGAAAGGAATACGGGAATTAAATAAAAGCCATTCAAGTCGCGATAAAGATACTGGAAGATTTGGAGGAGAGTTTTACCTTTGAACACATCTGAAACGCAGAGTCTGAAAGGTTTGTCTACGGACCTCTGAGGGGGCTTGAACGCATCTTCATGGAGAAAAGGAGGGGAAAAAAAAGCGTCAACAAAGACTGTCCAAAAAGCTTTGAGAATAATATAAGAAAGTAGTGATAAATTACTCATATAAAAACTGGACTGAGTCTGTGAAATACTGATGAACAAGACATTTGAGAACTGATCAATCATTTCACAGAAATATTCCAAAGCAGACTTTGTTAAGCACCCTGCCTTTTATTTTAATCAGTTCATCTCAGTGAATTCACAACTTTTTTTAAAAAAGTACCTAAAAAAACAAAGCAGACCCTTCTCCACACTTATTTCCTTTAAACCTTTTCCTCAAAATGTTTCGGTTGCTCAGAAATGGATGCGCTGGAGACTGGAAAAGTCTTTGAAGAGGTTCTTCTTCAGCGTTACATTTCTAGTTTCATTTGACAACTGAGAAAACGAGTTACTCTGAGATGAAAGACATTAAATTTGTCACACTGGGGGATTTCAGCTCTAACTGTTATGTGGATGTCATATTCAAACAAGTTAAAAACGAATTCTTGCGTTGAATACTTTTTCTTTTTGGATGAAATAAAAATATATTGTCTTTCGGGTTGCTCCAGTTAGAGTGAAAGTCTGACGAATGGAGGAAAAAAGTCTTGTTTATAATTGATTATTAATGGTTTATCCATAAATATGCATGCAGAGTAGATTCAATTGGTTAAAGCTGTAACTTTCTGAAACTTCTTTCCAGAATCACAGCTGTGCCGGGAGAAAGAACGCTGTGGAAATGGCAGCTTGAAGCAGTGTTGCTCTGAGCCAGTGTGTTTTTACCAATCTGCTCCAGCAGGCTGAGGCCCGAGTACCAGGAGGTGAGCTGCGCCGCCGTGCTCCTGGTGGCCAGGTTCTCTCCCGACAGGCCGCTGGTAGGAACGTAGAAAACATCCGATTCCTGGGAAGGAAAGAGAAACGGCAACACTGTGTCAAAAAGAAAGAAATTCACCATGAACTATGTGACATGACTTCATCCTGATCTCCCACCTTGAATCCTGCCTGCTTGAGAAAATGGCCCAGCTTAGAGGTGATTTCCTGGAACCGCTCCTGCTGCCAGTTCACCTGATTTGAAAACAGAAGTCAAAGGAAAACAGGAATCAATACTGTCCTCCTGCGACGCCTCCAGAGGGGATACTGTGAAGCAGGTCTGACCTGGTCCATCTTGTTGACGGCCACGGCCAGCTGAGTGACGCCGAGCGAGCGCACCAGCAGGGCGTGCTCCCTGGTCTGACCGCCCGCCTCGAAGCCCGCCTCGAACTCGCCCCTGCTGGCGTCCACCACCAGCACGGCCACGTCGGCCTGAGGGGAGACGGAAAAAGGGGAAAATGTCTGCGTCTGGCAATAAAACTACAATCACACACTTAAAGTTTGCAATTTCACAGCTGGGTGCCAACATGAAGACAAAGTGACTGTAACGCTGGAACAACCACATCAAACACAACAAACTTTGATGTCTTGTGAGGACGTCCTTGGAAAAGCTAACAAAATATGATGACTGGAACACAAGATGAACAGTGCAGTGGTAATTCTACCCGCCGCGCTTATCTTTAACCATCTGACATTGTCGGTATTGCAAAGCAAAATGTAAAGTTGTGTAGTTGAATTACTCATAATGTGTGTTTCACTGAGACACGAACGCCGTTTGGACACTTCAACGTGCAGAATAAGGAAAGGCTGAATGTGAAGACAGTCATATGGTAAGAAGAGAAATTACATGAGCTCCCCAAAACAGACACACAGACACACACACACACACACACACACACACACCCAAACACCCACCCTTCCTTGCAAAAACACCTTTTGACACCAACACCCAAAACCACAGCGGGGTGTGACAAGGCAGCAGAAACCAGGGCAAAGAAGTATTTCCATTTAAAGGGTTCTGTATGCGACAAAAGGTGAGCAGGTTTGTTAATGTTTCTGACTACAAAAAACAATGAAATCAGTGTCTAGTTTGAGCACAGATCTTCTGTGGATGTCAGATGATTCAAAGCTCTGATCTGAAACAGACCACACGGTGTTGAGATTAGAGCTCTTTGGGTTCTGCAAATCACTGACAATATGATTGGGGTTTCTGTCACCTGCAACAAAATAAAACGGTAGCCAATCTTCGCCTCTAAAGTCAATTTCTGTATTTCTAGAAAGCTGTGCGATGCCTCCAAACTGGAATATGTTGGACCTGTGCTGTTATTGAACACAGGTCAGACCTCCCCTCTCATTTACTGCCTTTATACTCAATGCCTTCATCCAACCAGAGAAATGACTGAGGTCTACCTGTGCAGCTCCTGTGATCATGTTGGGAATGAAGTCTCTGTGTCCGGGCGCATCCATCAGAGTCACCACTTTGGAGTTTGTCTCAAACTTAGTCATGCCCACATCCATCGTCACACCTCTGAAGAAAAACATGCCAAAAAAGAATAAGAGGGGGATTATTAAAGACTAAATGTAATAAAGAAAATTATGTGATCAAATCCATCTCTGTTACACCAGCAGTAGGATGTGGATTAGAAGCTTCTTGCAGTCTCTGGTCAACATTAAAATCTTTGAAAAATGTGCTTGAAAAGTTAATGATAAGTGAATTCAGAGCATAATCAAATTCACTCTGTGTTTTTGATGCAAACTGATTGCATTTTACTGGAGTCACAACAAAAATGTCAGCAGGCAATGCTCGTTTTTCAACTGCCTCAGCAAAAATAATAATAAAAAAAAATTACATATTTTTTGTTCTTCTGAGCTTCAAGTCAAAATGATCACAACTGAGACAATAAAAAACTTGAAATTGTTGAAGTTGTGTTTTGAAAGCCTAAAATTCATGCAAGCTTCTCTTCTGAATTCTAGAAAAAGATAAATTCTTTGCGAGTTCTGTTCTTTTGCAGTTTTTCAAGTGTTTAAAGATCTACCATCTTTCTGCAAAGTCCTTCATCAAACTGTTTTCATGAGTTACATAGGATATGAGGTCCACCTCACTACTATCAATCACCTTTAAAAGACATGCCGAGTCTAACATAAAGCGATCTGACACGTCTGTAACTCTTATTTAATCAATCTACAACTATACATATATATATTCTAATGTGTAATTTCCCGTTGCGTGTCGTCTCACTGTTTGAATGTACCTGTCCCTCTCCTCGCCTGTTTCATCCAGAACCCAAGCGTAGGCGAAGGAGGCCTTCCCAGCCTTCTTGGACTCCTGCTCATACTTGTGCATGGTGCGCTTGTTGACATTGCCCAGCAGATAAAGCAGGTGGCCCATCAGTGTGCTCTTGCCTGCATCCACATGTCCTGCAGATCGAGAGAGAGAGAGAGAGCGCAAATTAACAGTGCCGAGGAAGCTGCCAAAACAGAAACTGGGTTTAAAGTGCCAAAGAGTGGAGATGGGAATGAGCCTGGCGATAAAGACAGAAGGAATAGCGTGATAAGGTAGGTAGGTGAGGAAGAGAAGATAAAAAAAAAAGGACAGAGGAAGCCACTGATGACAGAAGGAAATCTGCAGATTTGCACAAGCGAAGGGCTGCAGGCACAAATGGGATCAAGGATCGGGGGTCGGAGGGGAAACGCGGTAAAACGAAAGGTTTCACAGGCTGTGAGAAACAAATCATCTGCACTCCTGAAACTACAAAGTCACTTTTTATTGGTGTAAGTGAGAATGAGAAAATATGACTGAGCAAGTGCTCTGCTCTGATGTTCGACTTGACTCATACACGAACAGTGGAGTATGACACGCCATCGCCGAACCACCTGAAAGGGAGAATTTGCTGCCGAACCGGCGTGACCTGAGTCGTTTTGTGAATTTCGGGGTCCTCTCGGATCTTCCCTTGTACTGATTTCACTTGTGTGACTGGTGAGCCTCCTGCATTTTGCATGCAACCTTGTGTTTGTGCCTGGTGCAGTAAAAACAGAGTTGACGAAGCGTGCAGAACCAGAACTGCCAAATGTTACCTATCACCACCAGGTTCAACAGAGGTTTGCCGCCCTGCCTCTTCTCCAGCTCGGCCTTGACGTTGATCGACTGCCTCGCCTTCCCGGCAGACCGGCCCGGCGTGGGCGCCGCGGCGGGCTCGTCCCCCCCGCTGGACCCTTTGGACGGCGTCTCGGGACGCTTGCCGGCCGCCTCGGGGGTGGCCGTCACGTTGGCGTCCTCGGGGCTCCCGCCGCGGCGCGCCGGCGTAGCGACGAGGCCGTTCTCGGCTGTGCTGTGGAGAGAATTTAAAGGTTAACCTGTAACGCACGACGCCATTCTGATCACGTGCTCATTTACATTTCTTTAAACAGAACAATGTGGCGATAAATAGAGGGTTCCACACACCTCGGGACGTCGAAGCCCATGGTCTGCTTCTTGCCAGAGACGGTCATGCGAGCAACTTTCGGCACCACTTCAGAATCCACTTGATCTCTGCTTTTAGCTGAAAGAACAAGGACAGGAAAAAAAAAACACGTCTCCATTGTTTACATTCACCAAGATGATTTTGATGACAGTATTCTATCTCAATCACATCGTGTTGTCTTTAATAAACAAACGGACAACAGTTTGTCAGATTCTTCATGAATTAATTAGTCAAGCTGAGCAACAGAATCATGCACAAAGCTCCCAGAGCTCCAGATGATCTGAACATGCATGCTTCCATTGTTTTATAAACTAAGAACACTCTTTTCAGTAAAGCTCAAGAGGCTGGATGCTGCAAGATAGAGAGCTAACAACTCTCACCAGCGCTTGAGGCAGTGACACTGCAACATGCAATCAGTTGCACTATGAACCTTTTTTTTTTTTTTTTTTAAATCTGATTGGCAGTTCTTATTCAACTTGCTGAGGTCATTGCTTTGTCATCCCAGACCTGAATGGCCACCCGTACCAGTCATATCGACCTGTTACTGATTCATTTCGCCTGGGCTGTTCAGCCAAGCCTACGACTGCGTGCAGAGTGCATCTGTGTGCAGCAGTGGCATCCTGGTACTCACGGGGTTAATTTCTGAAGTGGCCGTTGCCTGCTGCCTCCATGTAAATAGATCAGTGTGACACAGCATTTCACAGAATGAAACGTTTCAGCCGGTCTCACCCCGGTGCACACGCGGCTGGCGGAAAGACGCGTGTTTTAAAATGTGCGATTTGCATAATTTCGCAATTGATTTCTCATAAATTAAATAATGTTACTTCTTATAACTTGGTAATTTGCTTCATTTTATAGGAAGTTTTCAAACTCTCCAAAAATTCCTATTTTGATGGATGAGCAGATGCCCCACCCCCAAATTAGTCCAAGAAGACTTGCATTTGTTTTAGGCACAAATGATATTATCTTATCATGTTAAAAGTAATATTAAGCAAGCAGATAGTGTTAACTGCAATTTATGAAAAGAGACGATTAATCAAAGCTAAAATAAAAAAAACTGCACAAACCATTGAAGCTGCACCGAGTTTGAAGGAGGTGAAACACCTTGTCCTCTGCTCTCACAACACACACCTAATCTCATACATATGTGGTTAAATGACACAAATTATGGTGTTGTAAGAAAGATTCACCATAAAATAAAAAAATACCCAAAGGGGAGAAAGGGGTGAGATTCAATCGAAGTATTAATGGACTTTCTCCAACCAAGCACTCTCTGAATGACTCGCTGAGCGCAGGGGAGAAAAGTCCCTTTCTTTCTGAAACACCGATACAGCCCTCAACACCGACGAGGCTTATTTCCCCTTCGGCGCTCCAATCTTACTGACAGTCACTCACATCTGCTTGAAACTTTCACATTTTAAAACCTATTGCACAAACACATTGGAGAAATGTAATCCACGTGCGGTTTTCAGCCAGATCACAGGAATGGATCCATCATTTAAGGTTTTATTCAGTTAGCGTTGAGCCGCAACATGAGCTGGAGAAGCACTTTGGGGATTTTCGGGTTTTCCTGTAGACGGGGGCTTTTCCTCTCCTGATGCACTAACATGGAAGTTTCTAGCACCTGGACGCAACACATGAGTGTGAGGCGTTTTGGCTGCGCCGCGGCAGATGTGCATGTTAGATTTGGTAAAAGTTTCACGCCTGATGCCCTGAATGAAGCAACCTGAGCGGTGGGGGGGTGGATCATCCGATAAACTGATCACTCGGGATCTGCTGATCTACAGCGCGTCGTAAAACTGCAAGGAGCACGTGGGATTAACGTCACTTCGCCTTCGAGGAATACCGTCTGGAAGAGGTCTGATAAAGGCTTCTGATTTACTGTGAAATAAAAGACATTAAATTGAACTAAGTTCAGAAGAAAAACAGAGTCTTCGAATTGATACCGTCTTCCCCCCCGGGGAGCGTCTGTCTCATCAGGGTGGAGACTGGAGTGACAGGAAGAGACACACGAGGGAAATGAGGACTGAATCTCCAGATGCTCTCCGAGAGATTCTTCCCAGAGGTTTCCTGTACAATCTCTATGCAAATGTACTGATTAGAATTTTTTTTTTTTTTGAAAAATAACACATCAATTCATTTTTCTTATACGTATTTACATATTTTGTCCATGAATTATTTATTTTTTCAACCAGGGGTGACAAAACTTTAAGGACACTTCACTGCATTTTGCACCAGAAAGTTTAATTAAATTCAACAGTAATTGTGTTATTTGCTTTAAAGCATTCTGGGGTTTTTTTTAACGTAAAGTTTTATGTTTAAAATGATATTTACATAAATCCTGAGGGCTTCCTGGCTTTTTTACACTTCATCTTGGGTTAAACAAGCCTTCCCCTGAAGGTCATGTTGGTCTCTCAAAACGGTCGGACGTCTCTTCAAACAGCTGCCGTTGGAGCCGATTGGCTGAGGCGAGCTGGCCTCGGGGGGCCAGCGGGAGCAGGGGTCAGCGGTGAACCACCGCTCCTCTGTGCGCTCTGACGGCAGACGCTGCCGGGCTCTGTTTGGCCTGTGCGGGTAAACACTGCGGATCCTCCTATCCAGGACTTCTTCAAAAAAAAAATTGCGGACCCTTTGCCGTGACGGAGGGTGAGCAAAACGTTTGCACACCTTGGCCCAAGGGCTCGAGAGAGAGGAGCCCGCCCAGGATATGCAAATATGAAGCCTCTCCCTCTCCTGTGTGCAAACACACACCTACTCCTACACACACACACGCAGCCACAGAGAGATTAAGTGATGGGGTGACAGACAGACCTGCAGGACAAGGCGCTATTAAAAAAAAAAAAAAAAGTGTAATGTTCATGTTCTCCAAGCATCTAAATGCAGTTTTATTTTTTAACATCTCCAATGTGATTTTAAAAAAATGGTATTCACAAAAAAAACCTGAAACAGCTTTTCACTACTTGATACTGCAGTGGAAGACAATGTTAAAATGCTAAAACTGTCACTGATGAATCACGAACCGCATCTCGGCGTGAGCCACGTGTCTCTATAAAGGTTACCCTCAAAAGTAAATATATCACAAGGGAAAGAAGCCCGTGTGTCGCAAATCAAGAAGTCACGGCCCAGTTCAGGTCTGAAACCAAAAGATACACTGTGTTTTCAGCCGGAGGAATGAGGTGAAATCCCCTTACTGAAAAATAAAACAAACCGCCAGAGGCGGTCTATATTTCTGCTGCTGGGTGGACCGATGAGCCAAACTGGAAGTTCGGCATCATACACATTCAAACAAGGTACAAAGATATGAATGAAGACGAACATGAAGGAAGTGAGACTGCCTGCTGAGGAAAAAAGCTCCGTGCAGGACCCACCTGACCCCTTTCAGGATGAGTCAAAAGAAAGACGCGCAATGTCAGAGTCGCCATTGAACATCTAATGAGTGTTTCGTCTGCAGGCAATGCCCCCACTTTATCAGCGGATCGCTTGAGTCATACCAACTACCTGAAAACTCTCACCTACTCTCAAGCTTTTGTATTTGAAACCATGATATTGAACCGTCGCAGGCCCGCCGCATCATATTATGAGCTGAATATACACAGGTTTTTGTTGGGTGGCGTCCTGTCTAGATCAAACGTAAAGTCTCGCCTGAGATGCATGGAAACTAACAGTTTGAAAAAAAAAAAAAAGTCACCTTTTTAATGCTAACCATGTAACACAGGGGTGTAACTCACCCACATGAAGCCCCGGTTGATCTTTAGGGGGCCGAGATCAGTAACAAGAGAGCATAACAACCTCTGAATGCCAAGTTTTTGGTCACTTGCCAAATGTTTCTGTTTACTTCAGTGCACAGATATCCATACATGTTGGAAAAAAAGATTCGCACTTTAATAGCCTACAAGTTGAACTCTAACATTACTGCCTACTGGTGTAAGCAAAGCAGCATTCTGCAGCCTGCTTTAAGCATGCTTTTACAAACTCTCGCTCACACTGGGGCTTTGATGGAGATGAAACCCCATAAGAAATAAGGTCACTAGCTTTGACTGATCTCAGATCTCAGTGTTGAGCTGTCTGCTTTACACGCCGACACTAAAATCTCCTCTGCATGAACCCTCAATAGTATTTACAGTTAGTGAAAAAAGCTTGTCGATATTTTCTTTGTCATTCTCCTGCGTTTAGCCACAAAACATGTTTTACGCCTCTAACGGAACTGTATATTTCATAAAGTGCAAACATTAGAAATACATGAAGCCATTTGCGTATGGTTTCTGTCTTTAGCAAGAAAAGATTACAGAATTGCTGCAATCTGGGAAATTTGGACAATGACAGTATTTTAAGAAGTGTGCAGAACTGACTGCCTGGCAACATATGAACAGTCGGGTCAAAACCCTATTATCTGACCTCTGTTAGTAGTAAATGAAAGGGACGTCTTAAGGAAGCAGTTGACATCTTTTTAGGTGGGTATGTAGTCAGTAGCTTATTGAGAGTGAACGTCTGGCCCTGCATCACGCAGTCGTCTGCTTCATCTCCTCCTCGGTTCGGAAAAGCAGTCAGCTAAACCTCAGCAACACCGCCGTGTGCAGGAGGCAAAACACACTGCCCACAAAGCATCAGTTCAAATTAGAACGCCTTGATATCAGGTGAATATGTGACAATTTTGTCGAGCAAATATGATTTGCAATAAATACAAAAACTTGAGTAAGTCCCGTTGACGTTCCCGTGCGTAGAGATTTGTGCGATGGTCCATCCAAAAAAATAAGAAATAAAAACCTGTAGATAGTGGTCAGCTACTGTATTAAATTTAGGTTTTCACCACTTGAGTGTTGACACTTGGTGTAGTTGATATTTCCGAAAAAGGAATGAATATTTGTGATACTTTATGATTAAAATAATTAAATTATCCATTCTTTGCCCTGGTGGAATGTATGAATGTATGAGTAAACCTGAAAGTGAAAGCTGAGGGTGACTGAGATGTGGGGGAGAAGATAAGAGAAATAATTATCGCTTCAGGCGGACAGCAGACGGAAAAACATACATCTGAACATTTTATCTGGGGTGAAGTCAAACTGATCAGAGTTGGATTCTGTATGTATCCTGAGCGGTCGAAACCGCTCCGTGACACATCCCGAGTCAGATATAAACCAACAAGTGAGGAAAAAAAAAAAGCTGAACTGCATAGGCTGGAGTTTTGTGTCATTGAGGTTTTTATGTCAGTAAACTGGGAAGCTCCTCACGAACACGTCATCATGGCGTGATTTCAACGATCAATCTTTACATACAGGGACAAAAATGACTGAACGGCTTACCTGAGAATGCAAACCAATGTAAACATGCAGACGGTAACTTACCAGTGTCCGTTAACTTGTGACTTTGAAGAAGTTTAATAAGTGAACACAGAAGCCACAGAAAGATCACTATTTCACCGTTTCATACTTTAATGAACTTATTCATCAGAGCAAAGAATCCGGCTAATTGATTTCCAATATAGCTTTTTTTTTTCTACTTAAATCATAGTTTATAGCCTTTTGTTCAACACAATGAACCACAACAAAGCTCCGGTGTTGTTGGCATCTCAATCCAAATGCTGCCGCTTTTTTTTTTTTTTTTTTTTTTTGACCACTTAACAAAATTTTCCAGAAGAGGCGCCACATGACAGACCAAAGAAAAAAAAAAAACCAAACATTTGTGCAACATTTACGCCTTGCAGAAGTGTAAACGCTGTGAAGGTAACAAAATGATTTGATCTGTCGCAGCCTCCTGACAAAGCTGTGAAAAAAAAAATAGACGTGATCATATTTTCCTACGTAGGTGGTGTAAGACGCACCGAGTAAGATGATCGGCTGCTGTGATGGGTCGACGTGTGCTCGGGGTGACATTTTGCTCCAAGACTGCAGCTTCCTGCTCAAACCCACACGCCGGCTCGCCTCAAGAGAGAAGGACTCGACAGTGGCTGGACAAGCCCACTCATTACAAAACTTGCTCATTTTGTGATTGTCAAAAAGAACCACTTGGAAATAAAAAACAAAAAAAAAAGAAAAAGCTGTGAAGAAGAGCTTCCCAAGCAAAAAGCGACCACAACATCCCTGTAAGAGCACATTGTTTCCAAACACGGAGATCCGAGGATTACGCATGCTATACACTGACAAACCGGTTTGGCTTGTCATGTTTGACTTATCATTACCGCTATCTGCCCTTCATTATTCATCTGCTCCCCGAGGCTCCGCTGCCTCAAGGTCCAGTTCACGCAGCTTTCTGCACCTGTATAACGTTTACACTGATCTAATCCAGCCGGCACTTTCTCAGTCTTAACCCATTCGGACCTGGGACGACGGACGTGCTGCACACAGTTTTCAGCGCACAATATTTTAAAGATGCTAACTCAAGGTTTAAATGAGAAAACCTGCAACGGCTAAGCAGTGTGAGCGTAAACTGGAACACTCAAAATATATACGCTCCTTTTTTTGCTTCTATCTCAACTATGGGTGATGACAAATTTAACTTAACAGGACTATAACAGGAATATATTTTGATTCTGTGGTCTGAGAATATAGAGATGAGTAGTGAGTCATTGGTTTTTTTTTTTTTTGCCATCATCGGGACTTTGTTTCTATATTACTGTGGTTTTTGTGAGAAGCCCCTTCAACAGATGTGTGAATCTCTTCTGTCGATGGAGCACTGTACTGCTTTCCGACGAGAGTTGAATTTTTGGCATACAGCAAAGAATGATTAGAGCTATAGCTATGAGAAATACATATATCAGACACTACTAGAATTCTTTTTTTTTTAAACCAGCATCAATTACTATGTTAAAATGCAATATTTTAGAAATGTATACACGATAACTTTAGTGTTTAGCAGAATCGGTTTAATAAAATATAATGACATTTCTGCACACGGCCATTCACAAATGCTAAGTGGAAGAAAGGATTGGGCAGAGGTGCATTCAGAGTGCGGAAACTCAACCATCTTTATTGCATAATTAACAAATTCAGCTGTGACGGTGTGTGTGAAGACACACCCAGTGTAAATCAAATCCATTAGGTACATCAGAAGATTAGCTGCTTTTAATCATTTCACTCCATAGCTTCATTGCAGTGCTTGCATACAAATTAAGCTCACAAGCTTCAAAAATAAAACTGGTAAAACAGTTTGCTTGTCTGCCTGAGTGTGAGTTTATGTGTGTGTGTGTATGCGAGTGTGCGTGTGTGTGTATGCGTGTGCTCTCGTTCCTTCATGGGAAAATCTCCAGGTGTCCTCCAAACCAAAAAGTCAACCTCATGATCTCGAGCGCAGGCAGCAGTAAACCAGTACAATGGTTAACTGATCCATATTCCAATAGCTGCAGCACACCTGCAGACAGTCTTTTTTTTTCTTTTTTCAGAGTTCATGGAGCTCACACTAGATTTGTACAAAAAAAAAAAAAAAAACTAACTCTGGCTTTCCTTGGCAATGAAGAAAACTGCGATCACAAAAGATTAAAAGCCATTGGCCACTGCAGTATAGAAAAATAAGACTCAAATTTTAAAATATCGTAACAAAGCCAACTGCACTAAATTACAAAAAGGTTTTCCTAAAATACACTGAATATACAAATGATCTGCTAAGAGTTTAGGCAGCTATTATTTTAAAGTGGTAGCATGAATAAATGAGTCGATTCTCATCCTGTGTGATACTGGTACTGTGTTTTATTTATCTGCGTAAAAAAAAAAAGTTGCTATGCTGTAGGTAATACTGTCTCTCAAAGGCGTTTTTAATGCACCTGTGCCATGCTGTTGGTCCAAAAGGTTTCTTCAAATCGCTTAAATCCTGCAACCAAGTTAAAAAATTTAGGAGGACTGATGATCCTGAGTGCATCGGCTTTTTGAAGTTACTTCAGCTGCTGGAACGAAAGGCGTCGGCATCAGATGGAACCCGACCGCCGTCAGTTGTTTCCCCGATGTCTACCTTGTGAAGGCTTTTCGTTGGTTAGCCCGGACAATGTCATCAGGTGAAGGCGTGTCGAAGAGGAAAGGTACGACTGGCCTGTTTGGCGTCAGGCCATCTTTGGATGAGTCTTTCGATTTATAGAGAAGAGGCTGATAACCACTTCCTGTCCTGCCGCCTTTCATTTTTCCCTTCAACACGTTTCTCCTCTTCGGCCGCCTGCAGCTCTGAACCGACAGCGTCACTGCGAACACTGACGGCCGCGCAAAGACAGAAAGATCCAGTCCCAGGGCGCGTGGAGTTGGAGACGACGGCGAAGGGAAGTCGGTGTCGAGCTGATGGGCGTCTCCGCCGTGGGACTGAGCCATGAGTGACGTCAAGTCGATGGTCTGGCCTGGCGCCCGCGGCCGGGAGAGTTTTTGGTATGGTTTGCGGTCGTGCTGACACTTTGTCCTGCCTCCTGCAGCGTTTTCTGCCATCGCAGCAGTGTCTTCTGGTTTTGCTGGTGAGAGGAGCGAGGTGAGGGTGTACTGTGACCCATTTGAGGTGGTTGAGGTTTTGCCTTTGTGTTGAGATGCCAAATGCGACAGAGAAAGCAGCCCAGCGAGGCCAGGTGGAGGCTGCAGCGCATTTCCTGCAGATTCAGTGCTGGTGGGCTCATGGAGGGCAGAGGGTCCATTATTGTTGTGTTGCAGTGCCAGATGAGATAAAGAGACCGTCCCATCCACGCAAGTCAGACCAGTACTGGAGAGTGGTTTCCCTGGTGTTTCAGTGCTTTGCGAATGAGGACTGGTGTTCTTGTTCTGGTGCTGTAAGGCAAGTTCAGACAACGACAGAGTCGGGGCTGGTGGAGAATTCTCTTCACCGCTCCGGGAGCCAGGGAGTGTGTTACTGACAGGCTGCCTGCGGAGGGAGTGCTCCTGAATTAAATCGGACAGCGACGGGCTCGCTTTGTGATCGCTTGCAACAGATATGCCACAGTTCGGCCCCGCTGGCCGCGAGCGTTGACTGTTCTGCAGGACTGTACCGAGACCCATGAAGGGAGACAGAGAAATGCTTGGAGATGTGGTTTTGGAGTCACTGAGCGAGAGATTACCGAGTGAGAAGATGGAGGGAGGCGATGAGTTTGATGCTAAGGGCACATTTAAAGACGCTAGTGTTCCCAGTGAAAGACTACTCTGGTTAGAAAAAGCTGAAGGTGTTGACTGGGCTCCTACAGGAGTCATTGATGGGAGAACACTGAGGCACCCCGCCGTGCCGGCCTGTCCCGTCCCTTTACTCTTTTGTTCATGTTCAGACATGAGTTGTGCCAGGCTGGCAGTACTGCCACTGCCTGGACCAATACTTTTCTGGCTCGAGTTTTGTCCTTCACAGCTGCTAACCGCTGCATTCGACTCATGCCCAGACAGCAGATCACGTAAGTTGGGTGCACATGGTGCACGAGGCTGCGTATGTTTCTGTCCTTTGAATGTACTATCAGTATGAGAAGCAGACAAGAAGGCTCCTTACCTTACGAAAGCCAATTGCAGATGTCAAAGAGGAGGGAGGAGGCGGCCGTGGAGCCGAGGTCAGATGGATCAGACCACAAACAGACAAAAAGGAAAAGAAAAATGGCAATTTGTTAAACATTTGCAGGCTTAACAATCTGTGTTAAAGCAAGTGTAAATGCTCCTCTCTAAGACTCACACTCAAGGCTCATTTCTGCCATTAATGAGCTACACATACAGAAACGTACAGAGCCATCCGTCCATACAGTGTTTATGTCTTACAGCCACAGAGTAAAGTCATGGAGGCAGTGTTGAGATTAGCTGGGATCACCAGCAACAGCGTGACAGACCCTCACTGTCTGCAACACTGCTTCAGATTGTGCCTTGTCAATATCAAACTGAATACCTTCTCCCAAATTAGTTATTATTCAGTCAGACTCGACTTACACAACTTTTTTAAGTGAAACAATGGCGCTCATAGTCAATTATTCAACATTTTGAAAATAGTACCCAAGGTGGAACTTTTTGAAAACAATCCAGAGTTAGTTCAGAGCTTTCCTCTAAAGGGATGAGCTCATTTCTATGAAATATATGGAAGCATAAAGACAGTGACATTTGCACAACACTTTTTTTGTGTACATAGAGCATAAAAGAGCTTTGAAAGCATCTGGAGGCTAATGAAAATCACGATGAAAATAAGGGTGATCCCATTTCTATGATTCCACTATTTTTTTCTGCACATGCTGCAAGCGAATGAAAGCGAATGCTGACATACACTGCTCATATCATATGATACGAGCCATAAGGTCAAGCAGTTTTCGGGTAAATAATTCCAACACTATAACTGTTTGTAGTACACACAATGAAATCTGGCATATGTCTGAAAACAAACATACTGTAAGTTGAAACAGCTTTATTTGCACAAAAACACATTATGTGCAAATATCAGATATGAAGTCAAAGATGTAAAAAAAAAAAAAAAAAAAAAATTATGATGAGAAGATCCTTTTTTTTAATCAGACTAATACCAGACACCCTGCACCTGATATATGTATCTCAAAGCACTACTACTTAATTTTCCTTGCCAGTTTTACTGTTACAGGAAAAAAATAATAATAATAAGAAGAAGAATGGTAGCCTTCCCCAGAAATGTTTGATTCACATGCTCCTTACTTTATACTACAGTCAACAGTAACCGATGCTGATGAGGTCAAAGATCATTAGGTGAATCACTCCTGACGTACCTTTCTCCGCTACAGCCTCCTGTCTGACTCGCTGTGGTAGTGGTGCTTTCTCTTCGCTCACTCTGGCCACTGAAGCCGTTTCTTGTAGTGTACTCCGAGAAACGGGGGCAGTCTTAGTGTCTTCAGACAGTACTGCATCCAGTGCCCTCTGTGGGTCAAATCCACATCTGATGGCAGCCTGGGACAACACAGTGTCCGGAAAGGCTTCTCCCAGGACAGTCCGCATGTGGTCCAGGCAGGAGTACAGCTTGGCTAACGGGGAAGAAAAACAGAGAGCATTAAAAATACAAGACATATAAAAGCTCTATTTAGGTTCCTCATTCTCACAAATTTTACTCACCCAAGACTTTATTAGGTATAATTCTCCAATAAACAGGAGCTTATATGAAAAGGTGTATCGAATAAACGCTGCCAATTTACTGCAGCCTACAAGACTAGAGCGCATGGCAACCTCAGAAATGGGCAAATAAATCACTGTCAATAACAAGGAAAACTAAGCATAACCTTGGAAGACTGGGGTTTTATTACAGAGCTGTGTTATTAGAATACACTGTCCAATTATGTCTCATGAGGTGACCAATGAGAGCAGTCAAAGTATGCCACTATATGATTTGCAATTTACCAGGATAGAGAATGAAACACTAAAAACACTAAAGTAGCACAGAACATAGACCTCACTCACTGGTAAACAGTTGCATGAAGTTGAATACTACCTTGATCAAGAGGGTCGAGATCGTGGCCGATGGTAGGGGACATAGGAACATCCTCATCTTCATATTCTTCCTCCTCTAATGGCTCTTCCCTTGGTGCTTGCCTCTCTTGACGTGAATAGATGAACTGATTTGCTGGATAACACAAAAATATACATGCTTTATGCTTGATAACAGCGAGATGTTTCATGGAACGACATAAGAGGCTGGTGACTTTTTAAAGAGCTACAATCTTTTTTTAAATGAAGAAAACAAGTAATCTGATATAATGGCTCCTGTTCACAAGCATGCACCACATGCTTAATATAACCATGTAAATGATCCATGTATCTCTTGATTACACACCTGTTGCAGGTGATATACAGTAGTCATCATCCACGGATTGGCCATACAGGTCGTCATCTTCAAAGTCTAGGAGGAAAAAAGACATAAATAGAATTCAGATGAGTGTCATTTCTGTTTCAGCTCACACAAACGCTGTCCTGTAAAGAAGCATGCAGCTTCATTCAAGTCTATTGTGACAGCTGCCACTTTGCTTTGTCAGCAACTTCAGGAGAGAACACAATCAGTAAACCAGACGCGTGGTTGATTTCAGTATTTAAAGGTTTTGAATAATTAACTGAGCCTGAAAAATCCCATAATGCTTGCTTGGAGTCGTCAGTGTTTCAAGTGTTTCTGTAGTTTGAGCAGTTAGCAGCCTAGCTGAATCAACACATTAAAACACGAGCGACAATATAGAGATATTTCATGACTGCACAGCACTAAAACATAAGAATAAACGCTTGGATAAACGGGAATATAGTGGGATTGTTGAGCCATTTACCTTCAGTTTATTGCTAAGTGACACGACAGCAGCTAAACTAGCTTAGCATTAGCCGTTTAGATTTAGCTTAGCGGCTAACGCGTTTAGCCAGTCCGGGCCTTGTTGTCGAGCTTAAAGAGGTTTAAAGTGGTCTACCTTCGTCGTAGTTGTAACCTCGGACGTTTCTGTGGCGGGACATTTCGCTGCTGGTGGGTCCTCTCCCGTGTGTTTTAGCTCTCGAACTGCAGGGACATGTGTCTCAGTGCCAGGCTGCCATTGCTGCTGCTGCTGCTGCTGGAGGGAGAGATGAGGCGAGGCGTCAGCAAACAGCAGCAGAGCTTCTTCCTGCACAGCAAACTCTCTTCAGTCTGAGGTAAACAAAACTTACCATAACAATCATTTTTACTTCAACTCATTCAGTCACATTTTTCTTTCACCATTTTTTTTTTTCATTTTTTGTCTTCTGGCGTCACATAAACATGATTTAACATTATTTTCTCTATTTTTTTTTCCATTTTTTTATTTTCAGTTTTTATGTTTTTATGTCTACTTATGTTTTATGGTGGATATAATGAAATATAATATTTAGAACTAGCAGTAAAAATTGTAGTAGCCTGAGTAAGTGGCCCACATTCACTTTTTTATGAGGTCAGTATCTCACATTGCAATAAAACAACTTTATTAAAAAGTATGGACTCAAACTGATCTTGAAAATATTATGAAACAACAAGCACCTGAAATAATCACACTTTAATACTTCCCTCGTGGGAATTCCTTTTTCCACTTTTAAGCTGGGGTAGACTAGGCAGCCACATTAGGCGCTCCTGGGGGCTGATGGGGGTCAAAGGTCTTGGTCAGGGGCTCAGAGGAGTGACACATCCACTGTAACAAGCCAATCCAATCCCAAGTCCTCTTCTCTTGCTTGAACGCCACCACTGGCCCACATGCAGCACATGCTGAAAAACCGATTGGAAAAAGACTTGTTCTCTCACCAGTGTGTAAAGGCTGAACCAATGCTTTAAGCCGATGAGATGCTACATGAGGATTATGTAATTGACACGCTGCCTGCTGGTGTGTGGGATGAATGAAAGTCGGACTCCTTATTTCCAATTAAGCATGTTATCCCCTTAGTAACATTTAAAACTCAAAGTTTCCACTGAGCTCAAGCATCATAATGTGTAGCTACCCTACTTTATCGATAAAGAACTAAAGGATGGAACACCTGCCCAACAAAGAAAAGTTCCCCCATATACAGTTCACCTGCCTGTCACCCTGTGACATCCAATGCAGTGTGTACCACTGATAAATAAAAGTTCCTTTATGCTCTTACACTGCATTCTCTTCTTATTCGTGGACTCAGTGATTGACAGGTTATCTGATTGTAAACCAGTAGGTTCAAGCTTGTAAATGGTAAATGGACTACACTTGTATAGCGCTTTTTACCCTGCATGACAGAGCCCAAAGCTCTTCACACTGCAATATCACATTAACCCGTTCACACCATACTCGGTGGTGGTAAGCTACTATTGTAGCCACAGCTGCCCTGGGGCAGACTGACGGAAGCGAGGCTGCCAATCTGCGCCGTCGGCCCCTCCGACCACCACCAACCATTCACTCTCGCACTACTTTCACACTTAGGCAAGGTGGGTGAAGTGTCTTGCCCAAGGACACAACGACAGTTTTACGCCTGCGGGAGCGGGGATCGAACTGTGTTCACAAGATTTTACATGTCGTATACTTCGAAACATTTTCTGTGTGGTTGTTTCGGTGTGCGATGGTACCAGTCTGAGCTGTGGTCGAGGGCAGGATACACCTCGGACAGGGTGCCAGTCTATCACAGTGCAAGCACATAGAGACAGACAACCACACACACACACTTACAAAAACCATTTCAGTGGTCAACAAGCATCTACTTTTTTGTACTTTACAAGAAGCTCTTTATATTGTTTTTTTTTTTTTGTTTTTTTTTTTGCAAGCCCCCAGCAAATTTAGTTATCAAATGAACTTTACTTTCAACTTGCAGTTTGACTGAGATTTTTAAACACGACAGTTTTCTTATAGCCCTTCATTGAACCAGCTTTGTGCATACACCAGCAATATAACCACCTCAGAAAATTGCAACTCATATTGTTTCAGCACAGTAGATGGTCAGTCCATCATGAGGCAAACCACAGAGTCAATCACACACACTCACTCACATTCACATCTGCAATCCATTTGGGCCTACCAGTTAATATCTTATGCATGTTTTTTGACTGTGGGATTACATGCATGCGAACTGTGCTTACTTCAATCTCACAACGAAGCGAAAGTGTTAACCACTACACCACCTTGGGAAATTTACTTAGAAGAAAATACATTGTTCTAGTTACAATTTAAGGGTTTAGGAACTTAAAAAAAAAAACTATACAAGCTTTTAAAGGTCAGAATCATCATCATGGTAAAAGCCTCTCGATTAAACATTGCCTTAAATAAATAGTGACTCTTTTCGATTCTATCACCAATGTGTGGAAACAACATTCATAATGCCTCCTTGCATGAAATGCATGTGCAGCTCTAAAGTGTCACCTGCGATGCTGAAGTGTGAATTTCTGAACCATTTAGTCAAAGGTTTTGCCCCATGGTTAGAGACCAACCTATGTGAGCTGCACTTGACACCTCAGACAAACACCCTCCAAGTGACATCATGCCTTCCTGCTATTTTTCTCAAGAAACTTAAAGCCCGTCTATCTCAGATTTCTAAAGAATTAAGAAACGTGTGCCAGTTTTTGCCATATTTTCAAGTACTTCTGTGTGTCTTTCAATCAGTTTGTAACATGGATTCATCAATATGCATACAAGTTTGATACAGTATCCTAATTGAATGCAAGACAAGAAAATGACAATGTCAGGCATTAATTTGATACTGCAGTATGCACCTGCACGGAGAAATGTAATACGACGGATGGCGTGTCTCCCCATTCTAAAAATAGAGCAAAATGAAAAGAGGTGTCTGCTTAGGTACGTAATTGTAAAAGACGTTTTTTCACAGTGAATGGATCATATTGCAACCGGCAGTTTGACAATGAGTAAACTTAATTGACAGAGGTTAGTAAGAACAGAAGGGGCTTCATTCATGTCAGGAAGGAAGGTTGCAGCCCGGAGAGTTTCTGTGCCGTGAAGACAGGGTCACCTTTGGTTAGCCGTGCGCGTGCGCACAAACTCTCAGTGGGTGGAGGTTTCCCCCCCAAAATTCCACTTCCTGCGTTTTGAAGTCTTCGCTGCATATCTACAAATCAAAATAAAGAACTACACACGCAAACAGGTTGCTGAAGCGCACCAATAAACAGGCACAATGCCGTCTTTACAGGGTCACGCAGGTGACAGAGGGAACTCTTCCTCTGCAGCGCCAAAATGTTTCTGGGGCATTTTCAAACCAAACAGCACCTGATACGAAATAGAAATGGAACATATTTCCTAAGTGAAAAGCAGTGTACACAACAGTCGACGCACTAAAAGGAAAATAGTGTTCGCGTGTCTACTTTTGCATTGCCTTTTCTTGGCATGCTTGTTTCTGTGGGTAGAGAAGCAAAGGCGTGAAAAAAACAACTAAGAACATAGACGCTACCAAACCGATTTATAGAACTATGCTAATGGTAAAGCTATATGTATTGTTAGGTTGCAGCGACATATTGAGATGAATTGCACACTTGTGAGTTGCAAAACAAAACAAAAAAAAGCCTGTGGTAGGATTCTTCACACCTTTGTTCGTATGAAGGTATTGCTTTCCGGAGAAATTCTATCTGGTCAAATCTGTGTTGCAAACGTGGCAACAGAGTGCACAGAAAATCTGGTCAGTGAATCAGATAAAGGCGAGAAACCTTTCAGAGAGACACAATGTAGCACTGATTAGATAGATTTGACAGATGGATGGACAGATTGCTAGAATGGAAGAATGAGGGGATCAGCAAATAGCTGCTTTTAAACAATAAGATAATTATATCATTTTGTGATCAAAATATATGCTTTGCATTGATATTTTTTTCCTCTGTAATTGAATTATGTCGAAATCTGAGGTGGGGCACGTGTTTGTTGTAAGAATGATCAGCAGTGGACGCCAAATGAAGGAATGAAGTGAAAGCAAAATTTAGCAAAACTGCAGACGACAGCATGTACATTTGTAAACAGATTAATTGTTGTGTAACTGTGGAAGACAAAGCCTGGGACAAGTGGGTGGGGGGGTGGGGTTGGGTGGGGGCTTCGAGCTGAAAATTGGCAGTGGGTATGAGGTGATGCTTTACATAATTCACCAAAGGCAGCAGGCATTATGGGAAGAGTCCTTTAAAGGAACTCCCTCAGGGAAAATGCAAAACCTTGGCAGTCTGCGACAGGTAGCTGAACTGCTGAAGTCAGAAAGGAAAACTAAATGAGGCTCTTAAAGTCCCAAGTTGTTAAATTTAAGCATGATAAAACTCTTATTCTTAAGAAAATAATACAATATGGGGATAAAACCTCACTGACATGCCAGAGATAGGTTTTTTTTTTCAATTTATTCAATGTTTTAGCGACATAAATATCTCAACTAATGGATTTTTGTTTTCAACCATCCCGACATTATGTAGAAATCCAATACATGTTTGGTTTTTCTGACCACATAACCATACAGAAATACATTCATCGCCTGTTTGTCTTGGGATCAGCCCTTCCCCAAGTACACAAACACACACACACACACACACACACACACACACACAATGGCTTTGAAAGCCTGGTGGGACGATACCTCAGGCCCAGAAGCCTTCATTAAAATCATTCAAATGAACCAACCTGTGCACACAATAGTTTGCAAAGGGGGCAGCCGTCACAATATCTGGCCTTAACCTGTCCAATCGTGCCCATGCAAATGTCCCCAGCTAAAGAGTCAATGGGTCTCGGGCTTCCTGCTCAACCTACAGTGGGAGAATTTGCATGCCCTGACTACCTTCTTTCAATTTGGTTTCAGATAACAAGATGTAGTTTTTAATATTGCCCTCGAGGGAAAACACAAATTTGGAGCCTGTGCAGCACACACACACACACACCTATAGGCATATGCTACCAAAAAGACAAGGTTTACTCATTGAGAGGCACTTCACATGTCTGAGTATACACACCAGTTCCCTTTATTTGTTTAGGAATACTTTGTTTATTTTAAAAACAAGTGAGGTAAAACTTAGTGAATACTCTATTATCTTCATGTTTAAGATATTTCTTACCCCATATATTAATCTAATTTCTTTCTGACAGTGGATCATCCCTTATAGCGATCTTGCATGAGAGCTACTATATAATTAAAGTTTGTAATAATGTAGAATACCACCTCCTCAAGGCAAAACACACATGAACAATGCCTGTGTGCACAGGTGTGAAAAAGAAACAAGGCTGTCAAGTGAATGCAACGAGGAAACCATGCATTATACCACAAGCCTGTAATTATACTTAATAGTACAAAAAGTGAACAAAATGTTTTTGATGTGACAAAAGAATCGCTTTGCACGGGCAACACCATTTCTTCAATCGCTAAAATGCAGGCTTGTAGTCAGGCGAGACATGGCAGGTTTTAAAAATAGCTTTCATCCCTCATTTAACCCATGTCCAGTTTAATAAAGTGGAATACATGAGGCGCTCCACTTCACTGAGCATTGTGTACACTATGCTGCTGCATGGAGTAGTGAAATTTTAGGTACTGGTAATGTGTGTAAGTGAATGAGCGCAGCCCTTTATCAGCCCACTATTATGATGACTGCTCTGGGACAATAGGCTGCTCTGGGGTGATGATAATTACAAGTGACCAGGACAATACGGTCGCGTATGGAGGAACTAATACAATAAGAAGACAATTTTATACAAATAAAGCAGTAAACCCCCCCTTTCTTTTTGTCATGAATGGCTGAGCAAAGAAAGCTTTGGCCCAGGGAGAAAGGGGAGCTCAACCAAAACAAAAACAATCCGGAGACACTACCAATGCAGAACAAGGCAGAAGTGATGCTAGAAGTAAGAATTATCAAGGAGAATTGCTGAGATTAAAGCCGCTTCTTGAACCAAGTGTGAATTGTTTTTGCATTCATCTGAAGAGATGAACTCAAAACAACTTTGAGAAAACAAACTGGGAGTATAGGCTGTTCTTCTGAGAAACACGCACAAAGGACTGGTACAAAACGTTTTAGTGCTGCCGTATTTCTTTTACCTTATTGGCATGGGACAGCTCAAAGCTCATTTTGTTAGCAACTGATAAGACAAGGTTGTGTTGCGCGTTTTTATCACTAGGAAACATCTGTAACTCCAGCAGGCCCTCCAGAGGAGGAGGTGGATGAGCTGTGAATGCTCTGCAGCTCCTATTCCTATTGTTTTCTCAGTCCGAACGCATTAGTTCCCTTCTCCTTTTCTCTACATCAGAGAAGTTGGAGGCGAAAAGCGTTCCTAACGCAGCCGGGCACTGTGGCCGCGCCGGTCAGGCAAAGCCCGCCTCGGAGGACGCAAGGGCGCGTGGTGAGTTCACGGACCGTTCGTAAATCTCCAATGCATCTTCAGCGCCAGATGCAAGGTGCTATGTAACCACCAACAAGTTATTATACCAGCATTAATTCTGTACAATCTTCATATTTTAACGTTTTCTATTAACTCAGGATTTGTACGGTTAGTTTTATTGTGTATATCCAATTGTCTTCATAAAATAGTTTTTATTAATGATACATGTTCCTTTAATATCGTAGTTTTTTTTCTGTTGATAAAGACACTCCACTGATTGTAACTTCAAAAAAAATAAAATATAAAACCCCTCATTCTTGTGTATATTACTCAGTGGAGCTAAAAGTCCGAGGGCAGTGAAGTAGGCGGCCGGTGCAGCAGGACCGGAGCGCTCTTCAGACCGCTCTCTGGATGGGAGGGGCGAGGTAACTGTTTAAAACTGAGCGCCACTTTGCGGAGCTCACACATCACCTACACTTTGTGCTGAGTGCAGCTGCGGAGGGCTGCTTACTATTTCAAATGAAACGCAGACAAAGAAACAGGTAACACTAACAAAAAACTTGCTCTTTCGCTCTTTCTTCTCTACACTGGTGTCAGAAATGGAGTTTTCCTGTTCGGTCGTCATGTTGAGCAGTTCATGAAGTGACCACATGTTGGACTTTGAATGAGGCTGAACTCTTACCCATCTCACAAGTCTTGTCTTTTTTTAACCTTTGTTTTATTAGATCTTTCTACTTGGTTTTGTGTTAGGTTTTGTGTTTTCTAGGGGTGTTTGACAGAAGTGCCGCTGTCAGGGGCTCTCGCACACACACGGGCGCATGTTTTTCGTGCCATGCTGTGCGCACGGCACCTGTTCCTTTTTGGAGCAGGTACAGCATGCAGTCAAACCGATGGGCGCGCGGCTGTCTCGGTCTTTTTCTTTTCTTTTTTTTTTTTTTTATGCATTGAATTTTGACAAATGTTAATTTTCATCATGATTGGAGATGGAAATACCCGCAGCGACAGACACTCGGATCACGGCACAGTGTAATTCCGGGGACGCGCTGCGCGCTTGACCGCTGCCTCGCTGAGCCGCCGCGGAGCGTGCATGCGTCTCTGCCGCCGCTGCTGCCAGACCCATCTGTTGACACTGGATTTGTCTTTGTATTAGCCTTTAATTCAAGAGGAAGGGACAACTGCACACTTAGACTGTGGCGCGGGATGCCAGTCCTTTAAGCGTAACGGAATATGTCCAGCAAACAGAGTTTTTCTTTAGTGTGTGATACTGAGAACCGGAACCTTGAGAAATGGATTTCACAGAAAGTCTCCGCGCGGCTGCAGACCTGTACAGCGGCGATAAACCTCCAGCATCTGTTTACTTAATGTCATGTTTTCACACTTTTTAGAATGAGAAAAGATTATATTTATAGAGATAAGGGCAATTAACCACTTTTCCAAAGAAATCTTTAACTTAAAGTTGATAAAACTCATTATTTTTACGTTATGCTCTTATTTTATTTGTAGTATGATTTTTAATTTTTCTTTGAGGCGCGTGCTGGATTTCTCATGGTTAATGCATATTGTGTGGGATACATAATTTCGTTTTGTATTTAATTACACACAAAAAAAAAAAATAATGAAAGTAATGCTTTTTAAATGTCTTCCCACACACACACACACACACACACACACACACACACACACACACACACACACAGCGGGGTTCCCGTTCACCTGTTGCTCTGTGCACTACCTGGCTTTCACCTGTCTGCCTCTCACATTCTGATTGGTTATGCCGCTATTAGTATCAGTGTGTGGCGCGTGTGTGCGCATGCATGCGTGCATGGTTCTGCTGTACAATGCTGCTGCAGGTCTGAACAAGCCAGGGTCACAAAATTATGATTGCATGTGCCAATCCCAGTATCTGTGGAAACCAAAAACATTGGAACCTGTTCATCCTACTCCCTCGGAGTTGCTAGTCTCCTCCTCCTCCTCTCTCTCTTTCTTTCTTTCTCTCTCTCCCTCTCTCTATCTTTTTCAGTGCCCTTGTGGGTGTCTTGGCTTGAAGCCTGTACCTTCAAGAATGACTGGTTCTCTGTGTGTTGACGCCTGATGAGTTAAAGATTGGGCTGAGTTCTTTATGCGCTCTGTAAAGAGATGATTAGGGAGTAGTTAGGAAATAGGCAGGTACTTGTTGTACTATTATTTACTCTCCTATTATCTTACACTATTCTTTTTCCCACAGACTCCACCTCTTTCTTTTTTTAAAAAAAAAAAGGTCATTCTGTCTGTGTGTCCACAGTGTTTACAGTAGTGAGGAGGATGAGGAGGAGAATGAGATGTATGATCATGATTACGATGGATCGTTGACCAAAGCCGGGAAGCGTCACCTTGGCAAAACACGCTGGACACGGGAGGAGGTACACACCAGCAGCAACTCAAAACAATACAACATATTCAGCACAGTGAAATGACCTAATCTTTGTTGCATAGTAGTAACACATGAAATGTGCATTCTTTGTTTTTCTTTCAGGATGAGAAGCTAAAGAGGCTTGTTGAACATCATGGATCAGAAGACTGGAAACTCATTGCAAACCTATTAACCGTAAGTAATGAGTCCATCAGCAAATGGTGAATGGATTTTACTTTAGGTTTTTTGGACTGATTTACTCATACATACCATTCCCACACACACACACTCACACACATCAGTGGCTGCCATGTAAAGAGATTAATCCATCCATTGGGAGCGATTTGGGGTTCAGTGTGTTATCCAGTGACACTTTAACATGTAGACAGAGGGAGGTAGGAGGCCAAACATACAACTAAATAAGCCACCAGCCGTACTCTTTTAGGACAGAAAAACATGAACACTACAAGTCTTGGTTGCATAATATATTAATGTGTTTTAAAACATTGTTAAAGTTTTTGATATTATTGTGACCACTAATTACAAAGTGCACCCACATGTTGTTGAGTGATGTTATATTCCCCAAACTGCTGACCTCCATGTAACTGCCTGTAGTATAGATAACAACAACAATGTGTTTTTTTGCTCTTCACCCCAAACAGAATCGTACAGATGTGCAGTGCCAGCACAGGTGGCAAAAGGTTCTCAACCCCGAACTCATTAAGGGGCCATGGACCAAAGAGGAAGACCAGAGGGTAAGAATCACTTGAGAAACCAAATGCAAATGCACTAAATACAAACAAATGTTGACTGTAGAGATTCTGATATAGTTTCCACAGTGCTGTAAGTTTCACATAAAAATAATGAGTACAAATTACAGCAGTGTTTGACATTCTTCCTTCCAAAGAGTTATGAATACCTCAGCAGCTTGAATGTTAAATTAAGGATAAGTCTCACAGAAAACAGCTACCCAGGCCAGAAACAATTACTTTAATTTCCTGTGTGATTAAAGCAACTCTTCTGTAGCAACTCCTTGCTGCTGTTGCACATTTTTAGTTTCCCAAAATGTTGCCCTTACACAACCTATAGCAGGTTTGGTCTCTTACGACCTGTGAGGTATTTATTGAGCCGATCACAAAGAGTTGTGTTTCACCCAGATGCCACTGTAATGATTAGCAGAGTTGCTAACGTTCCACTGGAAACCCCCCCCCCCCCCCCCCCCCCCCCCCCGCTGCTCTTCAGCAGGTGTTCTCAATCACCTCTGCTGGTTGAAAGACAAAGATAATAGGGAAGCAGACAAGAGAAGGAACATCCAGTGAGACATTGCATAAGTTTATGAGATTTTTCTCCTCTTCCTCCTCTATATATGTTTCTGCCCCTCTACCTCTTCCTCTCCTCCCTGTTATTGCTGGCCTCTTCCTCTTTCCTCATGCCCCCTCACTATCATTCACTTCTCTTCCTTTTCAACACTGTTCCTCCTCTCTCGCTCTCACCTTCCCTCTTTCGTGCACACCCCCACCTCCCCTCAAAACCCCCCAGGTGATCGAGCTGGTCCAAAAGTACGGAGCCAAGCGCTGGTCGGTGATCGCCAAGCACCTAAAGGGACGGATCGGCAAGCAGTGCCGGGAGCGCTGGCACAACCACCTGAACCCGGAGGTGAAGAAGACCTCGTGGACCGAGGAGGAGGACAGAATCATCTACCAGGCACACGAGAAGTTGGGCAACCGCTGGGCAGAAATCGCTAAGCTGCTCCCCGGCAGGTGAGGATGAAGAATGTCGAGAGACAGAAAAGGAGAAGCTCGAGAAATCAGTGAAGTCTTCTTGGTTAGCTGTGCAACGCTGCGGGTACAAGGATATGAGGAAAGAGAGGAGATGGCACTGAAGGAGGAACAACAGCTAAATAAATATGCACCCCATGAAAGAAAAGGAGGCGTAGAAAGTTTGTTTAATGTACAAAAACTTCTCTGTTGAAGCTACATGTAAATGTGTGTGCGGCTCAGATTTGATCTATATCTGCTTCTCTGTGTGTTTCTATTGATAATGCCATGCTAGTGCGGGACTAAAAAACCAGGATGTTCTGCTGTAATCAATACTCTAAATGGTGTGTTTTACTCGTCTTCTCGCAGGACCGACAATGCCATAAAGAACCACTGGAACTCCACCATGAGGCGGAAGGTGGAACAAGAGGGCTATCTCCAGAGCACGCCAAAGAGCAATAACTCCGCGCTCCCCATCAGCCACAGCTTCGTCAAGACCGCCATAATGGCTTTCCCGCACCACTCGCCCAACCATGCACAGCTGTCTCCCTTCCACTACCCCTACATATCAGACACACACAGAGTGAGTGAGCCGGAGCAGGAAAAACCCAACTGCGGACCTGCAAGAGTGTCTTTAATTTACGTTCCTGTGTTTGTTATTGAATTAACAGGTGCCGTTCAACATGACCATGCATTTGAACTTTCCCCAGCCTGGAACTGCTGCTATACAGGTAAAAAAAAAAACCTACCATCAAGATAGGATGGGAGTTTCTGGAACAGAGTTGTGATGATGCTCACGTGCCTCTGCTTCTCTTTCTTTCAGAGACACTATAGTGAGGAGGACCCTGAGAAGGAGCAGAGGGTGAAGGAGATTGAGCTGCTGCTCATGTCGACGGAGAACGAGCTGAGAGGCCAGCCATCACTACCAGTGAGTCACGTGTCGGCGTCTGGCTTCGCGACGAGCGGCGAGGCCTGAAATTCTGACAGCACAATTTACGAGCGCGTGACCCCGGTTTTAAGGACAGTGGTTAGATGTGTGTCTTTGTGTGAGTGATGATGAGGAAACATCTGGGGGGTCTGTTTCTGCAAAAGTGATGAAATAGTACCTTATCGCCTTTTTTAAGCATGCGCCCGAACCCTTGTGCAACACTCTACTCGACAACTTCTGCCAATCTCTCTCGCACCCTTTTTTTTTTGCCTGTGTGGCTTTTATTCTCAGTTCTTTTGTTTTGTTTTGTTTTTTTCTTCTTTGCCACATTTTTCAAGCAGGCTCTGTCTTTTCCTCTCCAGATGAACGTGCCCTATCCAAGCTGGGCCACTCAGAGCTGTCTGACCAATGGTTCAAACGGGGCGGCCACGTCTCTACCTCATCACCAGGCGGCGGCCCCGGCCATGCCCGTCGACCAGAGCTGCCTACCGGAGGAGAGCGCCTCTGTGACGCGCGCCTACAGCAATACCGGCAGCCACAGCAACAGCCAGCAGAGCAGTCCTGCATTCACCAGCTCGATCCCGGAGTACATGGAATCTGTCATTGATTCAGTACGTGTCTTTTTTGAAATTGTTGCCTCTTGGCTTTGTTTGCGTAGAAGGGTAGTTTAGGATCTAGCAAACCTGACTTTTACTCATTAGTGGGTCTTGACCCATGTTTTCCCACCTTTTCCCCAGAGCCACACCTCAGTGGTTGAGGCCGTTACCGATGGCCTCTTGGATAGGAGTGTTCTGAAAACAGACAGGGTCTTACCCAGTCAGGGCTCAACAGCTGCTCATGGGGCACGTTCCCCCTGCACCACTCCCAAGTCTTCACCAGTCAGATATCTGCACTTTTCACCCTCACAGGTAGCTAAAATAGACAAGTGTGACCAGAATCCATCCAATCACGAGCTTGTCATCTAGCACCATCCACAGCTGGTTATTCAGAAATAGTGTCATCTTGCGTTGGATCAGTAGCTCATCTTCCGAAGCTCTTTCTTCCTGCCCTCACCATTTTTGATTCATCATGCTTGCCACGATCTGTCAGACCTCAACTCATCTGCTCAAACTCCTTCGACTGAATTGTTCCCTTTTCTTTTAATCCACAGTTTCTCAACCAGTCAATGAGCCCAGAACACTCAGACAACGACACTTTACCCGTGGGCTCGCCCGTGGAGTCCAAACCCCTGATTGACCAGACCATCAGGCACCAGAAAGAAAATGAAATGTGGGTGACTTGTCTTTACACGCTTTTGTCGGTATTTACGGTCAGCAAGGGTTTCTGAGCGGGCATGTCTTTTCTCTCTCAGGTTCCAAACCCCAAACATCCGTCGATCGATCCTCGAGTCCACCCCTCGCACCCCCACGCCTTTCAGATCAACCCTGGCCCTTCAGGAGGCAAAGTATGGGCCCCTCAAACTACTGGTGAGAGAACTAAAACTGTATTCATCCTTAGTATTGTCACATTTATGAAGATTCGCTCAGGATTCACTTGGAAAACTTTTGACATTTTACAGAATGCCACTCCGGAGCAGCAGAGAGTTGTGTCCATCAAGCAGGAGCCCATGGAGTGTCCGACTGAGCCGCCTGCACAGAAGAAGATAAAACAAGAGGTAACAAAAACCACACAACATAAAAAAAAAAAAAAAACTGGCAGATAAATAAGTTACTTCCAAATAGTCAGCAAATTTGTTTGATTGCTGATAATTATATGATATTTACTGAGACGTCCGTCATATTCCAGGTAGAGTCACCGACTAACATGAGCCCCTGCATGCCGTGGGACGGATACGACCAGCTCTACACACCCAACGGCTCTGCTCAGCAAGTCACTGTAAGTTACCCCTTTATTCTGTTGGTTCATTTAAAGCATGTGCCCTCAATCACCTCATATATGATACCTTTTAATCAAACATCGGTTTTCTCCTTTCTTCTTTGGGCTAACATGAGATTTTGTGTATTTTCTCTCAGGACCTTCTCACCAGCTCGGTACTGAGTCAAGACGGACACAAAACCTACCAGCTCCACCACAGAGGCACCAACAGTCCACTACAGGTGTGTACTTGTTCAGAGAGGCGTATTAAATAGTCAGGCGTCACGTGGAAACCATTGAAAACTCATGATCGTGTTCGTCTTCCGCCACCAGCAGCCGGCCTCCTGGGAGCAGGTGACCTGCGTGAAAACAGAGGAGTACTCATTGCCTTCAGAATCGAGCCACAAGTACATCAACACTTACCCCACGAGGACACTGGTCATGTAGACGGAGACGCGGGTGGACCTGTGCCGGGACGCAGCGTCGCGGGATTCATATTTGTTGTGGTACAACAGTTGGGAGAGGCGCTTCACGCCACCGGTGTTTTTACACTCACACTCGTTGGATTTCAACCAACCAAAGACTTTTACTTTTTTTTATATCTGGAATCTTTTTATACAAAGTTTGCTTTGGGTTTTTTTTATTTTATATATATAAATCTACATCATATCTCTTTTGTTCTTGTCTCTGTATTATAATTATTGATGTTGTATTATAAATGGGGAAATGGTGACTATGTTTTCATTGGGCTGTATTAATAATTGCTAATTTTGATATTAATATAAAGAACAAGTTGGTTAATTTATTTGTTTTTTTTTGTTATTGTTATTGTTTTACAATTGGCCAATGGAGCAGTGTTTAATTGTAAGTATTTAAGCCCTTTTAGCATTATACATCCAAAGGCATATTCATGATTTCAAAACTGACCTCGGTATTTCACGTCGCGATCTTTTCTGTTTCAGCTCTGTTGTTTATTTTCGTTTACAGGCTGTTAATGGGTCGACTCAGAATTTCAAGTGTTTGGCCCATGATACCTTGAGTTAAACACTGCTGAACAAGAACCGCTTAGTCTGTTCTTTACGTAATAAAAAAAAAACAAACAAACTATGAATTACCACATTTTATGCAACACAAAGGAACAAGCCTTTTTAGTATTACCTGACCACCACACTGACAAGTTCTTCTTTTTTTTTTATTTTCATATAAATCGAGTTTTCATTTCAATTTTTGATATGTTTTTTCTGGCCTTCAAAGCATTTTATGTCAGGAAACGTCAAAGGAACAAACTGCTATATTTGTTAAGATTTATGTTGAGTCTATTTAAAGATTTTAAAGTCAGAATTGAACATCTGTTTGATACAATGAGCTTCACCCAGTAACAGTAAGACCAAGCTGTACTTGGTTGTTATGTCCATAAAATAGAGAGTTTGCATTAAACACTGAAACGTCTTACATGTTGCAACGGACAAAAGCCCAACAGAAACTTTTGTATCTTTTTCTTTGTGACCACATTTTGTCAGTGGTTTTTGTATTGTTGTCTACAGGCAACTGAATCAGCGTTTATTTTCTTTTCTTACTAAGACTGCAGTAGCACATGTCAAACACTTAGCAGACAAACCTTTAATATTTTGTTGCCTTCTTTTTGATACTAGCATTTGAGCAAACCTTTTTTTTTTATATATAAAAGCATTTTTACATGCCAAGTTTTGATGTTTTTATACTTTTCTATACTGCCTAGAAAATAAAGTGTGCTGTTTTATTACAAACCCGTGTTCAATGTCTTTTTGGTGAATGTTTTGAAGAAACACTATCTCAGATAGAAAAACTTATTTTCATGTTCATCTGTTTTTTGTTTAGCTGGTCTCATATAGTGCATGTTAACATGATTCAGTGCAATGCAGAGCAAACCTCTTGGTGTATTTTTTTTTATTATTTCTGCCAGGACCAGAAAACCAAGAGGCCCAGAATGAGCTCGGGAGCTAAATTTACACCCCCTCCCTTAAAAGTTCTCACATCCCCCAACTCCATGCAGAAACCTGCACCCCGCCCCCCACCCCTCACCCACACCCGGTCCGCCATACCGCTCTCAAATATAAATTCTCTCAGAGGGATACGTCAACACAAATAGCATTCATCAAGACCGGTACATCGAACAGGAACTAGGATATTTTAGGCACAGCCCAGCAGAAATAGTTTATTTTAGTTTTAAAACAACATTAAATCAGGTATAGGTAACATCTATTTAAAATATGAATATTCTTTTTTTAGTGTAGTGTAGAGGTATGATAGTGGAGGTTTTCAATTTAAAAAAAAAAAAAAAAAGGAAAAAGATGGGCTTGAAATTCCCTGACAGCAGTTGTAGAGTGAGCAGTGAGCGGCAGATGGAACGTTTTATGATACACAACTTTGTGACAATAAACTTTTGTACTGGCAAAACTGTGTGTGTGTGTGTGTGTGTGTGTGTGTGTGTGTGAGTGTGCACACACATGCATGCACTTATGGAAACAGGCCAAAGCAAGAGGCAGATGCTTGCATTGGGAAATCCACAAGCATGTTCTATACCCAAAAAAAAAAAAACAAGCCCTAAACCCCACGAGGTTCACAGACACCTGCTTCCACTAGCTGAGCATGCAGCTGCCCCGTGTGTGTGTGTATGTAAGTGTGTGTGTGAGAGAGAGAGAGAGAGAGCGAGAGCCGCAGGACTGATGGCATGATGAGAGATTTAGCAAACAAGATTCTAATCTTCATGTGTGTACCTAAATGAGATGGTTTATTTACAAAACGATGTTGTTACACTTCAAATATTACATAAAATTACAGAGAAAACGATACAGGTGATTCCAAGATCTCATGGTGACACACCCCAAAACTCTCTGGGCTCCTGCTCGTCACCTCATATCATCAAACAACACGGCGGCTCTTATCAGAACGCTGAAGTGTTACGTGACAGGAGGAAAACAAACAGGAGAATGCAGGAAAATACATTACATCAGTGTAACGCTGATACTGGGTGAAACTTTAGTGCATTTTAAGTTAACTGCTGCGGTTCCATTTAACCTTTGGTAAATTGTGTTTCAAACAGCATCACTCGAAAAGGCGATAAAATCTTCATTTACTCATTGGGGACATCTTTCACAGTAAAAGTCAATTAAATTTGTATGTGATTGATAAAACTCTTGCACTTAAATGCAAAACTGAAGCAGTGAAATGAATTTCTTAAAAACAATTCACACCTGAAAGTTGAATAAATTCAATAAAATGCACACACACACACACAAAAGAATGCATGCATATACCCACAGTGAGCAAATGCAATGATAAGGAGGTCAAACGGGAACTAATTTACCCAAATTAACAGAAAAAAGAAAAATCTGCAGAGTAAAACTGGGTAAAACATAACATTTTAACCGCCAAAAAAGGAAATGAATTCACTTAAAAGAAATCAAAACAAATGAAGTTAAACAGATGTCGAAGTGAATTAGCAGCTGATGAGACACGACTCTGAATGACTCCGATGCAGCTTTCCTTCTGTTTCGTTTCTGTCCCTTTTGTTGTTTCTAAAAAAAGAAACTCACTTTTAACTGCGTGTTAGATGCAAACCAAGTCTTTAATTGTGGCCTTGAATATGTAGTTAAAATGTATAGTTGCACAAATAACAGATCCAGCCTTTCTTTTGGTAATTCAATGTATCTGAAAGTACATTTTTGTTCGTCGTACAGTCATACTGTTTTAGCTTTCTCAAAAAAAAAAAAAAGACGAAAAAGTCTTTAAAAGCCAAAGCAGAAGTTCACTCTCACTTCACTTATTCTTCCATCCTTTCCCTTTTCAAATCAAACATGTCTGTCGCAAGCAGATTGGCTCATAAATTCAGTTTGCTTGCGTGTCACAATAGATTTATAGCCGGATGTTGCAGAAATGGCGGGCTCCTTAACATGACACACACACACACACACACACACACACACACACACACACACACACACACCACAAATTCGCATGCCGGCCAGCACGCTCTGGGTCTGCATAGATTACTAGAGCCTGATTTCCTCATTCCCTGGTTGGTTTTGTGGTCGGAGATATTCAGGCGAGCGCAGCCGCTCCCTGCTGGCAGCGATCAGGTACGAGGGCAGGGCTGGACTGGCCAGGCCTGATAACCACACTCCCCATCCATGGCACGGAGATGAAGAGACAATTAAGGGGGGGCAGAGAGGAAGACGAGCGATGAAGAGACACAAAGAGAAGAAAGCCAAGGGTCTCCATGTTGGCGTGTTTCTGTGTGACATTTATTTTCTGTGCGTTTCTTTATGATTTGAAGGAGAATCAAATTTCAGAGGTTAAAAAAAAAAACATGAACTGAAATATCAGCAAAGCGTTTCTACACCAACATGCAAACAGTAAACAAACCCTGCATAATAAGTTGAAAAAATGTTTTGCATTTCTCTCAGATCTTTGCAGGAAAGTGAAAAGAGAAGACTAAGGGTGCAGATTTCAGTGATCATGTCTGCAAAGACCTCAAATTTGAGCATGAGAGCATGAAGACAGGCAAACAAACCTTCTCAGCCACCATACATCTTCAAGTTAAACTAATTATCTCCCGTTCTGTACACACCTGAGAGGAATATCAATGTTATTTTCATCAAACAAAAAAGAAAACTGGCTTTATAAAACTTTCTTTACCCACAAAAGGAAAATTAGCTGAAAAATCAAATGAGAAAGTTTATATGCACGCCTGTGAATGCAAGTATTTCAAGATTTAAAGCAGATACTTTATGGGGGAGAAATTTTCACTTGTGATTTTTTTCTGCTGTGTGACTGTGCAGTTATTATGGGAAAAGTAGTATAGGGTTAGGGGTCAGGGGTCAGGGGTTAGGGTTCATATAAAATCACATGAAATGAGATGTGGTGTACGGTGGCTGGGTATGAAAGTTTTAAGAGCCATCAATAAGCCAAAACAAATACAGAAAAGTTTAAATCAGGATTAGTACATTCTTAAAAAAGCTCAAAGTGAAGGGTAATTCAATTGAATTCAGTGAGGGGTGGGGGTGGGGGTAAAGCAGAGGACAGACAGATTGGATAAGACGAGTGAAATCCATCCATCTATCTCCTCCACCTGCTGAAGCTGAAAAAAATTTTATAAGTTCTGTATATAAGACAAGCCTGAACTCAATGAGTGGATTCAGACCCACAGGTAGGACAGTAAATGTGACCAGAAACCACACACACATTTACTTCATGGTTACAGGTGACACAGTAACACACAAACGCTGCACTAAATAGCACGCTGGTTATAAATAAGCGATTATTACAAAAAAATGTTACTGAAATCTCTGTCAAAAATATGCTACAACAGCAACGCAAAAAAAAAAAAGCATATCGTGTCCCTGCTTGTGCATGTGTGCATGTGTGTGTGCATGCATGTGTGTGTGTGTGTGATTGTGTCTGTTTATCTGCGCTACTAGCAAAATAGTTGTTGCTTTCAGTTAAACATTCGCAGATATAAAGGTGCGGGACCTCTGCCCATATAACGTC